>NC_083340.1:122280741-122880741 GCF_019175385.1 Lycium barbarum | reverse complement strand
GGAGCATCTGTATCTCTCCTCTTCACATGCCCAAACCATCTCAGCCTCGCTTCCCGCATCTTGTCCTCCACCGATGCGACTCCCACCTTGTCTCGGATATCTTCATTTCTAATCCTATCCCTCCTAGTATGCCCACACATCCACCGCAGCATTCGCATTTCCGCGACTTTCATCTTCTGAACGTGAAATTTCTTGACTGGCCAACACTCCGCCCCGTACAATAAAGTCGGTCTAACCACCACTTTGTAGAACTTGCCTTTAAGTTTTGGTGGCACTTTCTTATCACACAGCACTCCGGAGGCGAGCCTCCATTTCATGCACCCTGCACCAATACGATGTGAAACATCGTCATCGATATCCCCATCTCCCTGTATAATAGACCCAAGATATTTGAAACTTCCTTTCTTTTGAATGGCCTGGGTACCAAGCCTTACTTCCTCGTTAGCCTCACGCGGTAGGCCACTGAACCTGCACTCCAAGTATTCTGTCTTGGTCCTACTCAATTTAAATCCTTTAGACTCCAACGTCTGTCTCCAGCCCTCCAGCTTATCGTTAACTCCATTGCGAGTCTCGTCAATCAGGACTATGTCATCCACGAACAACATACACCAAGGCACCTCACCTTGTATTTGTCGCGTCAATTCATCCAACAAAAGTAATCTAATAAAGAAGGAATAGTGTCCACCTGGTATTAATACTGATTCAGTACAACAAAAAAGTTGGAGCAAAGGTTGGGATATCTAAACCTGGATAGGTAAGAAGGGCAGGGCAGAGCAACTGCTATTGCTTATTTGCTTTCTTCAACCGTTGTCAATACCAAATTATTTAGTGTAGTCCAAATTTTTGACCTACTCGAAAACGTTAAACTTGTCCTCGCTATATCTACAGCAGTGTTAAAGTCTATAATGAAGTTCTCCTGAAATAGCCTGCAACCATAGATATGACCATCTCAGGTTGATTAGTCTGAATAATATATCAAATAGTCTAAATAAAAGAAAAACTTTAAAATAAAGCTTCATAATCCCAAAACTACAATGAAATCTTCCCACATACTCAAATGAAAAGAGAGTAAAAAGGAAATGAATCAGCCTAAGACTTTGTAACAACAAAGGGAAAATTGAATGATAATCCTACCTCAGTTAGATACATCAACCAAGCATTTGTAGAAAAGGCAAATAAACCGAAGTTAAATCAAGAGTCCAGGTTTTTCCTGTTAAAAAAAAAAAGGTTCAAGTTTTCCCTTATTGAAGCCAAATTCCTAGAAACAGTGCATGTTCATTTAACTGAATAAGAAATTATGAGAGCAAATGAAGTGATATTACACAGACAAAGAAACACCAAGGAAAATTATAAATAGAAATTAACGCAAGAATAAAGTGAAGCTCATGTCCTGACCCTTTCAGCACATTAACTGGTTTGTTGTTCATCTCACTGAAGTGGTGTATGGCTAACTTACTTCTAAACGGGTCACTTTATCATGTGAACTCCCATATAGTTACCTGCTAGCAAAAAAGCAAATAGATTTTGCCGAGCCATTAATTGGCTTTCAATTTATAGTGAACTAACAAGAGGATATATCATGCATAATATATTGTTCAATAATTCTGTCTAGTAGGAGTAAAATGTACCTTCAGTTTTGCTGAATGATAGATGTTTGTGCTACAGAGCAATTAAAAACCCAACAGAATATAAAGTTGTTTCAGGTTTATCGTCAAAGACTTTTGCTGCATCAAAGTTTCTTAACAATTTTGGTAGAGAATTAGCTAGTGACAGAGAAGTGCGTAAGTGAGAGAAGAATGGAAAGAATTGTAGAAGAAGAAAGTGATGGAATACGCTGAGTGGGACCCCAGAATGTCGAAGAGAGAGATGTACACTGTTTACAGAAAGCAACACACACAATTGAAGTACACGTGTTCACACAAAGCAACAAAGGCATTGAAATTATTTCGAGAATATTACGACTTCCTTTGCTCTTTGTACAACAGTAATCTATGCACAATATGAGCTTCATGCAACTTATTTTCTTCCTTTAGTTTACAAATCAACAATTTAAGATTATGGACACAAGGGACATATTCATTTGCAAGCATATCTCGACATATCTTCAGTGCATGACTACTCCAATTATTAGCACAAAGAGAACTGAGAAGATTTGCATATGATGCCTTAGATGGGGCCAATCCTTTTTTGACCATTGTGTAAAAGAGTGATATACACTCAATGGGCCTTCCATGCTCGCATAAACCTCTTATTAAAGTGTCGTACACAATGTTATCTGGAGGACAATCGCGCTCATTCATAATGTTGAAAAGATCAACAGCACAATCAACTTCCCCATTTCGCAAATGCCCATCAATTAGAATAGTAAGTAACTTGATTTGGTTGGAGGCCTTCATTTTGCATCATCTTAAGGTGCTTGTAAGCATCTTTCATCCTCTTTGTCCAGCAAAACCCAGATATTATGCCATTATACAAGTACAAATTTGGAATTAGGGGACTGTTCTTCAGTTCGTCTATCAGACTAAGTGCAAGAGATTTTATTTGTTCGTGAGAGAAAACTGAGATTTCCAAACATTTTTTCTTAGGCAACATAGTATTGTGAAGTAGACCGAACAACCTGTCCTTAGATTCTTCCTGCCTCTGTGGAACAAGCCATTCCCGATAAAGTGAGCTAATAATATTTCTAGAAACGCCACTGGTCAACGTAATATAAGTTACCAGGTCTAGCTCAATGTCACTTCTTTTCATAAAATCAAACAACATCCATGCAAATTTGACATCTCTCTTCTCTAAGAATTGCTTCATAAGAGAAGTACAAAAAACGGTATTTGGCTTGAAACCCTCTTTCATCATTTGAACGAGGTATACACATGCCTTCTCTATCATGTTTTTCTTAACTAACCCACTTATAAGAGCGGTATAAGCATGGTGGCTTGGTTGAACTCCATCTTCCAACATATTGTGGAAGAGCTTAAGGGCCTGATTAGCTCGCCCATTTCTTGATACAGCATTAATCATTGTCGCGATCATAATTTTGTCGGGACAAATTCCAGCCTCTACCATTTCCCAGTAAATTTTAACGGCCTTATTTATTCTCTTTTTTCTGCCCAAATACCCAATGATGGAGTCATATATAGCAACACTAGGCTTCAATTCGCTCTCTTCCATTTGGTCAAGAACTTCAAATGCTGATTGTATGTCACCCCGTTTACATAATTCAGTTATCATAATCAAGAATGTTGCTTGATTTGGAACTCGACCTTCATCCTGCATATCTTCAAGAAGGGACTTGACCTCCTCAACTAGTCCCTTTTGGTAAAGGGACTTGATCATGGAATTATAAGCTGACAATGAAGGCTGAAGAGAAACTCTTGACATCTCATGCCTGCAGAGACGAGCAGCAACAAGGTTTCCTCCTGAACACAAAGCGGTTATGTATATATTGAAAGCAACATTAGTCAAAGGTGAGTTTCTTGCCACAAATTCTCCCAAGAGAATTTTAATATGAAGCATGATATTACTCAAATGATTAATATCAAGCGTGATATTTGTAGTAACTTTACCAAGGGTAAGTCCAGAGATGGAAGAGAGGTCAATACCACAACACTCTTGGATTATTGTTGATGAACGAAAAAAACATAACATGGTCAGGAACCAACCCATCGTCCAACATCTTATCTACTTCCGCTAGCACCAATGCACGATCACCTTCATGGTCCTTGCAATACTTACTAATGATGGTTTGGCAATAACTCACGGGATCAGGTTCTAATCCAAATTCAACCATCTGCTGATGCATCACCCAACCCTTGTGGAACATACCCAAACCATTTATGAGCGTGACGTAAGTGTACTTATCCCCAACTTGAGCATTCTGAGAAATAACATCATAGCTGATTTCATGTCCTGGGTCTTGGAATACCCGTTGATGAGAGTGGTGTATATGACTTTATCCAGAACTAAACCATAAGACTCCATATCCATGCTTCCTCGACTCTACCCCTGTTACATAACGAAAGAAGGAGTGTTTGTAACAAATGAAGCGTGGCCAGTGCCCCTCTATCACACAATAATACATCAAACACGTAGAGAGCGTCCTCCAGTTTACCCAAATGACCATGGAAATCAAAACAGAATGGTTCGGCTTCGTTAAACATGCAATAGATAGCCTGGGCCTTGCGGGGTTCTCCAGATGTCACAAGTTGGCGAATGAGGCTAGTTGAAGTCCATGAGAAAGGGAAAATTCTGAGCTGAATGGAAGAAACCATGAAATATTAACTTGTTTGCAAGAGAAAAACACAAGGTGTTAGTGATTAATTGGAACATGTGATGATGTGGGTGCAGGTAAAGGGAGAGTAGTAAAAGGACGATAGAAGCACAACCGAGTGTGCAGCCCAAGTCTATACTTGGTCATGCGTCGACGGGTCCGAGGAGGGTTATATAGAAGCCGCCGGGTTGGGGTTTCTGCAACAAATCAGAATCGCTTTTTTTCTTATACTTAGAAAGTCTTCGTTTGAATTATGCTCGTCCAAATGGCAAGCAGTTATATATGTGTGTGTTTTCCCTTAATAAAATGGGAATAAAGCATTTAAACACAATTAAAGATTTGTACAATTGACTTTTGCGCAGGTCAAAGTCTTGAAATATGTAATCTTCTAATCTCATCTTATATTTTTATTTTTAACTAATATAAAAGTTAGGGTGTCAATAGTTTTAAAAAAATTGATTTAACCGATCGAACCGTACCGTACCGAATCGATTTTTAAGTTATTTTTAATAAAACCGACGGTTCTTATACAAATTTATAACTATACCGAATAATTAGGTAGATTTTTAATTTTATAAAAATAAACCGAAAAAATACTGGGTTGAACCGAATAAGTTCAGATGTGTAAAATATATTTATATATTAAATTTAAATATCATAAAATATCAAAATTTTCACCTTGGTTAGGGATGATGAAAATGACTACAAGCCGGTAAGATATTTAACATCTAAAGTTTCAACTCTGAAACCTACTCCCTCCGTTCCAAAAAGATTGTCTTAGTTTGACTTGGTACAAAGTTTAAGAAATAAAGAAAGACTTTTGAAATGTGTGGTCTAAAACAAGCCTTAGATATATGTGTGGTTGTAAATCATCTCATAAAGTTAAATTATTTCTAAATATAAAAATGTGGCAATCTTTTTGGGACAAACTAAGAACCCGTTTGGATTAGCTGAAAAAGTGGCTTTTAAGCATAAGTGCTTAAAGTACTTTTAAGTGCTGAAAGTCATTTTATAAATAAGCAGTTACGTGTTTGGATAAAAGGGCTTAAAGGATTTTTAGAAGTAAGGGTAGTATTGAAATTAACAGAAAATATAAGGGATAAAAAGGTAAAGTTGTTAGTCAAACCAAAATGACTTTTACGCCAAAAAAAAAAAAGTTGGGGTTGAGCAACTTCTTGGTTTTGGCTTATTTTAAGCACTTTTTAACTTAATTTAAGCTGCTTCTATTTTTATCAAACAGTCAAATAAGTTAAAAATGGCTTATAAGCTGGTTTGACCAACTTATAAGCCAATCCAAACGGGCTCTAATAAGAAAAGTGAAACAATCTTTTGGGAAGTAGAGAGTATTATATTACTCCTATTGAAATTAAATTAGTTCTAGCATCTCGAGTAGTAATTAGTAAGCAAACGATATTCCAACGATCTTGGATAGAAAGCTACAAAGTATTAGATATGTTTGCCCTTGTATGATTTTAAATTCTCTTATTGATACTCAACCTTAGTAGTCTATGAGTTCTTGAATCTCATCTTGATTGATTTTCCCCCCTCGTGCGATTTAAAATATATTTTTTATTTTTGCTTAACATTATTTTACACTACCATAAAATAGTGGGATCAAATTCTATTATTGTCGTCTTTCATGTTTTCTTGATTTATCACCTTTTAATCAGTAAAAATATCTAGAGAGTCTTTGTCAAAGTCTATAGAAGTATGTATGATACTGTGTTTAACTTATTAATGACTATAATAAGATGTTTTTTTTTAAAGGACAATTAATCGAATCGTACCGATACCGAAAAGAAACCGACATGATTTGATGGTTTCGAAAAGTCTAATTTTAATTCTACAAAATGAAATAACCAAAAAATTGGTACGACATAAATCTTAAAAAATAACCACCCGAACCGCACGGACACCCCTAATAGAAGCATGAGTTAACTATTCAAGATCGACATGTTAGTTTTTGGCTTTAACATTTAACTTGAGGGAATTTAGTCATCTAACATAAGCTGATGTCGCATACTATTATTTTCTATTCTACGTGGATTCAGAACCTATAGCCAACGCATGTTTAGTTCTATCTCACAAGAGTTCTACACTTTTTCTTTTCGTTCTTGACAGATCAATCTCATATTGGTATATTCAGGTTAGCTACTCTCTCATGTTTGTGTCAAAATCTTATAAAACATTCTTTTCTCTTTCTTCCAGTTAATTTTTTTTAATAATATATTTTTTTTAGGTTTTCTTGATTTCTGAAGCTGAGCATAATTCTTTGGGTTTTGGTTGTAGGTTCTCTGATATAGTTTTCTTCCAGTTAAATAGATTGTGTATGGAGGAAGATACAGAAAAAGTAACGATTTATTTATATGGCGTAGGGTCAAACATTTTTTATGCTTATACACTAAGGACCAAATGAACCAAAACTCATACATTAAAGACGTTTGATCATTTTTTGGACAAGCAAAAGGTGGAAATTAAGTTTTGGAGAGAACTGCTACTGCTACAAAAGAATGAAATATATAGGACTAATGACTTATAATTAAGTGAATCGAATTTGCAAATCTCTGTCCTCAGGAAACAAAGTACCTCAAACATGTGCTAAAATTTCAGGACAGTATTTCAATGAAAATCTCAGTACACAATTAGTTGTTCAGTCCCAATAATCTCTCTATCACTCGTTATTGATCAAAGCTCGCAACTGCTTATTCATAATTCAGCCTCATCACTTAAAAAGTGAGCACTAAGTGCTGGGAAGCTACTTAAATTCAGCTTAAGCCAAACAGGACTAGATCCAATAGGACATTCAAATGTGGATACTGGAAAGAATATAAGCAAAAAGAGACTGGGATTCAATATAATGAATGAGGCAACAACTTGACACAATGTTTTCAACATCAACAAAAGTAGGGTAATCAACCTAAAGTGCTCCAGACTTAAGGCAAGGATATATAGTTCCACTGATAACAACAGAAGCTGAATCTTATTACTCCTAAGTACCCATGTGACAACATAAGCTGAAACACAGGCACCAAACAAACTCCCTTACTAAGGAACCTTTCTTCTCAATTTTTTCATCTGTATACAGCTAGTGAAGTATGCTACTCCTGGAGACTCCAAACTTCTCTCTTACCTTCATATACACACTTATTAAACTCGGAAAAAGTACCCCAAACTAAATTGTAGACAACTTGGAAACAGAAAATAATTTGTTGCTTGTGAAGGACACAAGAAATCAACTCAATGCCTTAAACCAAGTTAGCATGGACAACATTAGCAGTACCCTCAAAAACTGATGATTCAAGCACAGGCTGCAGAGGAGCAAATAAAGGATAGTTCCATGCCAAAAAGATATTTCTTCGTGAAAATTTCCCTATCACTAACAAATATGTATATTACTAGCAAGCATCCTCAATTTGTAGAAAAACATAGAATGCATAACAAAGAGACGAATCAATAAAGTTGCCATTCCAGCATCTGCTCTTCTTTAAGACAGAAAGGAAAGGATTTAATCAAAAGGAGACTCAGATTCAATATAACAATTAAGCCAACAGTTAGAACCATGGTTTGTTACATAATGGAAAGTAGTATTCTAGGCTCAAAGCAATGAGATATAGTTCCACTAATAACAACATAAGCTTAATTTTCTTAATCCTGAATATCCAAATGCACCATACCATGTGCTAAACTCTGGCAGAAAACAAACTCTTAGGAAACTATCTCCTAAACAAATCTTGAGCATAAAGAAATTTCAGCGTCTATATCTACAGCCAGTAAAGTAGAGCATTACGAAGAAACTTCTAGTAAAGAGTGATTCTTTTTTATAGACCTTACAGAATGTGACTTCGAACTTGTTGGGCCAATGTATTTCACCTCTGATTGAAGATGTTTCTTAGGGTGAGCGAGAACAATTCACTAAATTCATATTGTAGTAATAGCGCGTGCTAGCCACTTTTCGGTCCAGTAACTGAAAAGTAGTCACTGTGATGGAACTCCATGATATCTTCGTAAGTCTCCAACAAGCTTCTGTTTGCAAAAGGAGTCAATGAAACACACTGAAGGATATCCAAATTACATTAAAAAACAACACAGCTACGTAAGTGCCTCCGCTCCAGCAACAATCTCCAATATCTCACCAGTGATCTTCGCCTGCCTTTCCCGATTATAAGCAACCGAAAGATTCCTCTTCAACTCAACCGCATTATCCGTGGCACTACTCATAGCATTCATCCTAGCTGCAAGTTCACTTGCAAATGACTCTTGAAGTGCCCTCAAAATCTGGCTATTCAAATAAAGAGGCATCATTGCATCAAGAATCTGAGCAGGGTCTTGCTCAAACTCCATATTTTGCAAAAAAGCCCCCTTTTTAACCCTCAAATGATCCCTCTCCACAACCAATTTCCCTCCTTTAGTAGTCAACTTAAAGAACTCATCTTCATCTACATCAACACTCTTCCCATTCACATCGAAAACCTCTCCTTTCGTCGACAATGGTAACAAACTATGTATCACCGGATCGGATTTAATCAACGATACAAATTTAGTATACAAAACCTCAACTTTATCAACTTCTTCACTTATAAACAGTGAAAAAACATCATCAGCTATAACCTGAGCTTCTTTTACTGTAGGAAAACTCTCTCCTTCAACATACCTTTCAACAAATTCACCTTTCCTACGACGAAAATAAGAATTACCCTTTTTACCAACACCGATCAAAGTATACTCAACACCAAGATTAATCAACTCCGCTATTCGGGTTTCAGCTTTCTTGATGATTGCATTATTAAAACCCCCACAAAGACCTCTTTCACCAGTAATAACAACAAGGGCAACTTTCTTTACTGGTCTTTTTTCAGTTAAGGGTATTTCTACATCTTCTAATTGAAGTTGTTGTGTTATGTTATAACACATATCAACTAAGTTTTCATTAAATGGTCTAGTGTTAATGACTGATTCTTGGGCTTTTCTAATCTTGGCTGCTGCTACTAATTTCATTGCTTCTGTAAGTTTTTGGGTGTTTTTTACTGAGGTGATTCTTTCTCTTAGTTCACGAATACCGCAGTGAATTGAGGGGAGGGGCTGTTTGGATGATTGGTAAGTCGGGTTTTTGTAGGAAATGGGAGATTTGATGAGTTGAGAAGTGAAAGAGAGTGAAGAAGAAGAAGCCATGGATTTGTTGTTGTGTATGTGAAAGGGTTTTAGATGGGGATGATGAAATACTAGCTTGTTTTTTTTTTTTTTTTGGTTTATCAGAAAGGAGTTTTGAATAGGCTTGAGGGTAAGCGGAGCTTGAGAAAATGGGCAACTGAATGTGCTTGTTGGTTATGAAAATGAGACTATTTTGTACTCTCTCCGGATAGTGTTCACTTAACTATTTACACACTGTCTAAAAAAATTTACTCCCTTCATCTCATAATAAGTGTCACTTTAGTCAAAAACACGCATATTAAGAAATTCATAATGTAATGTGAAGTTTACTAATATATCCCCATATAATAAAAATAAATTATTTTTTCTTCTTAATTAGAGCATGCACAAGTAGTAATGCTTTTGACATTAGAAATCCAACAATATAAAGTTACTATGTGGTTTTTTCAATCATCATTTAAATATTACTTTAACTTGTCATTTTTTGTCTAAGGATAGAGTTGGAAAAAATTAGTCAATTTATGTCTTGGTTTTCTAAGGTGACACTCATTATTGAATTTTTTTTTTTGTTTAGGTGACACTTATTATGGGACGGATGGAGTAACTCTTAATCAAAATAAGTAATTTTACTAAACTGCTTTAATTAAATATGTATTGGGATTTGATGGCATAGCACTTAATAGGGGTAAATCTAAAAAAAATAAGGTTAATTCTCTTTTGATTTGTTAAGGAAACGCTCTTTTTAATCCAATGAAAAAAGGTTAAGTGAATATTCTTTTTGATCCGGAAGGAGTAATTTTTAAGATTTTGAGGCTGGGGTGCAAGTCTTTTAAGACTGTGGGGTGGAAACTATTTTGTAGTTTTCAAGACTTTGGGGCTCGGTTATAAGTCTTTTAAGACTAATAGAGCCCGTTTGGATGGACTTATGATTTTTGACTTATAAACTAAAAATTATAAGTTAGAAATTCTAGCTTATGACTTATGGGTTTTGGCTTATTTTTGTTGTTTTTGTTTAAAAATAAATGCTTAAAACACTTTTTAATTTTACCCAAACACTCCAAAATTACTTAAAAACTATTTTAACTTAAAAGCACCTAAACTAAGCCAATCCAAACAGGCTCTAAATCTGCCTAATCATTAAAAATGAGTAATCTCTTCTTTTTTAAAACTTATGGAGTATTTTCTCAATTGAAATTATAAAAGAGGACATTTACCTACAGGATCCCTGACGTATACACAATTCCTTTGCCAGGATATAGACATGGTTTGGTGTGTTTGCCAACCTAACACATCTCTTGCACACTACCATATAATTTTTTTTTAAAAAGATAAACAATCATATTGCTATCATATCTTTTATAAAATAATCTAAAAGATCTTAGTCATGTCATAATTCAGATAAAAAAAATTTATCATGTTAATACGTGGGGATAAAAATTTATGAATTATCATTTCTTATATTTAATCACCCTCCAGCCTAGCATTTATTCACAAAATCAAGTAATCAAATTGAGCTTGTTCAACTTCAGATTGTGATATGCAACTCCATACGAGTTATAACATATTAGTAGTTATTCACAAATCTTTTTATTTGTCATTTTAATCCAAACTGTTAATCATTTTAGAAAATTAAAAAGATATTAGTTACTCCTTTGTATCAATTTATACGACACACTTTACTTATTAGTCAGTCTAAAAAAGAATGACCCATTTTTTTATTTGACAACAATAACTTTAAACTTTACCTTTTACACTAAACGAGATGATTTATAACCAAACAAATATTTTTAATTTGTTTTAGACCGCAAGATTAAAAAATATTCTTTTATTTCTTAAACTCTGCGTCCAGTCAAACTGCATCACATAAATTGGAATGGAGGGAGTATTATTTTTGTCAATTTAATCCTTACTACTCCTAGAAGCTAAGGTAAAATAATCATTAGTCATTAGTGCTATTAAATACAATTTTTTAATGGATGTGCAAAAACCTTAAACAACAGAAAAAATTGAAAACGTATGAAATAATAGATAACTCTACGATTAAAAAGATAAATTTGCCTTCTCGATTCTGTTAAATGTGAATCCTTATTGAATGTGCAACGAGTTACCAAATATTGTAACTGACCAATAGTTCTTTCCCAGTTGCTTCCTTTCTCTTTGAATTTTGATAACTTAAGTTTGACTTGCACGTGTTAGAGCCTCTTGATAGTACTACATTCCAGCGTAAATAATGTTTAAATATTGTACGGACTAAATTAAATATGAATTAAAAAGGGGTCAGTCAATTAAAACTACCAATAGAATAGAAAAAAACACATTAAATCAATAAATGTATAATATATTTGTGCACAATTTTATTACTTAATTATGATTTATTTAAAATATTATTCTTACCTCATTTTTTATAATTTTTTTACATATAGAGTGCAAGTAAAAAAATTCGAACATCTCATTCTCCACGAAATTGAAAGTTGGCTTTTTAATTTGTATTAACATTCACCTCCCTCCTGCCGACAAAGTCTAGGCCCTACTCATAGCAAGGACATACTACGGTCTACGGTCAAGGACTATATAAATTATCCTTTTCTCTTCAATTTATGTGACTTATGGATATAGTCTTATACTCCGTAATATGATTTGATAAGAAATTTACGAAAAAAATATAATTTTAAATAAGACATAATACTTATAATATTACTATGAGGTCTTAAAAATTATAATATTAAATACTCTTTCCGTTTCAATTTATGTGAACATTTTCGGAGTATGAGCGTCAAACTTTATAATTTTGATAGTAAATTTTGACATAAATTTTTCAAGTTTATAAAAAATAAAATTTATATATTTAGAAAATACATAAAAAGTATTATAAGTCACGATAATTCATAATTCTAATAACTTAGAAAAAATGTAAGGAAAACATGGTTAAAGAAACACCTCATAGACTCCTCAAATAGTAATAAGTTCACATAAATTAAAACAGCGAGAGTATATCATAATATTTTTATAATCATAGAAAAACTTTTATTAAGAATAAATGGAAAGTATATAATTATTTTAAATATAAGTTTTTATTCTTTTAACTAAATTAATTAAAAAAATATATATAACCTAATTAATTGGGAGGAGCAGGGCACAGAAGGCTAGTTCACTTGGTAAATTTCCTAATTAAACTAAAAATAAAAGGAAAACTACATATATATACATGTCAAGGAGAAATATTTACAAAAACGTAACGATATTTTTCTTTATTTACAAAACATAATGTTATATTACGAAACATGACGGATTTTCATATATTTTTCGTTTTTTTTAAATTTTTTTCCAGAAAAAATATTTAAAAAAAAAAAATTACGCTCAAAGGCTTAAAAAATTACCTCAATTTTTGTGTATGAAATGTGTATATGTGAGCGAAATTTTTAATATAATTTTCATACACAAAAATTGTGAACGAAAACTTTAAGCCTTGAATATTGTATGAAAGTTGTTACAATATTGTTGTAGTTGTATTAATTTTCCAGAAACCTAATATGAACTTTATATACGAAAAATGTAAATGAAATTTTAAGTCTTGAGCGAGATATACACATTTCATACTATTCTCATGAATAAAATTTTGAGCGTAATGTTTAAGCCTTGATCGAGATATACACATTTCATACATAAGTTTTTGGGTGTTTTTTTCTGAGGTGATTCTTTCTCTTAGTTCACGAATACCATAGTGAATTGAGGGGAGGGGCTGTTTGGATGATTGGTAAGTGGGGTTTTGTTGGAAATGGGAGATTTGATGAGTTGAGAAGTGAAAGAGAGTGAAGAAGAAGAACAAGCCATGGATTTTTTGTTGTGTATGTGAAAGGGTTTTAGATGGGGATGATGAAATACTAGCTTGGTTTTGTGGGTTTTCGATTTTTTTTTTTTTTTTTTTTTTGGGTATGAAAAGAAAAAAAGAGTTTTGAATAGATTGAGCCGAGTAGCGGTGCTTTCGAAAATTAAGGGTCTATTTGAAAAGCCACCTGGTAATTAGAATTGGTGTAAACTAGCCTAGTAATGTGTATAATTGGAGCCCGAAACTTTTTTAACCCAAAAAAAAAAAAAAAACTTTTGGAACCAAACTAACTCTTTAAAAAAAAAAAACCAAACTAGGCTTCACGCACAGATTCTGTGCGAGAAAGGACCAAACTGTAACTTTTTGAGTTTGGTCCTTTCACGCACAGATTCTGTGCGTGAAAGAGGGTACTTTTTTCTTTTTCTTTTTTAAACTATCAAAATCACGTTTTTTCCATATTTAGGGAAAAGATTAATCATGTTTCAAAACCCCGAAATATCAATATTTTATATAGAACTTAATATATTTTTTTGCGTACAATAACATCGGCTTATTACATCAAGTATACCTAAATGTTTGGATCGTCGTTTTAGGAATTGTAAAGTGCCCCGAAGTAAGTTTGTTTGCTTGGAAACTTGTCATTTTTTTTTTTGAAATCAAACTCAAAATTAAGTTTTTTTCTATACTTTGACCGAAGATTAGTCACGTTTCAAAACACCGGAATATAAATATTTTATATAGAACTTCATATTTTTTTAGCGTAAAATAATGTTGGCTCATTATATCAAGTATACATATATGTTTGGATCGTCGTTTTAGGGGTTGTAAAGTGTTTCGAAGTAAGTTTGGAAACTTGTTATCTTTAAGTTTTTTTCCGTATTTTGACCGAAGATTAGTCACGTTTCAAAACACCGGAATATAAATATTTTATATAGAACTTCATATTTAAAACATAACGAACCACTTAAACACAACCTATTAAAATAAAGATTATCATTAAAATATAATGTACTCGACGACTTGTCATGTTGAAAATGATCGATCATCGCCACATTAGGTACACTTTTAAATGCTTCATCCTCTATAGAACAAATTAAGCAATTGTTTAAAAATTCAATACCAATTTTGTTACGCAAATCATTTTTAATATACTTCATTGAAGAAAAAACAACCATTCAAAATTTCATCACCAATTCTTCTCACTCTATCATGTAGATTAGGAGGATATTCTGAAATTTGTTTCCTTTAAGTAGGATGGGATTCGATAGGAACCAAATCCATTATTTTATCTTTATCTGATAGTCGATTGACATCGTCGTGATTAACTGGACATGAAGGAGAGCTTAGCGAAGGAAAAGCTGAATTGGTTTGAGGCTTCAAAATTTTTGTGATCGTATCGACTCTCATTTCATAAGTTCAACCTAATACAAAAATTTAATTTAAAATAAATAGGCTTAATACCCAGATGGACCCTTAAACTTGGCATGTTTTGTAAGATAGGCATATAAACTTATAAGGTGACCAGATAGACACTTAAACTTACTCAAAGTGTATTTTTCAAGTTTTTCAGTTGTTTTGAAAACAAAAACTATATTTTTCAAACACTCACAATTTTCATGGCCAAACAAGCCCTAAATATATCACAAAATATTTTTTTTAAAATGCAAAAATAAAGCAAACGCATATACATGAGACTATAAATGTGCACTTAAACCAATAAATACTCGCTAATCGCAATTTTGCAGCTTTCAAGTAACTCGGTTATTTTTTTACACTTGAATAATTAAAAAACAATAACTTTAACCAATAAAAATCCTTAAAAAAAAGAAATTTCAAATTAAGAAATTTCTTTTTTTTAAGGATTTTCTTCTCGGCTTTACAGTTTTCTTAATTTGAAATTTCTTTTACACTTGAAATACTAAACTTAGAAATTTCTTAATTTGAATTTTTTTTTTTTAAGGATTTTTATTGGTTAAAGTTATTGTTTTTTAATTATTCAAGTGTAAAAAAAAAATCCGAGTTAATTGAAAGCTGCAAAATTGCGATTAGCGAGTATTTATTGGTTTAAGTGCACATTTATAGTCTCATGTATATGCGTTTGCCTTATTTTTGCATTTTAAAAAAAATATTTTGTGATATATTTAGGGCTTGTTTGGTCATGAAAATTGTGAGTGTTTGAAAAATATAGTTTTTGTTTTCAAAACAACTGAAAAACTTGAAAAATACACTTTGAGTAAGTTTAAGTGTCTATCTGGTCACCTTATAAGTTTATATGCCTATCTTACAAAACATGTCAAGTTTAAGGGTCCATCTAGGTATTAAGCCAAATAAATAACTAAACCCCACAATTAACTTCTAAAGTAGAATAATGAAATTAAGGAATTAGACAGTGATATCAACTATAAAGGCAGTGGGTGGGCTAGCAACAGAGAAAATAAGCAATATAAGAGGAAATTAGAATGTGGAAGACAATAGAAAACCAGAAAATAAGAATTACCCTTTTTACCAACACTTATCAGAGTATACTCAACACCAAGATTAATCAATTCTGCTATTCAGGTTTCAGCTTTCTTGATGATTGAATTATTAAAACGCCCACAAAGACCTCTTTCACCAGTAATAACAAGAAGGGAAACTTTCTTTACTGGTCTTTTTTCAGTTAAGGGTATTTCTACATCTTCTAATTGAAGTTGTTGTGTTATGTTATATAACATATCAACTAAGTTTTCATTAAATGGTCTAGTGTTAATGACTGATTCTTGGGCTTTTCTAATCTTGGCTGCTGCTACTAATTTCATTGCTTCTGTAAGTTTTTGGGTGTTTTTTACTGAGGTGATTCTTTCTCTTAGTTCACGAATACCACAGTGAATTGAGGGGAGGGGCTGTTTGGATGATTGGTAAGTCGGGTTTTTGTAGGAAATGGGAGATTTGATGAGTTGAGAAGTGAAAGAGAGTGAAGAAGAAGAAGCCATGGATTTGTTGTTGTGTATGTGAAAGGGTTTTAGATGGGGATGATGAAATACTAGCTTGGTTTTTTTTTGGTTTATCAGAAAGGAGTTTTGAATAGGCTTGAGGGTAAGCGGAGCTTGAGAAAATGGGCAACTGAATGTGGTTGTTGGTTATGAAAATGAGACTATTTTGTATTCTCTCCGAATTAAAATTAAAAAGAGCGTTCTTAACTATTTACACAATTACTCCCTCCATCTCATAATAAGTGTTACTTTAGTCAAAAATACGCATATTAAGAAATCAATAATGTAATGTAAAGTTTACTAATATATCCCCATATAATAAAAATAAATTACTTTTTCTTCTTAATTAGAGCATACACAAGTAGTAATCCTTTTGACATTAGAAATCCAACAATATAAAGTTACTATGTGGCTTTTTCAATCATCATTTAAATATTACTTTAACTTGTCATTTTTTGTCTAAGGATAGAGTTGGAAAAAACTAGTCAATTTATGTCTTGGTTTTCTAAGGTGACACTCATTATTGGACAATTTTTTTTTATTTAGGTGACACTTATTATGGGACGGAGGGAGTAGCTCTTAATCAAAATAAGTAATTTGACTAAACTGCTTTAATTAAATATGTATTGGAATTTGATGGCATAGCACTTAATAGGGGTAAATTTTAAAAAATAAGGTTAATTTTCTTTTGATTTGTTAAGTGAACGCTTGTTTTGACACAATGAAAAAAGGCTAAGTGAATACTCTTTTTGATCCGGAGGAATTTAGTTTCAAAGATTTTGAGGCTGGGGTGCAAGTCTTTTAAGACTTTGGGGTGGAAACTATTTTGTAGTTTTCAAGACTTTGGGGTTAGGTTATAAGTCTTTTAAGACTAATAGAGCCCGTTTGGATGGACTTATGATTTTCATTTTTTTGCGCGGATTGCCCTTCTTTTGGGGTGGTCTTTAAATTTTGCCCTTCAAATTTGTGGTCTTTAAATTTTGCCCCTCATATTTGTGGTCTTTAAGTTTTGCTCTTTGCTTGGAAAGGTGGGCGAATACATGAAGTTCTGGGTTCGAACCCCGCTCAGGCATAAAATAAAAAAATAATTTCGCCAGGCAGGACTGGGGGAGTGTATGTCGGATCCAGCATACAATCTTTAAGGAAAAGCTAAAGTTATGCCGGATCCGACATAACTAAAAGTCTGCCCCATAAGGCAGAATTTTTCCTAAGACATAGTTTAGTTATGCCTTATGGGGCAGAATTTTAGTTAAGGCATAACAAAATTATGCCCCATAAGGCAAGAACTTTTCTTAAGGCATAGACTTTGCCTTATAAGGCAAAGTTTAAGTTATGCCTTAAGGAAAAGTTCCGCCTTATGGGCATACTTTTAGTTATGTCTTTGGGACACACTTTTTAGTTAAGGCATAACTAAAAGTTTACCTTGAAAAGTAAATATATATATATATGCTTCAAGGCAAAGTCTACCGGAGGGGGCAAACTTTTAGTTAAACACAACTAAAAGTCTGCCCCCTCCGGCAGACTTCTAGTTAAACACAACTAAAAGTCTGCCGGAGGGGGCATAGCAAAATTTAAACTTTGCCTTATAAGACAAACTTTTAGTTATGCCTTTAAGGAAAACTTATGCCTTATGGGGCATACTTTTAGTTATGTTTTATGGGGCACACTTTTAGTTAAGGCATTACTAAAAGTTTATCTTGAAAAGTTAAAAAAAAAATACGTATATATGCTTCAAGGCAAAGTCTGCCCCCTCCGGCAGACTTTTAGTTAAACATGACTAAAAGTCTGCCGGAGGGGGCATAGCGAAATTTAAACTCTGCTTTGCAATTTTTTTAAAAATTTTTGACTGAGCGGGGGTTCGAACCCGGAACCTATGGGTTTTAGCCGAAGGGCAAAATTTAAAGACCACAAATATGAGGGGCAATATTTAAATACCGCCCCCAAAAAAAGGGCAATTCTGCGAATTGCCCTATGATTTTTGACGTATAAACTAAAAATTATAAGTTAGAAATTCTAGCTTATGACTTATGGGTTTTGACTTATTTTTGTTGTTTTAGTTTAAAAATAAATTCTTAAAACACTTTTTAATTTTACCCAAACACTCCAAAATTGCTTAAAAACTATTTTAACTTAAAAGCACCTAAACTAAGCCAATCCAAACAGGCTCTAAATCCGCCTAATCATTAAAAATGAGTAATCGCTTCTTTTTTAAAACTTATGGAGTATTTTCTCAATTGAAATTATAAAAGAGGACATTTACCTACAGGATCCCTGACGTATACACAATTCCTTTGCCAGGATATAGACATGGTTTGGTGTGTTTGCCAACCTAACACATCTCTTGCACACTACCATATATTTTTTTTAAAAAAAGATAAACAATCATATTGCTATCATATCTTTTATAAAATAATCTAAAAGATCTTAGTCATGTCATAATTCAGATAAAAAAATTTTATCATGTTAATACGTGGGGATAAAAAATTATGAATTATCATTTCTTATATTTAATCACCCTCCAGCCTAGCATTTATTCACAAAATCAAGTAATCAAATTGAGCTTGTTCAACTTCAGATTGTGATATGCAACTCCATACGAGTTATAACATATTAGTAGTTATTCACAAATCTTTTTATTTGTCATTTTAATCCAAAATATTAATCATTTTAGAAAATTAAAAAGATATTAGTTATTCCTTTGTACCAATTTATACGACACACTTTACTTATTAGTTAGTCCAAAAAAGAATGACACATTTTTATATTTGACAATAATAACTTTAAACTTTACCTTTTACGCTAAACGAGATGATTTATAACCACACAAATACTTTTGACTTGTTTTAGACCGCAAGATTAAAAAGTATTCTTTTATTTCTTAAACTCTGTGTCCAGTCAAACTGCATCACATAAATTGAGATGGAGGGAGTATTATTTTTGTCAATTTAATCCTTACTACTCCTAGAAGCTAAGGTAAAATAATCACTAGTCATTAGTGCTATCAAATACAATTTTTTAATGGATGTGCAAAAACCTTAAACAACAGAAGAAAAAATTGAAAACCGTATGAAATCTATATATAATATAAAGCTAGGCATAGACTAGGTGATGTGACACCTCTCTATGGCTAGCATTGCTATTTATCTTTTTTGTGAGATTTTTGCCATTTTTCCAAAAAAAATTCTCTTCAAATTTTATTTAAGTCAAAACTTATTCACTGAAAATTAACTAAAATCATACCGTAAGGCCTATTAAACGATCTTTATTACTACTATATGTAGTCTGTTCAACTATCAAAATCTGTTACAGGGCTATAACAACTACTATAATCGTTGCCTTTTGCCTTTCACACTTCAATGATTACCGTTTTTGCTAATTATATTGTCATTTGATAGAATTAAACAAATCAAACGTGATAACTGATCTTTAATTGGATGCTACCGTCTTTTTTTAGTATTTTTGTTGCATTCCGTTTCTCATCCATTCTCCAACTTAATTCTCACTGCATGTGATGAATATTTAATCGTTCCTAATTGAAGATTGTTGTTGTCAATTTTATGAATGACACAGGTATTGCATCTTGCTCCAACAACCTGAAAATTTTATTTATTTTTCTTGCTGTTAGATGCTATTTATTTTTTTGTTGTTTATATTTTTCCCCTTATCGTTTTGGTTAAGCAGACTATCGATCCTTTCTAAGTTTATCAGCATTAGATATTTATCGTTGAGAAAGATAAAATCAAAATTTGAAATTGTTGACAATAGTTTGATGAATACCAAGAGTATGACGATTCCCTTGGAGAAAGTTGTTGTAGGAATTGGTGGCTGAAATTCATTCCGATTTATCATAAGTTGAAATGAGAACTTGGATTGGATTTCACTCCTGAGAAAACCAAAAGGTCTCCTTTCTCGTCCCTTCCTTCGATTATTATTTGTTTACTTAAAGTATGAGTTATGATATGTTTATTTGCGATTTTGACTTTAGAAAGTTGATCTTTGTTATTTGCTTCCACAGAAGACAAGACATGTTACAGGCAAGATTTATTTGGAAGTCGGAGAATTTAGAGAGTGTATTATTCTCCCCTTCATATTATTTAAATATTGTCTTTAACTTTTTAATAAATTGAACTAAGTTTATTTAAATTTGCACTTTTCTTATAATACTGGAACTTAGACGGCTGAATTTTACTTCATATTGATTGATTATTCGACTCTTTTGATTTATGGACTTCAAATTCTTATTTGTTCGTTTGTTTATTTTTATAGGAAGTTTTTTCTTTTTTTTTTCCGTAGGTGGTTTGCGATGTACGATAAACTGTCAAAAAATATACATGTTGAAAAGGAAATTGTCTCATTGTATATAAAATAGAGGATATTCTGCTTTCATATTATTTATTGTATATCATAAAGCTTGATTTTAATTTTAAAAAATAATAGGATTTGACATTTAGTGCCAATGAAAAAGAGTGAATTGTGTACAAACAACTTTTAACTCGGATGAGCTCATTTTTATTATGAGTTGAAATAATATTTTAAATGAACAGTTAGAATATGAGCATATGGAGATTAAAGACTCAAGTTGAGTTATCACCGTAATTCTAAATTTATTAGAGTTTACAAAGATCTAGAAATTTAAAAAATTAAGTTGGAATGCTTGGATTTTTTTTTAAGGACGAACAAGCTCATATGATGGAATAAAATGTTGTACATGGTAATTTCCTTCATTTTTATTGTATGAAGTGTAAGTTTGATTTGTTAGAATGGTATTTGCAAATCCTAATTTTGGTATAATTTTTGTTATTAGTTTGAAGATTACATTTTTGAAATTGATTGAAATTACAACTTATGATAACAAGATGAACATAACTACTATTAAGAAGCATGTGTTCTTGGTTGTGATTACAATCACCGGATTTATTGCCTAATGACACTTTTTATTGCTGATAAAACATTTTGATATTTCATTCATATGCATTATCTTCTTGATGTAAAACTAAATATAGATTTAACTATGTTTATTTGTATGTTTCCTAGAGTTATAAGTTGAAAATTATGTAATTCTAATTTCACCTATTAATTCTTTTAATTACAGAATCTTTTTTTTAATAAATAAACACAAAAATAAAATTCATTGGTTATATAAGTATAAGAATTAGCTTTGGATTTTTTTTTTAACAATAGAAACGAGTGATATAATATTTAAATTCATTATTAGTATGTTGATACTTATGACCGCGCAAAGTGCGAGTAAATTCACTAATAATAGATAACTCTACAATTAAAAAGATAAATTTGCCTTCTCGATTCGGTTAAATGTGAATCCTAATTGAATGTGCAACGAGTTATCAAATATTGTAACTGACCAATAGTTCTATCCCAGTTGCTTCCTTTCTCTTTGAATTTTTTTGACTTGCACGTGTTAGAGCCTCTTGATAGTACTACATTCCAACGTAAATGATGTTTAAATATTGTACGGACTAAATTAAATATGAATTAAAAAGGGGTCAGTCAATTAAAACTACCAATAGAATAGAAAAAAACACATTAAATCAATAAATGTATATATATTTGTGCACAATTTTTATTACTTAATTATGATTTATTTAAAATATTATTCTTACCTCATTTCTTTATAATTTAATTTACATATGGAGTGCAGGTAAAAAAAAAAAATCGAATATCTCATTCTCCACGAAATTGAAAGTTGGCTTTTTGATTCGAATATCTCATTCTCCACGAAATTGAAAAAAAACTCGAATATCTCACCTCCGTCCTGCCGACAAAGTCTAGGCCCTATCATAGCAAGGACATACTACGGTCTACGGTCAAGGATAAAAAAAAAAAAAAAAAAAAGAGAGAGAAATATAAATTATCCTTTTCTCTTCAATTTATGTGACTTATACTCCGTAATATGATTTGATAAGAAATTTACGAAAAAAATATAATTTTAAATAAGACATAATACTTATAATATTACTATGAGGTCTTAAAAATTATAATATTAAATACTCTCTCCGTTTCAATTTATGTGAACCTTTTCGGAGTACGAGGGTCAAACTTTATAATTTTGAGCGTAAATTTTAACATAAATTTTTCAAGTTTATAAAAATAAAATTTATATATTTATAAACTACATAAAAAGTATTATAAGTCATGATAATTCATAATTCAAATAACTTAGAAAAAATGTAAGGAAAACATGGTCAAAGAAGCACCTCATAGACTTCCAAAATAGTAATAGATTCACATAAATTGAAACAGAGGGAGTATATCATAATATTTGTATAATCATAGAATTTTTTTTATTAAGAATAAATGGAAAGTATATAATTATTTTAAATATAAGAAATTATTCTTTTAACTAAATTAATTAAAAAAAGTAGTATAACCTAATCTCAATTGGGAGGAGCAGGGCACAGAAGGCTAGTTCACTTGGTAAATTTCCTAATTAAACTAAAAAAAAAAAAAAAAATCCACATTCAACACTTCCCGGTAGAGGTGTCAAAACAACCCAACCCAACCCAGCCCTAAAGGGTAGAGAGTCAAATGGGCTATGATAAGGTGTTCCTTTTTACTGACGGGCCTCTAAAATGGGGATTTGGCACTATGTACATTTTGGTACATGAAATTGACATATATTAACCAAGTTTTAAGAATGTGGCACAAGATGACCCATTTTCAGGTTTTGAGTTAAAGAAATTGGCATATATGACCCATAAAGTGCCGAGTAAAAATAGGAATTTTGTGCATTCTCTCTTCTAGAAGGTTAAATTTTTGTATACCTATACTTGTTCTCTTTCCTATATTTCTCTAACTTCTTCCCCAAAATTCTTTCCATTAGAACTCTAGAATGATTAATATTCTTTAAATTCTTCATTAGAGGGTTATTTGTAGTTGAGTTTGTTGTTTTTAAGAAAATAATTGAATTTTTAATTGGGTATATGTATTTTGATTTTTGAATAATAAATTATACTATTATCCGGAAATCTCTCTCCCTTAACTATGTATGTGTAGATATTTGAAAATCTCATCTGGGTTTTAATTGCAACTTTATTTGGATACATCTATTGTATTCACTTGTTGGTTTGTTGATTAAGATGTATACAACTTAATGTATACACATGTTTTTTTATTTTCAATTTGGTTTTTGTATACATCTATTGTATACACTTGCTGGTTTGTTGAACGAATTGTACCTAAAGTATACATATATTGATTGAGATGTATACACATGTTTTTATATTTTTTCAACTTGTTTTTTGTATACATATATTGTTAATTGTATACACTTGCTGGTTTGTTGAATGTGTTGTATACACCTAATGTATACATAAATTGATATACATTTGTTTGCATTAGTATCTGTATAATTTTGCACTGGTATACATACTAAATATGTGGTTTGAATTTATTATTTTTCAATTTTTCTTGTATTTCACTGGGATTATTATAGTTATACATATGGAAAATATGTTTACTAAGAGATATGAGAGTTTGCAGGAGATCATGCTTTTGCCTTTATAGACCCACTTAACAAATACAATTTTAATTATACGAAAATGATAGAAGATATGGTGATATTTGTATCCATAATTTTAGGGACATCTAGTAAGTGAATAAATGAGAAATGAAATCCCTAATTTTAGTGATAGTCAACGTGGATTAAGAGAAATAATTAATGAGATTCCTAATTTTGCTCCACATCCCTATATTAAGCCACGTCTTTAGTTGATTGGCTATCTAATGTCAATTATTTTAGGCCTAAAACATGCTAACATGTTTTGGGTTAAAAATATGCCAATACTATGTATTACTTGTATTAAAATGTCAATTTCCCCTCTAAAATGGCAGTCAAACCCAGTCTTATGCGGGCCGCGGGCTAGGACGCGGTAGTCCTTTAAGTTTTTTTTTTCCTTCCGAAATTGTATTCTCTAAGTGATTTTTTGTACAATCTGAACATAAAAGTTTTGCAATCTGAAATAGGATTTTCTACCGTACCATTCTTGCACGAACTCACATTACAGAAACAAAATAAATTCAAAAGAACAAATATAAGTTACTATCTTTGTTCACTAATCCAAATCACGTCCAGAAAAAATTAAACATAATATAATTCATGAGACTAACTATTATAACTCTAGTTTCTAATTTACTGCTCGGTAGTTAGTACTTTCTTTCTATTTTCATTAATTTCTATCTTTTTGTTTAATTTACTCATAATTTTTTTAAATTTAACTAATTTATTATTTTTCCGGCCTTAAGGGATGACCTCGGCCCACCCCTTGAGGCCGGGGGGCTAAGAGAGGCTAGGCTTTTGAGCCTCACTTCTAAATAAAGCTTAGCCCTACACTACTTAAATAAAGGATTGGGTTAGGCTGATCTCACGGGTCAAGCCCATTCTGACAGCTCTACAGTTCTTGGTATGTGCCATTTTCCTATTCAAAAGATGGGAGAGCACCCTTTCTCCCGAAGTTACGAAGTCATTTTGCCAGTCATAGTCACTCAATGAAGGTGTGCGGCCTTTGTTTGGAATGAAGATGGATGAACAAACACTTGAGGCCGGTAGTAATTAAGATAAACTCATTTTTTACGAAACATAAAAAATACAAAGTTTCATAACTTTACTGATCTGATCAGAACAAAAAAAGTTTTTCTATTTTTAATAGTACTTGTTAATTGAGTGAAAATTTAATCAGTTGGTAGCATCCCTTTTCCTTTATCCTTCCCTCCCCAATAAAAGAAATTTAAACATTGGGAGGAGTATAAACTAAAATGAAAAAAGAAGTGCTAATGTGGGGTCTTGTATTCCTTAATAAAATTCCACAAACTGCGACTACCTGCTTTCTTCTGCTTCAACCTACTACTAGACTGCTCATTCTCAGTTGACACTTCAATAATCCATTAAAGAAGTTCCATAGTCAGAGATTTTTTCTGCCTCAATTATTGTGTAACCCATTTCCATAGTCTCTACTGACATCTTGTTATGTTTGAAAAAAGTTCTTGAAATAGTGTACTGTAGAGCTGGCGTTGACTTGGGATTCTTAAATGGATATTGCTAATTGAATTAGCTATTTTGAGTGGTTAAAGAAATGAAGAATACAATGAGTTGGAAAAGCAAAAGAACAGAATCAGTTTTAAAAGGAGTTGTTTCTAGAAATTTGACCATTTTTCTCTGTATTGGCTGCTTCTGTGCTGGAATGCTCTTCACCGACAGGTTTTTTTTTTTTTTTTTTTTGGAAATCTTTGTTTCAACTTTGTGCATGTCATTTTTGTGTTACTTGAATATTTTTGTTTTTGATTGGATTATGAAAGTTTTTGAGTTTTATTGAAGTATTTGTCTTCCCATCTGAATCTTGCAATTTATTGTTATGATTAACCCTTGTTTCTGTTTTTGGTGTCTGTGTTTGTTGTAGTTTGCTAATATGGATAATAATGAGTCTTTAAACTTTGTCCATACAATTGAGGAAATCATAGAGTATATGATGAAGCAGATACTTGGCTTTGGTTCCATTTTGACTACTCACCAGTCACTACGATTCAATTTGTGTTTTTAGTTTGACTGAATACGGAGTTTTAAAAAATAAAGAATACTTTTGAATCTTGTGCATGTAATTTACCAAAATGCTCTTAAAGCTTGTGGTCTTAAATATGTCAGGTAAGATGTTGGAATTAAAGAGTTGCCAAATTAGGAAAGAGACATTCTTTTTTAACAGTCTAAAAAGGAAAGTAAGACAAACAAATTAAAATGGAGTATTACTTTTAAGTTTTGAGATGACTATTGTAGCAATGCTTGTCTCTGATTTAATGTAAAAAGTAACTTTCTGACCTTGTAAAATGCAAGTCAGTTGTAACCCTCACGCTTTTGTCCTTTGCATACGGTTGTAGTTCTTTTCTTGCACATGAACCGGCAAATGGGATTCGAAGTTTAAGGAAGTCCAAAAAAAATTTGTTTTGTATTAACATCCATCAACAATTTATGCACCGCAAACCAATTGTGTGGTATTGAGACTCTGATTAGAACCTGAATTTGCTAATATCTGTTGTCCTCACATTGATCGCAAAACTTTTAGTTTTCGTTGTTGGTCTCATTGCCGGTACATTAGAGTTAAGTTTTGTTTCTTAATGGGAATTTCTCTTTGGTGGTTTGATTAGTTGGAGGTGAATGTTTTTCAAGTTTAAGAAAATTTACTAATTATATCGGTTTTTTAATGCACTGCAATTGCCACTGTCGTTAGCCTAGATTTTTGGTTATCTGAAAAGATTTGCGGACTTTGAAGTGTTAGAGGCTTGTAACAAAGACTTGTTATTCCTTAATTTTGACAATGTGATGTTCTAGTCATAACAGTTCTCTCCAGCAGCTTCCCCCTTTGCAACTCTATCCATTTTTTTTTTTTTTTAAAATCAAATTGTTATCTCAGAGACTATTTTATTACTCGAAAAGAATAAAAAATAAGGAACATCCAAAAAAATAATAGCCGTCAAATGTATGTGTTGTATGTGAAGTATAAATATATACAATATGTCTATATATAATATACATAATCAGTGTATATGTATATATCTTGGCTAGCGCACGTAATTAATTTGGGCCGACGTGCCATAAATGAGAAAAGCTCTTTATTCATTATGCTGTGAGCATGTCTCTGCTCACTGTTAACTGTGTTATTATGACTGTAGAATGTGGACAGTACCTGAAGCTAAAGGCATATCAAGGACATCACAGGCTGGTGATCAAAAGGTAAGGTTAGTCTGCGAGGACAGTGATCCTAAAACTTTAAGTACTATGCAATAAAGGCGGACAGAAATGCAATCTTAGGTACTTTGGTATTCAAGTTTGTCGGGCATTAATGATTTTGGTCTTGTTGTTTTTAGCGGAATGATGTAAAAAGTGAAGCCAAGGATATTCTTGGGGAAGCTTCAAGGATTCATCATGCCGTACAGTATGTTTCTTATGCTTGTTATTCATAGATTTTGTGAGAATCATGCTTTAATATAAGAATTTAGAAGGGATTTTTTCATTTTTACCCGTCGGCCAAATATACACTGATTATGTATATTTATGTATACAATATGTATGTTATTTGTATATTATACTTAATATACGAAACCTATACATTTGCTGGCTATTTTGTAAATTAGATTACCGAAAAGGCATTGGAATGTGATTATCTCCTTTTAAAAAGTAAGAGTTGTTTATCATTGTTTTCTTTAACAAGATGCAGAACCCTGGATAAAACAATCTCAAATCTGGAGATGGTATTAGCTGCAGCAAGGGCCTTGCAGGATTCTATAACGAGTGGCTCTCCAATAACTGAAGATTTGAAGAACCCTGAATTAACAAAGAAGAGAAAATATCTGATGGTCATAGGGATAAACACTGCCTTTAGTAGCCGAAAGAGAAGAGACTCAGTTCGTGCTACCTGGATGCCTCAAGGTTCTTGAAAACTTCATTAATTAATGCTGTGTTCTTACTCTTTTGTGCGCATGTATTACAACGAGTTGCCTACTGAAAATTTCGGTATTGATTTGCGGTAAAGCAGGTGATAAGCTAAAGAAGCTTGAGAAGGAAAAGGGCATTGTGATGCGGTTTGTAATAGGACACAGGTATGAGATCACTAGATTAGGTTTGATGTCCTTCTCACTCCTTCAGGTGTTGTTACCAAGCTTCATGTTGTAACTGGTAATGATTTGCCGGTATCAGACAATAATCTCCATTCTTCTTTCTTCTATTTGTTTGTGTTAGGGAGAGGCTACTCCATGAAAAATATTTCTTTGAATTTACTGCAGAACTTTCTTAAAGAATGTGTTGATGATTTACTATTAACTTTCTCCACACACAAAAAAAGGAAAAAAAAAAAAAAAAAAAGAAGGGGTAGTTACATTTTTGGATGGCTCAAAAGAATAATAGCCAACAAATGTATAGGTTTTGTATATTAAGTATGAACAAACATATAATATACACATCATATACATAAAATATACATAAATGGTATATATAATATATATAATCAGTGTATATGTTTTGTATATTTTGCCTAGCGCCCATAATCAATTTCAGCCCACAGGCCAAAAATGAAAAAAATCCCAAAAAGGAATGTACTGATAAAAAAATTCAGTTCATAATTTCTTTGTATAGGAACTCTTGTTGGGTTTTGATAGTGGTGAATGGGAAATGATGGGATGATTTGCTTTGGGGAATGTAAAAGGTCCCTTTTTGCTTTGGTTAAAGCATTTGTCCCACATAGGAAAAAGAGAGGAAAAGAGAGGTGTATATATTACATTACACCGTCTTTAGTCGCTAAAGGGTTGAGGGGGCAAGGACCCCTCGCGCCGTCGTCGCTCGCTCGGCTCGGTTTCGGCTTTGGCTTTGGCTTTGGCAAAGATCGATTGATTGATTATCTTTTTGGACAAACTTTTCTTACATCCAACGCGAATCGACCCTGACCCGCGACTTGTGACCGATCCGGTCCGTTTTTTTCTTCCCGGATTTTTTCGAATTTCCCTCCAAAAACCTGGTGACTGATCTGAATGGTTGCAAACATTCAGAATCAGTACCTCCATACCTCCAACTGCTATAAATTCCTGTTTTGTTCCAGAATTCAGTACGAATTTTTCCTGCAACAAAATAAACTCTCTCTCCAAAACTGTCTTGTTTTATTCAGTGTGATACACTGTCGTTGAGTGGTTCGCCGCTACCGGAATTTGGAGTACTACTATTCTGGTAAGATAATCGTTCTATCCTGGGAGGGGATATTCCATCAACCTCGAGTACTGTGAGGGGAATAATTTCCTTAAGGACACACTTTGAACTAAGTGGGCTCGATTATATTCTGAAATTATTTTTTCCAACACTGTTTTTGTTCATTTTCCAGTTTCTGTAGTTTACTGGTTTTAAGTATTTTATACAGTGTAATCTGTTTTTACTAAGTGTTTTACAGATTCTGTTCAAACTTTATTTAAACTTATACAGATTATTTTGCGAACAATTCCTTAATTATCAAAGATGTTGGATTATTTGTACGTCTCTCCTATCTATTGTGAGGTGCTTGGTCATTTATATTATTACTCATTCAATTATCATTTCATCAGTGCAACATCAGGCGGCATTCTTGATAGAGCAATCGAAGCAGAAGAGAAACAACATGGAGATTTCTTAAGGCTGGTAATGTCAATGCTTAGTCCTGTATGAAATCCGGCCCCTCTTATGGACAGATAATTAGTTGTTCCTCAAAAGCTGACGTGCAATTGAACTTCATTAGGAACATGTTGTGGGATACCTTGAACTATCAGCCAAGACAAAGAGCTTTTTTACTACTGCTATTGCTCTCTGGGATGCAGATTTCTATGTCAAAGTTGATGATGATGTGCACCTAAATATAGGTAAATGCAGCCTTTATGGATTCTAAATAAGGATTTTTTCATTTTTGTCCTGTCGGCCAAAATTCATTATGGCCGCTAGCCAAATATACAAAAGCTATACACTGACAATTTATATAATTATATTATATGTGTATTTTATGTTTATTTGCCTGCTGTTATTTTCTAGAGCACTCCAAAACTGTAATTATCCCTTTTAAATACCATGCTATTGCTACAAGTGAACTGTCTTTGCTCGCACTATTAACCTGCATGCATTCATAACTACAGGAACACTTGCAGCAACTCTAGCTACACATCGTTCAAAACCCAGGGTATATATTGGTTGCATGAAATCTGGCCCTATCCTTGCGCAGAAGTAAGCAGAGGGTTTACCAGAACTTGTTTCTGAAGGAATTTCCTATATTTATTCCATTTTTGTGCTCCTTTTACCTGTAGGGGAGTGAGATATCATGAACCTGAGCATTGGAAATTCGGTGGGGATGGAAACAAGTATTTCCGGCATGCAACAGGCCAGCTATATGCCATCTCAAAAGATTTGGCCGCCTATATATCTATAAACCGGTAAAGATTTGTTTTCTTATTGACTTAGGTTGTTTGTTAATCAAATATCAATTGCTGATCTCGAAATATATTTCCTAGGCATATTCTACATAAGTATGCTAACGAGGATGTCACATTGGGATCATGGTTCATTGGATTGGATGTGGAACATATAGATGACCGTAAATTGTGTTGTGGAACTCCACCTGGTAATAACTTCCAACTCCCTATTTCTCACATGTACTCAGTCTTAATATTCAAGAAAGTTATGACTTCTTAATCTGCATCGAGCATTGGTAATTTGTCAATTTCAGTGTCATCTGCTTCTGTCTGTTATCATCTCAAAGATTAGTAAGAAAGGGAGAGTCGTTGAATCTTGTTCTGTGCTCTAAAGAGGCTTTATTATCATCCTTAAAGTGGACGCTTGATTGATGAGTCAGACATTCTCTAGTAACGCTATTGTCCTTCATGATTTTGTGTAAAAGAAAAGGATTTGTTATATTATAGTTTCTGTGCCTCTTTCTTTGTGTTACCTTCTGTTAAAATGGAAGTGGTAGTTTTCATTAAACATTGGCATTGTCTTACGTCTGAAACATGGATGCCTACCTTTCTGCTAGCTTGCTTCTCTAAATGAGCATCTGGAAGATTCTTGAATTGCTTCTTTGAATATATATCTGACCTCAGTTTTGTTCATCAATCACCTAATCACCCTATTTGGTCTGAGCTAGTCTTGTGAAGTTGTTTACTCTTCATTGGGTTATCTATGTTTGAACAGATTGTGAGACAAAAGCTCAAGCAGGCAACATTTGTGTTGCCTCCTTTGATTGGAACTGCAGTGGTATTTGCAAGTCTGTAGAGAGGATTAAGGACGTTCATCGTCGTTGTGGGGAAGGCCAGAATGCTTTGTGGAGCACTGTCTTCTGATAATTCAGCATTTTCTCCAATCTCTGGAGTTTGCTAGTAGATCAAACAGTCCCTGTAAAATCAATGTTTCCAAGTTTTTAGTTTATTCAGCTTGTAAAATATGAATTGTACATTTCTCATGAACGGGTGAGTGCCGTGGTAAATGCTTAATTAGTTAGTAGGCATATGTGAAATGAAGCGTAAACAACCATTCTTTTTAGATGCTTAGGAATAACATTTGTTAGTTTGTTTTTAAGGGGAAACTAGTAAGTTTATACATCAGCAAGCCTTTTCTGTTTCCATATAGTAGTAGCAAATCTTTCCGTTCAAGTTGGATGACTTTCTAGTTCTTACAGTGCAGTGAACATGACCATGTCACTTCATCTTTGACCCCCTTATAAATTTTTGCATTGTTTAGTTTTGGCTGCAGCCCTTAAACTTGTCCTATTTTTTCATTTAGACGCCTGAACTTAACTTTGTTCCTATTAAACACATGAACTTAGTGAAAAATATGTCAATTAGAGACAAGCTGCTGACATGTACAAGGAGTGCGCTTCACCTCCTTTTGAGATCGTGAAATGGCGTAAAAAAATTTATCTTTCCTTTCTCCTTCCTCCTATCTCTCCGCTCTCCCTTCTCATTTCACCATCTCCAGTTTGCTATCATCTATTCATTGCAGGATTTTAGATGTACAAAATGAGGCATGCGAACACATGGTCTCTCTGTAAAACTAGGTATTTTATGTATATATTTCACTATCTGTTGGGACACATGCTACAAAAAAAGTAAATGATGCACTTGGTTGAAGGTTGAATTATTTACTTAGAGGTCTAGGGATCAAGCCTCACTTAATACATTTTTTCATTTTTTTTTTTTTTTAGTGATGAACCCATATTTCAGAAATTGTAGATTCGCCTCTGATTCACTGTCATACACTATCTCCACCATCACAGTCTCCGCCATTTTCAAACACAAACAAGTCATTGTCCGTCAACAATTGACCACCACCCATCTCCACCATTACTATTTTTTATTTGGCATGTATCAGAAATATAACAATAGAAACAGAAGTGAATAGATAAAAGCTCTGAAATTAATTCGCCCCATGGGTCTAAGTTGAACATAATTTCAAACTCCAACCAAATTGAAACTTGAATTAGAACCAAAGTTAAATATACTAAAAATTCAATTTCATAGGAAGATCAACAACTCAATTGGAGAATAAAAAATAAAAATAAAAAAACTTATTTTGATAATTGGGATCTCATAATCGACTCTTGATCTATATATCCTCCAGCAATTTGATAAATGCAATCTTTTGTATTTACCGAGTAGAGGACGGAGCAGGGGTGGTGGACGGTGGAGGCAGAGTTGCTGGGTACAATTTTCTAACAAGATATAAAATGAGACAAGTTTAAGGGCTGCATATGCATTCAGCCTTTAGTTTTTGTAACATGATAGGAAAAAAACGACATGTCCCTTAGCTTTGATAGTGGTTCAAAATAGTCCCTTAAGAATTAACTAAGCAATTTTGGTTTTTTAGGTTTGTTAAAAGGGAGCACTTTTGATCTCCGTAAGATATTTATGAAACTCTTATTGAATTTAATCGAAATTGTGAAAAATAGAAAATATTTAACGGGAACTCACATTAAAAGTGCAGTTTTTGTAGTTATGTTATTTTTGTCTACTTCAAGAGTCTGGTGCAACTTTTAAAGGTGCAATTGGTATCGTTTTTTATGTTGCAGTTTCTGGGAGACGAAAACTTCTTGTGTTTCTGATTTTTTTTTTTTTTTTTTTGTAAAGTTCAGGTGAAATTAAACAATTAGCCCCTGTTTGGCCATAAGAATTATTCACTTTATTCCGGAATTTTTTTTCATTTTTTTCCGGAATCAGTGTTTGGCCATGAGAATTCCGAATATAACTTGAAGTTGTATTCCGGAATACCAAAAACTCAAAAAACTTGTTTTTCAAAAAAATTTAACTTTTTTCACTTTTTTACAACTACATTTCACCAAAAACTACATTTTCAAAAACTATGGCCAAATACAACTCCAACTCTAAAATTCCAAAAAAAAAAGTGTTTTTTTTTTTTTTTTTTGTATTTATGGACAAATGGGACCTTAGAGTTTGATATCTGACGGTGATCAAAGAGTGTTCCTTTTTAATAAACTAAGAATTAAAACTGCTCAACTGATATTTAAAGCATTATTTTGAACCTACTATCCAAAATAAATGTGACCATGTTTATCGTTTTCTCACGTGATATTTTGGCCTGAAACTAAATATCTTATGTCCCATCAGTTACTTCATTTCATTGTCATTGATGAGATTGGTGTTGCCACAAGAATATTTTCTGAAATTTGTCGACCTGTAAAGTACGAGTGCAACTCCACTTTTGAGATTTCGAAAGTGCATTTGTAAAACTTGGCATTGGTTGGAGAACTTTCTCCCTTGTGGTGTTTGTTTTTGTTATGTTATTGCCACATAGACCATAATATAAGCTGTGCTTTTGCAACGCATATGTGACAGAATGATTACGCATATAATGATGCAACATTCAAGCCTTTTTTTTCTTTCCGGTCTCCACCCAGTGTCCGGTATCCGCATTGGAGCTCGACAATATCCGGATTCACGTCGCGTAGCGCCCCATTCAGGGGAAGAGCTTCCTATCAAGAATTTTTCCATACTCAGGGCCAGTGGTGGAGCCACATAGAGCCGAGGGGGTTCGGGCTCTAGAGCCAAGGGTGTTCATCCGAACCCCCTCGGCGAAAAAAATACTGTTTTTACAAGGTTAAAATTATTTTTATGTATATATAGTAGATGTTGAACCCTCTTAGGCTTCTTCGCATGTTCACTTTTTTATATTTTGAACCCCCTCGGCGGAAATCCTGGCTCCGTCACTGCTCAGGGCTCGAACCTGAGACCTTTGGTAAGAGCCACACCATATCCTTTGGTGGTAACATTAAAGCTTTCTTTACGCATAATAGCTACTTAGAATAATTTTATTTGAAAAAATAAATTTTAAAATATCAATCACAATTTATATAATTTGAGTGTCGAAAAATAAAATGAGTCACATAACTTGGTACAAAATGAATAATAAAAGATCATTTTCACAAAGATCTTGAAATAAATAACAATTTAATAATTTTAAATCTATATATGAATGAATCAGATCTATGTCCCAACAAATAAATAATAGTAAGAGATCTGAATTGATAAATAGTGTAAATATGTAGTAAAAAAATATTTTGTAAATCTTCTATTTTAAGTTAGTATAGTTTGTATCCTAATAGGACATTGTAACTATGGTATATTTACCAACTCAATCAATGAGAATAATCACAGAATTAATCTCTTTCATGGTATCAGATACTAGGGTTTCTTTTCCTTCTCTTCCGCTGCCCTAATTCTCCGACGTCCTCTACCCACTTTTCCGACGTCTTCTTCTTCTTCTTCTTCTTCTTCTTCTTCTTCTTCGATTTCCGTCCATTTTTCTTGCCTTCCATCAATGGCAGACACCAAGTTCCATCCTGCTTTGGCTGTCTCCAACGTCAAGAATCACATCCCAATCATTCTTGAGATGGAAACGGATCATTATTCGGCTTGGGCCGAATTATTCAAACTTCATTCCCGGTCTCACCGTGTCCTTTCCCACATTCTGCCAACCGGAAAGGAGAAGGCTCCTACCACCGACGACGAAAAGGAGTTGTGGTCCACTTTGGATGCCACGGTACTTCAATGGGTATATGCAACCATCTCCACGGACTTATTGCACACAATCATCGAAGAAGACCTATCGGCAAAGGAGGCCTGGGATCGCCTCCGTAATTTTTTTCAAGACAACAAAAAATCCCGTGCCGTTGCTTTGGAACATGATTTCTCTCATGTTAAGATGCGGGATTTTCCAAACGCTTCGGCGTATTGCCAACGTCTCAAGACCTTGGCCGATTAACTTAAGAGTGTGGGGGCTCCGGTGACCGACAACCGCCTCGTTCTCCAACTGGTGGCTGGACTCCCAGAGGCATACAAGAATTTGGGTACCTACATCAGCCAAAGTAAGCCTCTTCCACCATTCTCCGAAGCTCGGTCAAGTTTGTGCCTTGAGGAAAAGGCGTTGGCTGAAATGCACGATGACTCGCCCGCGGCTATGGTGGCTAATTCCAAACGTGATTTTGATGACTCTTCTCATTTGAAAAATTCTGGTCGTTCTCACCATCATCGGGGCAAAAATAACAACAAAAACCGCGGCTCTAGCGGCGGGAATAATAACGGCGGTGGCCGTGGTTCGGGCGGCGGCAGTGGCAGCCGACGCCGTGGAGGACGCCCCTCAGGTGACCAGCAGCAGTGGCAACAGCCCTCCTCACCGTGGCAGTGGGGTTGGATGCCTCAGTGGGCTCCCCCTTGCCCGTATCCTACCACGCAGTGGGCTCGGCCACAGCAGCAGTGGCAGCCGCCATCTTCTTCGTCTGGCCCGAGGTCGCTGGCCCAGCCTGGCATTTTGGGCTCGCGACCACAGCAGCAGGCATATGCTGCCACGGGCCCCCCGACGTAATGGACTCCGACGGATATTAAATCGGCCATGCACACGATGACGTTGAACCAACCCGATTCGAATTGGTATATGGATACCGGCGCCACGTCCCATATGACATCCACAAAAGGTACTCTCTCGTCTTATTTTAATTTGAGCAATCGTAATACTGGCATTGTTGTTGGTAATGGTAATTCAATTCCAATTCGAGGTTGTGGTCATGCTAAATTGCCTCCCCCGAACCCTCCTTTATTGTTAAACAATGTCCTTCATGCGCCAAAACTCATAAAGAATTTGATATCGGTTCGTAAATTTACTACTGATAACTATGTGAGTGTTGAATTTGATCCTTATGGGTTTTCTGTGAAGATTTCCGGACGGGGATGGCTCTCATGAGATGTAATAGTAGGGGTGCTCTCTATCCATTGTCCACCTTCAAATTTTCCACCAATTCACCGTCGACTTTTGCTGCCTTGTCTTCTACCCGTTGGCATGATCGTTTGGGCCACCCGGGAGCTTCTATTTTGGATTTTCTTAGGCGTAATAAAAGCATTGAATGTAATAGTTCTAGTTCATCTAGTATTTGCCATTCTTGCGTTCTTGGTAAACATGTTACGTTGCCATTTGCTAGTTCTATTTCCGAAACTTTGTTTCCATTTGACATTATTCATAGTGATTTGTGGACTTCTCTAATTTTGAGTTCTATGGGCCATCGTTATTATGTTCTGTTTTTGGATGATTTTACCAACTATTTGTGGACTTTCCCTTTGGCTAGAAAATCTGATGTTTACTCAAAATTCATGGATTTTAAGACCCATATTCTTACCTCAATTTGAACGTCCTATCAAGAATGTCCAATGTGATAATGGGAGGGAATATACTAATAGTCAATTCGAAAAATTTTGTGCATCCAATGGGATGTCTTTCCGTCTTTCGTGTCCTCATACATCCTCTCAAAATGGGAAAGCAGAAAGAAAAATTTGTTCACTAAATAATGTCATCCGGACTCTTCTTGCTCATGCCTCCATTCCTCCGTCTTTTTGGCATCATGCATTGCAAATGGCGACGTATCTCATTAATATTTTATCAAGTAAGCTATTGGGTCACAAATCACCTTTAGAGGTCCTTTACCAACGGAAACCATCTTATTCTCATCTCCGAGTCTTTGGGTGTTTATGTTATCCCCTTTTTCCGTCTACTACTATTCACAAGTTGCACCCTCGGTCAACTCCATGTGTCTTTTTGGGATATCCACCAAACCATCGTGGCTACAAATGTTTTGATTTATCCTCAAATAAAATCATTATTTGTCATCACGTTTTATTTGATGAGACTCAATTTCCGTTTTCCTAAATCCATACTCCGGCTCCCACCTCTTATGACTTCCTTGATGATGGCCTCTCTCCTTACTTGATCCATCATATAGCCGCCAGCCCTCCACCGCTGCCCTGTCCCCCTCCGTCGCTGCCCGTGACTCAGGACCGCGCCGACCCCTCCCCACCTGGGCAGCAGCCTCTATCGTCCTCTACGCAGGACCAGTCCGCCCCTCTCCCCCACCAGCTGTTGACACCCAATTTTGTCCCGCCTCTCTTCCAAAATACCTATTTACGCCTCTAATATTTTTTAGAAAAATTAAAATATATATATAGTCATTTTTTACTAAATTATCAACTTCTCATCAATACCAGCACTTTATTATTCTGTTGCAGTTACTATTATTATTATTATTATTATTATTATTATTATTATTATTATTATTATTATTATTATTATTATTATTATTATTATTATTATTATATATTACTATTATTATAATTCACAATTTTTTATCCTTTCAACATTTTACCAGCTTACGCACACGCATCGCATTTATCTTTGCATAATTAAATAATAGTATTTATTTACTGTGGATTTTTGAAATATTATTACACGGCTATTACAACGCCATTTTTTATCTGAGCACTAATGATTGCATATTTTATATTAAGTAATATTTTAACACAAGTTATTTAAACAAGTCTTTTATTTAAATATAGTAGCCCAATCAACTCATGCTATTTTCGGACCAATTCACAAAACCAGTCCACGTTTTAATTTACTTGGCCACATTTTTAATCAGCTCATTCTTTTAATTCACTGGCCCAAATCGATTAGCCCACATTTCAAATACCAGCCAATATTTTAAATGGACCAGCCCAACCCAATACACTACCCGACCCAACCCAATACCCTATGACCCGACCCAAATGTTTTTTTTCTTTTCAGTTAAAGGGGGTAATACCCCCTTCAACGTTTCATTTTTTTTCCTCCCCATCCCCGCCCTTCTCTCTCCCTTTCCCTTTACCCCTAAACCCTAAAGCCGCCGCTCCTCCTTCACCTCACGCTCCCTCCACTCACTTCCCTTCCCCACACCGCTACCCCACTCCCACGCTCCTCGTCCCCACCTCGCCGACGACCCCCACACCGCTATCCCACCACGCTCCTCGTCCCTACCGCGCCTCATCTCCCTCTCTCCACTCATCTTTGTCCCCGCTCCTCTTAAACTCAAACCCGAAATCAGTCTATAAGTATTCGTTTCATCATCCATTAACGGGGTGGGGTTTTTTTTTTGGTTCATAAAATTACCTCAAGAAACGGAGAGGATTTTTTGGGATGGAGGAAACCCCCCAGGAATCGAAGCTTTCAAATCGCGAGAAAAAACCCCTGAAAAGTTAAAGTTCTGAAACAGTTCTGGGATCATCTGAAACCCTTCTGAAATAAAGAGTTCTGAGTCATCCTAAAGTTTTTTTTCAAAATATCGAATTTGTAGTGGTTTAAATAATTCAAAAAAATCGAGTCCAAAATATTAGGATATTTCTTTGTTTTTCCTGTTTTTGTCTGCTTTGTTTGTGCTGTGAATTCAAGTATCGCGAGCTCTGGTTCAGTAGTCTTCGAGGTAGATATCGAAACCTTCGCCTCATTTCGCTGCACCTGAAGAAGGTCAGTGATTCCCCTTTCCTTTATTTTTGCATTTTTGTTCGATTTCTTTGATTATTTGTAATTGATTACGTATTCGGTTGGTATGTTTTATGGTTAAACATGTTTTAAGTTGCTGTTTAATTTAGTTACTATGTGGCATGGGTTAGATGTTATTAGCCTTAAATCCTATTAAGTACATGTTTGGTCTTAGATTACCTGAATCTAGCTGCATGTTTAGTTAATCCAATGGGTTAAAATCAACTTGCATATGGCCCTGTTTGGATTCGTATGAGCTCATGTGAATTGCAAAGAGCAAGTCATTTCTATTCTCCTAGTGGCTTACTCTCTATTAGACAATGGGATAATATTGGCAGATATTGTTCCAGTTCTGCTTTAGAATTAGTTTTGTCTAGTGCGAGTTTAATGCATTGTACTCTTTGATGGATAATTCGATCTTCAGTGTATTGTTTGAAGGATGCTTGTCTGTTGCTGCTTTAATATATCTGTGTGTTGATTTAAGTCAAAACAGAATTCATTAGAGATCCAGGGTACCCAATGAATGAGTCTAGTCTGTAGATTAGTTACATTCTGCTTAAGTTTTCATTGTATCAAAGGGGAATTATGCATACTAGTTTGGTTGGTTCTTATCTCACACTGTTTGTTTATCGGATTCAGTCTATGGTTCACTGATAAATGACAAGTAGGTTGAAATATATAAAGGTTGATTCAGTTTCAAATATATAAAAATATCCATCACTATATCTAGCCTGATTCAGTTTCAATGAAGAAAAATACATATCATTTGACTTGGTTGTTGAAATTAGTCTAAGCTGGAAATGACATGTCAAGATTCTCTCTTTTCCAGTCAGCTGCTGCTGGTAGGCTTTAAAACAGTAGTAAAAATGACTCTAAATTCTAAGTCTTTAAATTTCAGACTGATCTGTTGCTGCTTGATAAATTCATTATTATGGCTTATTGTTTTGGTTGCTGAGTCTTAAAAGGAAGAGTAAAGTTTAACCAGAGATGGGATCTTGAATCTTAAAATCATTAAAATGAATCATCTGATCACTGATCACTTAAAGTCTCTACCCTTCAAAAGCAAGACTGATTTCCTGTCCTTTGCCATATCTTTTAATTTATAGCATGTGCAAGTCTTGAAGTTACTTATATATTTCTTGGTATCATTTTGAACCTAGCTAAAACTTGATGTTGTTCTTATATCATGCCTGAATAATTGAACTTGTCTGTTGTTGTTTTTTTTTTTTTTAAAAAAAACATGATTAGTTGAATAAAATGTTAAGTTAAATGAGTGATGGTTTATCTGAGACTGGTATAAAGCCTATTTGATCATTTGTTGACTTAGACTGATAGAGTGTGATATGATTAAGAAAAAAATCCTGGCCTAATTTGGAGTAAGCTTAAAATGTCATCCGTGATAACGATATATAGTGTTATTACGTATGCTTAAGAGTTAGTTTAAAGTGGGAACCGAGTATGCTGAATTTGTCTTAATATGATTGTTCCTATATGTGGCTGCCTGTTACTATTGTTTACTATAACATACCACCGACGGTTTGCTGTTTATCTGGTTGAATTATTACTACTATATATCGCTTTGAAGGCAAAAGAAACTTATTGTTTGAAACCAAACCTATATCTGGGGCCATGTCTTTGGCTAGACATTGTTTGATTATTGTTGGTTGTTGCTCAATTGTTATGGGCTGCTGCTCAGTTATTCTTATGGCTGTTGAAACTCACTTTGTGGCACTTCCCTGTTGCACTTTATGTTACTTTGCTGCTGTTCATTGCTGCTACCTAAGGCTGCTACTTGGTTCTGTTTGCTGGTGTTATTTCCTGCTAAAAAAATGAACAGATCACTATACTAAAAAAGAATAAAAAATGAACACATCCTGTATTTGGTCAAAGATCATTGATTCAAACATGACACTATGCTTGGGTCGATGAAGAGTTGTCTAACTTGATGCCTCGTTTTTAAAAGAGCGGATTTCTATACTTGATATTATTGAAAGGAACAAATATTCTACTGAAAAGAACAATACTATATTTGATCCACACTACAAGTTTTAGTGAGCAGCTGCGTCTATTTACTGCATTGTCTTGTATATGAATGTTTCGATACAGTTGATGCAAATCGCTGTTGCAATTTTAAGTTTGCAACTCTGCACTTGGTTTGGCAGATCCTATGTCGTAGTATAATAAATCCTGTATTTTATTCCGGGTTCTATTAGGGGAATTTTATTTCCTGGTTCTGTTACTGTCCATTAAAGTCTAGTTTGTTTGGGTTTAGTTGTTTCCATGATAAGTAACTTCCTCCTTTCATTTTTTTGAGTTCTGTTTTCATTTAGTTCACTATTTGTTTGTTTGTATTTGCTATATCTAGTAATGAATAGTTAAGTCCTTGTTTATGATTTTCTCTTTAGCTTCTGGTTGGATTAAGTGTTAAATTTCCTTGGTGACCAAGTTGGATAAGTGTAAGCTTTCGTAATTAAAAGTTACTGTACTTGTTTTTGTCTTATTGAAGTTTGTGTTCTTCAAGGTGCCGATTGAAATATGAATCATTAAAGGTTTCATTTCCTTTACACCTGTTAGAGTTATCACCTTGCTGGTTTAAAGTTGATTAATATGAGGTCTGTTAGGTTGGAGAATATGTTTAGATCTGTAGAAAATCACCTCGTTTCCCTTTGTTCTGCTTCTTTTGGGTATGTGAGCCGTTGTCCCTTTAGCTCAAAATTCGTCCCCTGTACATTTTGGTAAATGAGGAGAGCGTGAATTCTTACTTTGAGTAGAGTGTATCAGTTCTGGCTTTAGCAACTGGACTTTTTAGTATTCATGAGCATGAGTTTTTCCTAAAGTTGCTATACCTTGATTAAGCTTTAACCAATTTCCTAGAGCCTCAGCATGTTTCACCCTCTAGCTGGCTGTTTGGATATTTAAACACTTGTGTATGGTTCTGTGTAATAACATATTCAAAACCTTTGAGTTACCTTTATTTTGGTCGATACCTGCTGTTCAGTTATACACCTTTCCCTTTTGGGATATTTGGGATACTTGCTTTGCCAAAGTATTTATATGCTGCCAGTACATTTTGTAAAGTGTTGTCACGGCTAAGTCATTATTGTCCCAAGTGTCCAAGCTAGTTGTTCTCTATCTCGTTTCTTTCTGTTGGGTTTCCAGTCCCTTGTTTAGATTAGGACAAATATACATATTATATACATACTCCACTGGTCTGCTTTATTTACATTATATTCGTTTAGCCTTATTTATCGATTATGTACTAATCCTTTTCCTTTCGTTTTCTGCATGACCATCGCATACGAGTCCGAGGGACTCGTTCTTCTCCTGCATTCGGTGTTGGGCTAAAAACCCAACGCAATCTCCTCTCGGGTCAATCTATGTCCGCAGCAGATAGAAAAAAAAAATTCTGGGCTAAGCCCATACAGCAGCAGGCCACAACAATACAATGAAATTACTGGGCTGAAGCCCAACAGCAATCTGATCACAACAGCCATGAAATGGGCTGAGCCCATTTAACTTATTTACTCCTCTATTTTATTTTTTATACATTTAATTTGTATCGCATGACTAACACTTGTTAATTTAGATGAACCGCAGTGAAATTAGTGGGGTTTAGTCTTAGTAACGGGTAGTAAACCAATAATTAATTCCATAAGTTTTATTCTCTTCTTTTCATATTAAAATTATTTATAATGTCTAATATTTGTTTTATTTGGAACAATTGATTTGCAAAATAACATGACTATATATTTTAAGTAAAGGGAATCATATTTTATTCTTATTATCATATACATTCAAAACATCATTAATACTCAAAATATGAACTCAAATATATTTTGTTAATAACTCTTTGAGTTTGAATCAATCATATATATATTTTTGCTAAGCATAGTTAATAAAAAGTAATGAAGAGGATAAAGAAAATTTTCAATAGCTATTTTTTGTATCTTGTTCCTAAAAATCAATGAAAATCTGACCATTCGAATTATTTCAAGTATTTCGTGAAAACGTCGCATAAACTCGCATTTTCGTCTACTCATATATAAATTATCTTTTGCAAGTTTTATTGCAAAAAATAGCATTAGTATTCAAAATCATATTAACATTCATAAGTTTATTATTTTAAATGGCATTTGAAATTTCCTTTTATGCAAATCATCACGTTTTCTACAAATTGCATTCTAAATAACATTTTATTTAAAGTTTTATCAATTTCTATCAATTTCGTTTTAAACGGCACTTGAAATCTTCTTTTATACAAATTATTATATTTTCTTTTAAGCGACATTCTTATATTTTTCTTAAAAACCTTAGCAACATTTCTTAGTTTTTTTTTTATTTTTTTTATTTTTTTTAAGGTTTAACGTCTTATTTAGCATTAATTAATTAACCTAAGTTTGGTCGGATAACCGTAAGTTAACGGATTCTAAAGGATGCCTAACCCCTTCCCTTTAGGATAATATAGAGCCCTTACCTAGAATCACACTGGTTAAGCAGACTATTAATTGAGGTTTAGTTTTAACTTTGTCTTAGTTAACCTCTAGGTGTCCTAATTCACCGTTAAATTAATTAGGTGGCGACTCCTTAAAATCAAAAAAATTTAGGAATCACCAATACGTCGTATCCCTAATTTTGACTCCGGGTTAAAATGGGGTGTCACAGCTTGGCGACTCTGCTGGGGACTTTAGGCTCTAACCATAACAGACTTAGGTTAATAGTTAATTTGTTGAATATTTTGTTTGTTTTCCTATTTGCCTTTATTATTGTTTTTCCCTTATATGCTTTTGAATGTTTTTTATTCCTTATGTAAATTTTCTATGTAAATATGTATGTTATTGCTTTCCTTAAATTGGCATTCCGTTCATATTTTCCTCCACTCCTGGAAAAATTCACACATATTCACACACTTAAAGCGGCTTCGCAGTTTGCGCCCGTGCACTACTAAATTACCCTTTTAGTTGGATTGGTCTTGTGGATTTAGTTGATCGGCGGTGCAGTCGACGGCCACGGACTTTCCGCTTCCAAGTTGTCCGCTTGGGGGAGCCTTGTGTCATAGGAAAACCATTCTTAGTCTACCTAGGTAGAGCGAAAACCAAAACCTTGTAAGGACATGCATCATTTTAAACCTAGGAGGCTTAATACCCTTGGTGTATTAAGTCCATTAGTCAACCTTACCAAATGTCCAAATGAGTCTATGACTCTAAGTGACACTACTCACTATCTATGCGCATTATTTGGAGGACAAATATGTGGATTATGTGGACCTAATACTCTATAGATAAATATTTCAAGGAAACTAACCTTTTGTTGCAGGTTGTTGTGGAACATCCAAAATTAATGCCGGAGGTTTGAAGACAGCCAAAGGAAATTAGTGGAGTTGCAGTATTAGATATCTTAGATTAACTTTGAATTGTATTATTGACTGGCATGTAATAAATTTTTATTACTCTTGTAAACTAGTTTTAGAAAGAGTTATGGAATGACACATCAAAAAAACATGTTTGTCCTTCAAATGTTCGTTAGGCCTACCTCTGGCATAAAGAGGTCCCTTGCATTATAGAACGTGATGTATTATGTGCAATAATGTGTTTATATGCAATAATATGTCCTTACCGTATACTGACTCATTTTCTTTTTTTCTTTTTCTTGTTTTATCTTTTTTTTTTTTTTTTTTAAATTTATTTTCAAAATAAAAGGTTGACTTGTGCTAAAGGGGAACTGGCGGAGCATCCATATTTCACACGGTCTAGAGCCAAGAAATCAGACTCTGACTCATCACTAATCATCTGGTTAACTAAAAAGACTCGTTCTAAAATGGAGCAAAGTTTGATCAATGCAACCACTTCATCTGAGCCATCTCTTAGTTTACCGATCACGAGTGATCCCACATCTTCTAATCAACCAGAAACACATTTGGAGATCATTGCTCGTTTGGAGCGATGGGTTGCTGAATTAAGTCACATGGTACTTCACAACCGGTCATTTTCTCAAACGCCACCACATATGACTCCATCTCATGGGGTTCGTCAGACTTTGCCTATGCCACCTCCATTCCCAAATTTGGACGAATTTAACCAAGCAAATTATTTTACCACCTCTCAGCCGGTTCGTTCCGAACCCCTCACTCAAAATGCTCCCTTTTTATTTACAACCACCTCTTCAAAAACTCAGTTCATACCGCCGGCACATGATGTTACCAATACACATCAAGTTCCGCCAGTATATACTTATACCACGGCTCCACCCATGACACAAATCCAGAGACAATGTCGCACAGATGTTGATCATTATGTCGAAGTTGAAAATGAGGCACGGTCAATTAATGATGAAATGATAAATAGAAAGCTCAAAAGTTTGGAGGATGCCATGAGAAGTTTGCGTGGACTTGGTAGTAACCAAAGCGTGAGATATGAAGAATTATGTGCATTTCCTGAGGTAGAATTGCCACCAGGTTACAAGATTCCAAAATTTGAGAAGTTTGATGGGTCGGGGAACCCTTTCTTCCATTTGAAGGTCTATTGTGAAAAGTTGATTGGTGTGGGGAAGAATGAAGGGATAAGAGTCAAACTATTCAATCAGAGTTTGAGTGGAAAGGCCTTGGAGTGGTATTCTAAGCAAGATACAACCAAATGGCGTACTTGGGATGATTTGGCAAATGCTTTTGTGGATCACTACAAGTTTCATGTTGAGATCGCTCCTGACAGAATCTCAATTACAAAGTTGAAGAAGAAGTTCACCGAATCATTTCGAGAATATGCTATACGGTGGAGGGAAGAAGCATCTAGAGTACACCCACCCATGGAGGAGACAGAAATGGTTACTTTCTTCATTCAAGCGCTAGAGCCGGAATACTATGAACGTTTGGTGACAATGGGTGGAAAAACTTTTGCAGAGGTGATCAAAGCCGGGGACATGATTGAAGATGGCATTAAGACAGGGAGAATAACAAGTCTTGCGGCTTTACAGTCTACTAGTAGGGCCATACAAACAGGTACTCTCGGGAACGGAAAGAAAAAAGAGAAAGAAGCAGCATCGGTAATGGCTTTGGGAAACACATCATACCACCATCAACAACCCCCGCGATACCAGCCTAACGCTCACCACTCACAATATTTCCAATATTCTCCACATCCCTACGACCAAGCTTTGTCATCTTACCAACCTCAATCACCACAAATATCCTACCCTGTTTACAACACACAACCAGCATATCGAGCTCCACGACCACCAACATATCCAACTCCACCATCACAAACTCATCATCCAAACAATGCATCCGCACCTCGCCCAAATAAACCGTTTCGCCATTTCACACCATTAGGAGAGCCACTGAGCGTTGTTTTTGAAAGACTGCAAGCTTCAGGCTTAGTATATCCTGTGGAAGGTAGAATTCCAGATCCATTACCCAGAAGCTTTGATCCCACTAAAACATGTGCATATCATTCGGGGGTAAAAGGCCATTCCACTGATCGTTGTTACGCATTGAAGCATAAGGTTGAGGATCTTATTGAAGCAAAACAGATCACGGTCAAACCACCAACACCAAATGTGGTTAACAATCCACTCCCGACCCATGATGGGGCCACGATAAATATGATTGGAATAGATGAAAATGTTGACGACCCAGCCGAATTTATAGTGCCTGTGGATCGTGTGGAGGATCATGATTTTGTAGCCGTTGCTTCTCCGGCTGTAGTGATAAGGGGTTGTGTGCCTGTCGAGATATTAGGAGCTTCATCAACTCCTGTGGAAGTAGTTCAAGCACCAAATCAGTTACCAGTGCTCGATACAAAAGCCGTACCATGGAATTATCAACAAACTGTGATGGAATGTCGAGGAAAGGACACGATCACTGACAAGGTTAAGACATCAGGAATGACAAGGTCTGGGAGGTGCTATTCTCCAGAAGAACTAGTTAGATTGGGGAAACTTAAGGAAACCAACGTACCTCCCAAAAGGGTCGTGACTGAATTCGAAGCAGAAGAATTTCTGAGGAAAATTAAAGCTAGTGAGTACTCAGTTGTGGATCAGTTGAAAAAGACCAATGCTCAAATTCCTATTATCTCTTTGCTTTTGAGTTCAGATATGCACAGAAATGCACTGTTGAGGATTTTGAATGAAGCATATGTTCCAAGTGAAACGACTAGTGAGGCGCTAGCTGGGATGATCGAGCGCGTGCTTGACAGTCATCGAATCAGTTTCGATAATGAAGAACTGCCGCCAGAAGGATGCATGCATAACAAAGCGCTCTATATAACTGTCAAGTGTCGTAACATGTTTGTGGCTAAAGTGTTGATTGATGGGGGTTCTGGACTTAACATCTGTCCATTAACAAGTCTGAAGAAGATCGGATATAATGTTAGTGAGCTCAAGACAAGTGATGTGAATATTCGAGCATTTGATGGGGCTCAAAGGCGCCCTATTGGAGAAATAGAGTTGAAAGTGTTGATTGGTCCTGTTGAATTCATTATGGATTTTCAAGTACTGGATATTTCCACGACATACAACATGCTGTTAGGAAGACCATGGATACATCTGGCTGGGGCTGTACCATCTACTTTGCACCAAACTGTCAAATTCGAGTGGGATCAGCAACAAATATGTATACATGGAGAAGGGGATACGTCTTTCTATCGAGAGCAATCCATCCCATTCATCGAGGCAGAAGGAGGGTTCGACGGAGCAGCTTACCACGCTTGGGAGGTTGTGAATGTCATTAAAGTGGGTGAAGTCTGTCAAACTCAAGAGTTTAAAAGGTCATGCGCCGCGATTATGGTTGCAAAAGAAATGCTGAGAAATGGGTACCAACCTGGATTTGGGCTAGGGAAGACATTAAATGGGCGGGTTGAGCCAGTCGTTCTCCCTACGCAACAGTTTACATTCGGTTTGGGATATGAGCCAACTGAGGAAGAAGTGAAGAAAGCACGAAAGAATAAAAAGAAAGAGGTTCCATTGCCAAAACCTATTCCTACCATTGATCAAACTTTCTCAAAACCTTCAGATCTAATTATTGAGGTTGCCTATGATGATATCGTGGAGGGAATCAAGAACCTGTTCGTGGAAGATGAAGATGATCATGCTGTGATAATCAAAGACTTTGCTGAAATATTGACTTTATAGGCTGTTGAGCCAGGACCTGAGTTGCAGAATTGAACTTTTATCTTAGCCCCGGTCCGCCGGGAGTTTCAGTATTTTAAGTTTAAATTTCCTTTTTGTAGTAGGCCGGAGGCATCAACTAGAACATTTAGTTCCTTTTGTTGTGTTGCCTCTAAGTTTTGTTACGGCCTTTTTTTTTAAGACTTTGTCATTTGTTTGTAACGAACTACGTTTGGCCTGACTTCCTGTTGGATACGTAGGCAACCCATATCGGGTTCGGCCACTCTTTTCAAATCATTTCAGTATCTTTGTTTGTGGTTGGAACTACGTTTGGCCTGACTTCCCGTTGGATACGTAGGCAGCCCACATCGGGTTCGGCCACTTTTTCAAAATATTTTAGTGTTTTTGTTGTATGAGTCGAACTACGTGTGGCCTGATTTCCTTTTGGATACGTAGGCAACCCGAGGCGGGTTCGGCCCTTCTATTTTAAAATTTTCAATATCTTCGGTTTGTCCAAACCATTTTAATTCCTATAAGATACATAAGGATTCTTTATATAAGATTTTGGTCTTCCACTATTTAAATTCATATGTCTTGGTATCTTGAAACTGGGACAAATTTTTGAAATCGGTCAAATCGCTTCCAAAAACTTTCATTACAACTTTCTCACTTTTCAATTGTTCAGAACCAAGCTCCTCCAGGACTGGAAACTGGGACAAATTTTTAGGAGTAGCATAAAAGTGGTCTTAAATGTTTAACAATTTTAAATAAAAGTCCATCCATATATTTCTAAAATACGGATAAATTCAAAAATCTAGTTTTCCTAATCATTTTACCTATTAGAGCCACTAAGTATTTCCCTTCGAAATCATCCAAATCTCGTTACTCTTATTTTTGTAAAGTACACTTTTATGACTGAAACTCCCCGTCAAGGCAAAATATGGAATGAGGTATCGAAGAACGTGGACGCGACCGAAACAAGGATCAATTCAAAGGCCAAGTTCCCCGACTTGCACAAGTCAGCCAATTTTCTTTTAAACTCACAATTTTTCTTTGATGAGACAGGTTCATTAACATGAATATGGTGCATATTTGACTCTTCTTAAAATTTTAATTATGCACGTGATCAAAGAGTTAGCTTTCTTCAAAAGGCAAATATTCTTCAATGTGGATGTAAAGTCAGCCTGCGCTAAACGATGGACGTTGTTCCACTCTTCATGAAATTTTGATCGCAACAGTGGACATGAATTTATCTTCCCAACTAGGGACTGCGAGCGTAATTCTTTCAAACCCAGCTATTTACATATTCTTACCACTAACAGTTGTTTTAGCTCGTGGCATTTCTCGATGGATCAAGTGCACATAATCGTGGATTTAACCTTCTTCAAAGTGGATACTGACATGGGACACCTGTTATTGGTTTGAATTCCTCAACTTTGTCATCACTTTGTACATTTTTATTTATTTCAAGTCGCTAACAAGTTCTTTTAGAATGTGGTATTTTTAATAAGATAACAAGATTGAAATCTTGCGTCGTATATTAAATTGTGGGGATAATTATGGATTTAACTTCCCTCACAAACGGAACACGGATTAAGATGTGGATATAAATGCGGATACCTTTCTACAATACTATTTTTTTTTAGTGGACGTGGATTTACATTGTGGATGTGGACGTGGAAGTAGAAGTAGATTTATATCGTGGGAAAGAATGTGGATTCATATGAACATTGTGGATTTATTTTTAAAGTTTGTGAAAGTGGAGGTGGATTTACATTTTTTGTACCGTGAAATGCGGACGTGGATTTATATTTTTTGCACTGTGGAAGTGGACGTGGATTTATTTTTCTGCACTGTGGAAGTGGATGTGGATTTACATTTTTGTACCGTGAAATGCGGACGTGGATTTATTTTTCTACACTGTGGAAGTGGATGTGGATTTACATTTTTGTACCGTGAAATGCGGACGTGGATTTATTTTTCTGCACTGTGGAAGTGGATGTGGATTTACATTTTTGTACCGTGAAATGCGGACGTGGATTTATTTTTCTACACTGTGGAAGTAGATGTGGATTTACATTTTTGTACCGTGAAATGCGGACGTGGATTTATATTTTTGCACTGTGGAAGTGGACGTGGATTTATTTTTCTGCACTGTGGAAGTGGATGTGGATTTACATTTTTTGTATCGTGGAAGTGGACATGGATTTACATTTCAGGTCAGGTGCCCACCTCCGAATGCGGGTATTTTATATTCAAAGTTCAGGCACCCACCTCCGAATGCGGGTATTTTATATTTCAGTTCAGGCGCCCACCTCCGAATGCGGGTATTCTATATTTCAGTTCAGGCACCCACCTCCGAATGCGGGTATTTTATATATCAGTTCAGGCGCCCACCTCCGAATGCGGGTATCTTATATTTCAGTTCAGGCGCCCACCTCCGAATGCGGGTATCTTATATTTCAGTTCAGGCGCCCACCTCCGAATGCGGGTATTCTATATTTCAGTTCAGGCACCCACCTTCGAATGCGGGTATTTTATATTTCAGTTCAGGCGCCCACCTCCGAATGCGGGTATTTTATATATCAGTTCAGGCACCCACCTCCGAATGCAGGCACCCACCTCCGAATGCGGGTATTTTATATTTCAGTTCAGGCACCCACCTCCGAATGTGGATTCAACTTTCAAAACAGGGGTTGCAAGTGTAACTTCTCCAACCTCGTCTTATTTACACATATATTTCTTTATTGCTAACAATTGTTTTTAGCTGTTGGCTTTTTGACAATATCGAAGTTGGCATCACACATCAACTCGTGGAACTATTTCTTCGGCAGCGAACTGGGGCAATTTGTCGGGAAGGATAATCAGAATTTCCGACACGGGTCAAAGATCTACCTCGAACACTCGTCTCTATTTACAAGTATTCTCTTGCATTCTATCAATTCAATTTTTTTTCAAGAATTCTCAAGTTTCTATCATAATACCCAGTGTTATCATAATTCAACACTGGGACAATATTTTGCAAGCTTCGCGCCAATCGGGGTTCAAGTGTCGTAAGTATCCCAGAACTACACTCGACCTGATTCTCGTACAGCCCGAGATATGTAGGCAACTCAGAGGCCGGAGTTCGGTCATAATCCTCTCAAGTTTCTTTTAGCCGGGACAAAATAGGCTACTGAGTCAACGTCTTTGCCCGACAACTCTTTCATCATTACCGGGCAAAGAGGGACAAGTTGTTGACACCCAAGTTTGTCCCGCCTCTCTTCCAAAATACCTATTTACGCCTCTAATATTTTTTAGAAAAATTAAAATATATATATAGTCATTTTTTACTAAATTATCAACTTCTCATCAATACCGGCACTTTATTATTCTGTTGCAGTTACTATTATTATTATTATTATTATTATTATTATTATTATTATTATTATTATTATTATTATTATTATTATTATTATTATTATTTATTACTATTATTATAATTCACAATTTTTTATCCTTTCAACATTTTACCAGCTTACGCACACGCATCGCATTTATCTTTGCATAATTAAATAATAGTATTTATTTACTGTGGATTTTTGAAATATTATTACACGGCTATTACAACGCCATTTTTTATCTGAGCACTAATGATTGCATATTTTATATTAAGTAATATTTTAACACAAGTTATTTAAACAAGTCTTTTATTTAAATATAGTAGCCCAATCAACTCATGCTATTTTCGGACCAATTCACAAAACCAGTCCACGTTTTAATTTACTTGGCCACATTTTTAATCAGCTCATTCTTTTAATTCACTGGCCCAAATCGATTAGCCCACATTTCAAATACCAGCCAATATTTTAAATGGACCAGCCCAACCCAATACACTACCCGACCCAACCCAATACCCTATGACCCGACCCAAATGTTTTTTTTCTTTTCAGTTAAGGGGGGTAATACCCCCTTCAACGTTTCATTTTTTTTCCTCCCCATCCCCGCCCTTCTCTCTCCCTTTCCCTTTACCCCTAAACCCTAAAGCCGCCGCTCCTCCTTCACCTCACGCTCCCTCCACTCACTTCCCTTCCCCACACCGCTACCCCACTCCCACGCTCCTCGTCCCCACCTCGCCGACGACCCCCACACCGCTACCCCACCACGCTCCTCGTCCCTACCGCGCCTCATCTCCCTCTCTCCACTCATCTTTGTCCCCGCTCCTCTCAAACTCAAACCCGAAATCAGTCTATAAGTATTCGTTTCATCATCCATTAACGGGGTGGGGTTTTTTTTTTGGTTCATAAAATTACCTCAAGAAACGGAGAGGATTTTTTGGGATGGAGGAAACCCCCCAGGAATCGAAGCTTGCAAATCGCGAGAAAAAACCCCTGAAAAGTTAAAGTTCTGAAACAGTTCTGGGATCATCTGAAACCCTTCTGAAATAAAGAGTTCTGAGTCATCCTAAAGTTTTTTTTCAAAATATCGAATTTGTAGTGGTTTAAATAATTCAAAAAAATCGAGTCCAAAATATTAGGATATTTCTTTGTTTTTCCTGTTTTTGTCTGCTTTGTTTGTGCTGTGAATTCAAGTATCGCGAGCTCTGGTTCAGTAGTCTTCGAGGTAGATATCGAAACCTTCGCCTCATTTCGCTGCACCTGAAGAAGGTCAGTGATTCCCCTTTCCTTTATTTTTGCATTTTTGTTCGATTTCTTTGATTATTTGTAATTGATTACGTATTCGGTTGGTATGTTTTATGGTTAAACATGTTTTAAGTTGCTGTTTAATTTAGTTACTATGTGGCATGGGTTAGATGTTATTAGCCTTAAATCCTATTAAGTACATGTTTGGTCTTAGATTACCTGAATCTAGCTGCATGTTTAGTTAATCCAATGGGTTAAAATCAACTTGCATATGGCCCTGTTTGGATTCGTATGAGCTCATGTGAATTGCAAAGAGCAAGTCATTTCTATTCTCCTAGTGTCTTACTCTCTATTAGACAATGGGATAATATTGGCAGATATTGTTCCAGTTCTGCTTTAGAATTAGTTTTGTCTAGTGCGAGTTTAATGCATTGTACTCTTTGATGGATAATTCGATCTTCAGTGTATTGTTTGAAGGATGCTTGTCTGTTGCTGCTTTAATATATCTGTGTGTTGATTTAAGTCAAAACAGAATTCATTAGAGATCCAGGGTACCCAATGAATGAGTCCAGTCTGTAGATTAGTTACATTCTGCTTAAGTTTTCATTGTATCAAAGGGGAATTATGCATACTAGTTTGGTTGGTTCTTATCTCACACTGTTTGTTTATCGGATTCAGTCTATGGTTCACTGATAAATGACAAGTAGGTTGAAATATATAAAGGTTGATTCAGTTTCAAATATATAAAAATATCCATCACTATATCTAGCCTGATTCAGTTTCAATGAAGAAAAATACATATCATTTGACTTGGTTGTTGAAATTAGTCTAAGCTGGAAATGACATGTCAAGATTCTCTCTTTTCCAGTCAGCTGCTGCTGGTAGGCTTTAAAACAGTAGTAAAAATGACTCTAAATTCTAAGTCTTTAAATTTCAGACTGATCTGTTGCTGCTTGATAAATTCATTATTATGGCTTATTGTTTTGGTTGCTGAGTCTTAAAAGGAAGAGTAAAGTTTAACCAGAGATGGGATCTTGAATCTTAAAATCATTAAAATGAATCATCTGATCACTGATCACTTAAAGTCTCTACCCTTCAAAAGCAAGACTGATTTCCTGTCCTTTGCCATATCTTTTAATTTATAGCATGTGCAAGTCTTGAAGTTACTTATATATTTCTTGGTATCATTTTGAACCTAGCTAAAACTTGATGTTGTTCTTATATCATGCCTGAATAATTGAACTTGTCTGTTGTTGTTTTTTTTTTTTTTAAAAAAACATGATTAGTTGAATAAAATGTTAAGTTAAATGAGTGATGGTTTATCTGAGACTGGTATAAAGCCTATTTGATCATTTGTTGACTTAGACTGATAGAGTGTGATATGATTAAGAAAAAAATCCTGGCCTAATTTGGAGTAAGCTTAAAATGTCATCCGTGATAACGATATATAGTGTTATTACGTATGCTTAAGAGTTAGTTTAAAGTGGGAACCGAGTATGCTGAATTTGTCTTAATATGATTGTTCCTATATGTGGCTGCCTGTTACTATTGTTTACTATAACATACCACCGACGGTTTGCTGTTTATCTGGTTGAATTATTACTACTATATATCGCTTTGAAGGCAAAAGAAACTTATTGTTTGAAACCAAACCTATATCTGGGGCCATGTCTTTGGCTAGACATTGTTTGATTATTGTTGGTTGTTGCTCAATTGTTATGGGCTGCTGCTCAGTTATTCTTATGGCTGTTGAAACTCACTTTGTGGCACTTCCCTGTTGCACTTTATGTTACTTTGCTGCTGTTCATTGCTGCTACCTAAGGCTGCTACTTGGTTCTGTTTGCTGGTGTTATTTCCTGCTAAAAAAATGAACAGATCACTATACTAAAAAAGAATAAAAAATGAACACATCCTGTATTTGGTCAAAGATCATTGATTCAAACATGACACTATGCTTGGGTCGATGAAGAGTTGTCTAACTTGATGCCTCGTTTTTAAAAGAGCGGATTTCTATACTTGATATTATTGAAAGGAACAAATATTCTACTGAAAAGAACAATACTATATTTGATCCACACTACAAGTTTTAGTGAGCAGCTGCGTCTATTTACTGCATTGTCTTGTATATGAATGTTTCGATACAGTTGATGCAAATCGCTGTTGCAATTTTAAGTTTGCAACTCTGCACTTGGTTTGGCAGATCCTATGTCGTAGTATAATAAATCCTGTATTTTATTCCGGGTTCTATTAGGGGAATTTTATTTCCTGGTTCTGTTACTGTCCATTAAAGTCTAGTTTGTTTGGGTTTAGTTGTTTCCATGATAAGTAACTTCCTCCTTTCATTTTTTTGAGTTCTGTTTTCATTTAGTTCACTATTTGTTTGTTTGTATTTGCTATATCTAGTAATGAATAGTTAAGTCCTTGTTTATGATTTTCTCTTTAGCTTCTGGTTGGATTAAGTGTTAAATTTCCTTGGTGACCAAGTTGGATAAGTGTAAGCTTTCGTAATTAAAAGTTACTGTACTTGTTTTTGTCTTATTGAAGTTTGTGTTCTTCAAGGTGCCGATTGAAATATGAATCATTAAAGGTTTCATTTCCTTTACACCTGTTAGAGTTATCACCTTGCTGGTTTAAAGTTGATTAATATGAGGTCTGTTAGGTTGGAGAATATGTTTAGATCTGTAGAAAATCACCTCGTTTCCCTTTGTTCTGCTTCTTTTGGGTATGTGAGCCGTTGTCCCTTTAGCTCAAAATTCGTCCCCTGTACATTTTGGTAAATGAGGAGAGCGTGAATTCTTACTTTGAGTAGAGTGTATCAGTTCTGGCTTTAGCAACTGGACTTTTTAGTATTCATGAGCATGAGTTTTTCCTAAAGTTGCTATACCTTGATTAAGCTTTAACCAATTTCCTAGAGCCTCAGCATGTTTCACCCTCTAGCTGGCTGTTTGGATATTTAAACACTTGTGTATGGTTCTGTGTAATAACATATTCAAAACCTTTGAGTTACCTTTATTTTGGTCGATACCTGCTGTTCAGTTATACACCTTTCCCTTTTGGGATATTTGGGATACTTGCTTTGCCAAAGTATTTATATGCTGCCAGTACATTTTGTAAAGTGTTGTCACGGCTAAGTCATTATTGTCCCAAGTGTCCAAGCTAGTTGTTCTCTATCTCGTTTCTTTCTGTTGGGTTTCCAGTCCCTTGTTTAGATTAGGACAAATATACATATTATATACATACTCCACTGGTCTGCTTTATTTACATTATATTCGTTTAGCCTTATTTATCGATTATGTACTAATCCTTTTCCTTTCGTTTTCTGCATGACCATCGCATACGAGTCCGAGGGACTCGTTCTTCTCCTGCATTCGGTGTTGGGCTAAAAACCCAACGCAATCTCCTCTCGGGTCAATCTATGTCCGCAGCAGATAGAAAAAAAAAATTCTGGGCTAAGCCCATACAGCAGCAGGCCACAACAATACAATGAAATTACTGGGCTGAAGCCCAACAGCAATCTGATCACAACAGCCATGAAATGGGCTGAGCCCATTTAACTTATTTACTCCTCTATTTTATTTTTTATACATTTAATTTGTATCGCATGACTAACACTTGTTAATTTAGATGAACCGCAGTGAAATTAGTGGGGTTTAGTCTTAGTAACGGGTAGTAAACCAATAATTAATTCCATAAGTTTTATTCTCTTCTTTTCATATTAAAATTATTTATAATGTCTAATATTTGTTTTATTTGGAACAATTGATTTGCAAAATAACATGACTATATATTTTAAGTAAAGGGAATCATATTTTATTCTTATTATCATATACATTCAAAACATCATTAATACTCAAAATATGAACTCAAATATATTTTGTTAATAACTCTTTGAGTTTGAATCAATCATATATATATTTTTGCTAAGCATAGTTAATAAAAAGTAATGAAGAGGATAAAGAAAATTTTCAATAGCTATTTTTTGTATCTTGTTCCTAAAAATCAATGAAAATCTGACCATTCGAATTATTTCAAGTATTTCGTGAAAACGTCGCATAAACTCGCATTTTCGTCTACTCATATATAAATTATCTTTTGCAAGTTTTATTGCAAAAAATAGCATTAGTATTCAAAATCATATTAACATTCATAAGTTTATTATTTTAAATGGCATTTGAAATTTCCTTTTATGCAAATCATCACGTTTTCTACAAATTGCATTCTAAATAACATTTTATTTAAAGTTTTATCAATTTCTATCAATTTCGTTTTAAACGGCACTTGAAATCTTCTTTTATACAAATTATTATATTTTCTTTTAAGCGACATTCTTATATTTTTCTTAAAAACCTTAGCAACATTTCTTAGTTTTTTTTTTATTTTTTTTATTTTTTTTAAGGTTTAACGTCTTATTTAGCATTAATTAATTAACCTAAGTTTGGTCGGATAACCGTAAGTTAACGGATTCTAAAGGATGCCTAACCCCTTCCCTTTAGGATAATATAGAGCCCTTACCTAGAATCACACTGGTTAAGCAGACTATTAATTGAGGTTTAGTTTTAACTTTGTCTTAGTTAACCTCTAGGTGTCCTAATTCACCGTTAAATTAATTAGGTGGCGACTCCTTAAAATCAAAACAATTTAGGAATCACCAATACGTCGTATCCCTAATTTTGACTCCGGGTTAAAATGGGGTGTCACACCAGCTTCCCACCACCCCGCAAAACTTGACCATTTCTCCACCTGTCCAGCCCAATACCCACACACGCATGGTCACTCGTAGTCAGCGCGGGATTTTCAAACCCAAGCACCCATTTAATCTACATACGGCGGTTACCAAGTCCCCCATACCTCGTAAACCGTTGGATGCGCTACGTGACCCGAATTGGAAATTGGCCATGGATGATGAATATGATGCTCTTATTAAAAATAAGACGTGGGATTTGGTACCCCGTCCACCTAATGTGAATGTTATTCGGTCTATGTGGATTTTTACTCATAAAGAAAAGTCTAATAGTGATTTTGAGAGGCATAAAGCCCGTCTTGTAGGTGATGGCAAAACACAGCAGGTTAGCATTGATTGTGGTGAGACTTTCAGTCCGGTCGTGAAGCCAGCAACGATCCGCACTATCTTAAGTCTAGCTCTATCTAAACATTGGCCCATTCATCAGTTGGATGTCAAAAATGCATTTCTTCATGGCGAGCTCAAGGAGACGGTTTATATGCATCAGCCTATGGGTTTTAGAGACCCATCTCGTCCCGATTATGTGTGTTTGTTGCGCAAGTCCTTATATGGGCTTAAACAGGCACCGAGAGCTTGGTATAAAAGATTTGTTGACTTTGTTTCTTCCATTGGTTTTGCTAATAGCAGGTCTGACCACTCCTTGTTCATCTATCGCAAAGGGCACCACTTGGCTTACATTTTTACTATATGTGGATGATATTATTCTTACTGCTTCTTCAGATGCTCTCCGTTGTTCTATTATGGGCCTTCTTGGCTCAGAATTTGCTATGAAGGACTTAGGTCCTTTGAACTATTTTCTTGGCATTGCGGTGACCCGTCACAAGGGTGGTATGTTTCTATCACAACGAAGTTATGCTACGGACATTATTGAACGTGCAGGAATGTCCTCGTGTAAGCCTTCTTCCACTCCGGTTGACACTAAACCGAAGGTCAGTGCCTCTTCTGGCGATCTGTGTGACGATCCCACTCATTTCCGGAGCCTTGCAGGTGCTCTTCAGTATCTTACCTTCACCAGACCGGATATTTCTTATGCCGTACAGCAGATTTGTCTTCATATGCATGCTCCACGAGATACGCATATGCTTGCTCTTAAGCGGATTATTCGGTATATTCAGGGTACTCTTGATCATGGTTTGCATCTCTACTCATCTTCAGTTACTGATTTGGTTTCATACACTGATGCTGATTGGGGGGATGTCCAGACACCAGATGCTCGACGTCGGGTTATTGCGTGTTTTTGGGAGATAATTTGATATCCTGGTCATCTAAGCGCCAACCTACTCTTTCCCGCTCTAGTGCGGAAGCAGAATATAGGGGGGTTGCTAATGTTGTCTCTGAATCATGCTGGATACGTAACCTCCTCTTGGAACTACATTGTCCGATCCCTAAGGCTACTTTAGTTTATTGTGATAATGTCAGTGCCATTTACCTGTCAGGAAATCCAGTCCAACATCAGCGCACCAAGCACATTGAGATGGATATACATTTTATTCGTGAAAAGGTGGCGCGCGGCCACATCCGTGTCCTTCATGTTCCGTCCCGATATCAGCTCGCCGATATTTTCACTAAAGGACTGCCACAGGTCTTATTTGAAGATTTTCGGGACAGTCTCAGCGTTCGTAAACCTCCCGTTTCGACTGCGGGGGTGTGATAAATAGTGTAAATATGTAGTAAAAGAATATTTTGTAAATCTTCTATTTTAGGTTAGTATAGTTTGTATCCTAATAGGACATCGTAACTATGGTATATTTACCAACTCAATCAATGAGAATAATCACGGAATTAATCTCTTTCACGAATAATTCACATGTAAATCTCCATTAAAAACAAAGTAGCCTTAGTCACAACATTCAACAACACAAATAGTCAATCTTTCACGGGTGTAAAACTGAAAGCAAACAATTAATTCACCCCTCCCCACACGGTTATTAAACTTATCCATGTCTGATAGGTATTTGTGATTTTTTAAGGAATAAAAACAGGCATGCCTTTATACAATGTGGACAAAAGTCAAATTTGTCATTGCTTATGTTTGTGGCTCTTTTTATTTTTTAATTTTCGAACCAGAAAAGCAAGCCGAAGAGCCGTGTGGATTTGATTATGCTATTTTTGCTAGAGTTTAAGTTTTATATATAATCAATCCGAATAATATTTTACATTATTAGATTATTCAAATGATATTTATAAGTATTTTTTTTAAAAAAAATGTGAAATTTAAATTTTTTTAAAACAAAAGATATGTTCTCTATTATAATAGATAAAGATGACTTAATAATATAAAATTATATAAACAGATAATATATTACTTAAACTCTAAAGATATGTTCCCTAGTGCAATACAGAGATTTTTTTTTTCCCTTTGTTTCTATGTTTGTGGTTAGCCTAACTGCCTAAGGGTAAATTTATGTGAAACACTTTACTAAAATTGTAATAAAGAATAAATATTAATCCATAATTTAAAATTTTAATATGTTCAATGCTAAAACCCTTAGAAGTTCAACCAGTTTAATTTTGAATCCGTCTCTGATTCAATTATGGAATTAATATCTCAGGCGGTCACTCAACTAACAATTTTTATCTCATAAAGTCACTCAATTTTGTTTTGTAATACAAAAATCACTCAACTAATGATAGCTATCTCAGAAAGTCACTTCATTTTGTTTTGTAACAGAAAAGTCACTCAACTATTGGTATTTCACCTGCAAAGTCACTCAACCAATTCAGGCGATATTTCCAATAGATATTGCTGACATGGAACTTTTTTTTGAGCCATTTTTTAAAAAATAAAAGCGATTCATTCTGGTAAAATAAAAAGCGGGTCAATTTAATAGTTAATTAAAATAAATAGTTTTTTTTTCTTAAAATTGAAATTAACTCTTCAATTATGCTATTTTTGGAGGACTACATGTGTTAGATATTAGAGATATATCACCAACCAAAACTCACTAACCATTGCCATGATTTCTCATTCTGAAAAGGCCAACCCACTTCTTCTCTTTCTTCCCACTATAGTGAAACTAGATAAGCTGCCTGGCTGCTTCTTTTCTTCTTCATCATCATTTCCATTTCTCTTTTTTCAATTAAAAAGATTAAAAATTCTAAAGAATAACATAAACAGACTCAGCAACTCCCTGTATATAAAAACATGTCTACATAATATATGTATAGATGCTTGTTAAGCATTTCAGAAGTTGTTGTGCAAAATGGGATTTCTTGGAGATGATGCATCAAATCTTAAAGTCCTAGACTGTACACTAAGGTTGTTTGTCATTCCTTTGTCTATTGCCTCCATATGGTTGTCAGTCTCCAATCAACAGGACAATAGCAGTTATGGGAGATTGGAATTCAGCAATTTCACAGGACTCAAGTAAGAAATTTCATTTGTATCTTCATCATTTATTTCTTTTCACTAAAAAGATTAGAATTAGCTAAATTTCGTCGCAAATCTGTCGCTAAATTGCTCGTAACTAATCGAATTTTGTGATAATCGGCAGAGGCAGATATCCTAGATTTAAACTCTGTGGTTCAAGCTCTTGAGATTTTTAATACCTAACCCATTATATTTTAAAGTTATGGGTTCATGTCTACTATTTATTATAATTTTAATAAATTTTTACAGATAAATTTATGCCTCACGTGAAAAGTTATGAAACCTGCACTGTGATAATCTATGTTAATCCATCGCCAAATAATATTAGTGATGAATTTTACTATTTAGTTATAGAATTTATAAGTTGCAAATTTCTATTTGTTAGCAGTTTTTTTTTTGGCCCCTTTTATCTTTTATGGTGCATGTTTGAAGTAACAATTTTCAACAGGTACATGGTTGGCATTAGTGCTGCATCAGGTGGATATGCGCTTTTTACTGCTATATCATTGTGGGTCAAGAGTTTGGTCAGTAAAGCATGGTTCTTCTTTGTGTCTGATCAGGTAATTAATTTTGTCACTTCCATCTTTTACAGTTTGATTCTTGATTTAGATGTTTGTTTTTTTCTGAAGAAATTGTGACCATGGATCTTGGTAGTTCTGTAGAGGCAATAGAACTTATTTCATATTTAGAAATAATTTAACTTAAAATTTTTCATTTCTTTTTTAATGAGATTATTTATAGACATAAAACTATTTAGAGTGAATAGGTTTAAAAACCCCTAAACTATCATCATTTCACGAGCGTCATACTTCAACTAATGAATTTTTTCAATTACTCTTGGATTATAACTTAAAAACCGCTAAACTATCATCATTTCACGAGCTTCATACTTAAACTACTGGATTTTTCCTATTACCCTTGGATTATAACTATCTTTAGATTAAAATCTCTAGGGTTGAATGTGTGACAAAATGTTTGGGATATTTTGCTGAAAGGCGTGTGGAAGAAGAAAAGAGTTTTAAAAACGAGTCCACCTGGCACAATGCTAGTTCAGGGGAGTTCTGTGAATCCAATAGTTTAAATATGAAACTCGCAAAACAGTAATAGTTTAAAGGGTTTTAACCTATTCATTCAATCTTTTTCTACGTGTACTCTAACTTGGAACTCTTTGTTAAGAACTTTTGGAGCGTGAAGTTTATGTAGCATGTCGTATTCCTCGGGGGGTGGGGCGTGGGGGGTTGGTGTTCTGTGAACACTAATTTAGGTATAAAACTCACGAAACGGCAATAGTTTAAGGATTTTTCAACTTGTTCACTTTATCACATAAATTGGGATGAATGAAGTACTATTTGTTCCATTTGATCTTTGTTTTCTCTAATGCCCTCTCCATATGATTTTTGCACAGCTTGTAGCATACTTAATGGTTACATCATTGGCTGCAATTTGGGAAATTCTTTACTTAGCCTATAATGGTGACCAAAAGGTGTCATGGAGTGAAGCCTGCAGTTCCTACGGAAAATTTTGCGGTAGATTGAAGCTGGTTTTGGTTCTCCATGCAATCGCCCTTTGTTGTTTCCTTGCATTAGCTGTGATTTCAGCTTATAGGGTCTTTAGCAGATATCAGCCTCCTAGTATAGAGAATGAAGAAGAAAAGGAAATGCACACCTGATTTCCTCTCACCCCCCCCCCCCCCCCCCCCCCCAGTTTTAATAGTCAAGTTGTGTTTATAATTTTAATTACCAAAAAAAAAAAATCACTTACATGGATTGAACCTGATCAGCCCAATTCAGTTGACATATTCTGATATTGTTACTACTCTGGAGATAGGCAAGGATTGATTATTGTCCCTTCTATTGATATAGAGTTTGTTGAATAAAGGTTTTTGTCTTTTGGGGTGTGTTTGGTACAATGGAGAAAAAATATTTTAAAAAAATAAGTGATTTTCTTACTGTTTTTCTAAGGCTTGGCAAATAAACAAAAAATATGTAATCTCGCAAACACTGTGGGGGTGGAATGGGGGGCAAGGGTTGTGTCGTTAAGGTGTGGGGGTTGGGGGCATTGCAGGGTGGGAAGAGACATTGAGTTTGGAATGCTACTTATGAAACTTAACTATTTTCCCCGCTCTCATTAGGAAAGTCATTTTCCTCACTTTTAAGGAACTCGTTTTCGTAAATAACATATTTTTCAAAACATTTTGACTATCCAAGCATGAGATAATTGAAAAATATTTTCCTCAATACCAAACACATCCAAGATCTCTGTTTTAGATGGTTGCTTTTTAGCATAATCCAAGATTATACACAGCACCAAATAATTTGTGGCACACAAAAGAGAAAGGAAAAAAGGTATGGAAAACAAAAACATGAGAGGCTACAAGGATGAAATTACAAGGCAGAGGAAGGAGTGGAAAGGGGGAAATTTTGCTACTTAGAAGCTAAATGGATTTGCTTCCATGCCAAAAATTAAAGACCACCCACGAAAAAGGACAATCGTGCAAATTACCCACGTTGTGTTCATTTTTTTTCCGCGGATTGCCCTTCTTTTGGGATGGCCTTTAATTTTTGCCCCTCAAATTGGTGGTCTTTAATTTTTGTCCTTCGCCTAATACCCCGAGGTTTTGGGTTTGAACCACAGCTTAATAAAAAAAAAGAGATTTTGCAAGGCAGAATTTTGCCCTAAACTCTACGTTAAGATAGAGTTTGAAACTCTGCCCGAAGCAGGCAAAATTTTGCCTGCAGGCCTAATTTTGCTACAAAACTCTGTCTTGTGAATTTGTTTTTTGACCGAGCCAGGATTCGAACCAAAAACCTCATACGAAGGGCAAAAATTAAAGACTAGTAATTTGAGGGACAAAAATTAAAAGACCACCCCAAAAGAAGGGAAATCCGTGCAAAAAAAAAATGACGTGGGAATACAATGGGACAATTCGCAGGAATGCCCTTATTTTGGGGTGGTCTTTAAATTTTGTCCCTCAAATTGGTGGTCTTTAATTTTTGGCCTTCGCTTAAAAAGGTGGCCAAAAATATTTTAGGTTCTGGATTCGAACCCCCGCTTCGTCAAAAAAAAAAATTCATAAGGCAAGACTTCACAAAAAGTCTGTCATATGCCGCAGACTTTGATTAAGGCATAACTAAAAGTCACCGACAATTTGAGGGCCAAAAATTAAAGTCCACCCCCAACGAAGCACAATTGTGCAAATTGCCCTTCCCACGTTAATTTCCCAAACAATAACTCACGGCCCAAAAGACATACACTACTTAAGTAGATTTGTTTTACATTCAAAGGAATTATTATCAAGAACGAAAAGAAAGACTTGTTTGCAACCTAAATGGAGATGGTGGGAGATGAAGTTTCCCATCAACATCAACACCCAAAGCAGAGAAAAACCACAAATTATTCTCAATTTCCTTCAACTTCAATGTAAGATTCAGCCTTTCCTTCAATCCCTACACTCCCACCAGAACTCATCAGTGAGATCCCTCTTGAAATTCACGTCCGTTTCAAATTCTTGGCTTTCTTTAATCTCTACCCCTCAATTTATCAACACCCCATCTCACCTTATCCACTAGTAATAACAAGGACTACACCCACCGTATGCTTACATTAAATATTACTGCAGCTATGCATGGTCTTTATGAGTACAGTCTTCAAGATATTACTCTTAGGTCATTGTTTTATGAGTCTGTTACTGAGCCACTTGACTTGCATTATCCTATGCAATCGAATGGATTGTACAAGAAATCGCACAACTATCTTTCGCTTGTAGGTTCAGTTAATGGATTGATTTGTCTTGCCTGCCATTGAGGAATATGACTTGGTTCTGTGGAATCCATCGATTAGGAAGTAAAAAAACCGCCTGATTCTAGACCTACTTTAATGATGGCAGATTGTTTTCCTTTATATGGTGTTGGATATGATGAATCCATGATGATTATAAGGTAGTGGCTATTTTTTAAAAATATGGTGGGGATCAAGTTGAGGTCAAAATATGTAGTCTACAGAGTGATTCTTGGAAAAGTTCTGATGATAGTCCGACTAGGCACCTATTAAATATTTCGGGCAAGTTTGTGAATGGGAAACTTTATTGGGTTACTTATCTTGATATATTTAATATGTATAAGGACTGGAACATCATTTCTATTGATTTGGCTGATGAGAAATGGGGAAAGGTTGAGCAGCCCTCCTATGGAGAAGGATATTTTAAGTTGAAGCTTGGAGTGTTTGGAAGTGATCTTTCTGTCCTTTGTGATAATCTGGTAACTCATGTAGATGTTTGGGTTATGAAGGAGTTAAGAATCTTGGACAAAGATGTTTACTATCAATTATCCTGATGATCCTTTTGTGGATTATGATTATCTGCTTTTTCCACTCTCTTTCATATCAAAAAAAGGTGAAATATTGGATCAAGTAAATATATGACATGTTCTACTTCACGTGATCGAAAAAGTTATTTCATGACATACAATCCAAAGGATGACTCGTTCAGATATTCAGAGGTTATTAACTTTGACGATTGGCGTTGTGCGGAAATCTACGTTGAAAGCCTAGTTTGTCCTTTATCTACAGAAGGCATGATATGATCCTAAATGACACAAATGACTCAACTACTCAAACTTCTCCAACGATTTGTGTTGGAAGCGGAATCATGGAGGATGAAGCTTTGGGAGCATTTAAATGGAGTCATTGGAGGGCCTTCAAGCTATGGGAGATAGCATGGGAGAAGAAGTCAAAAGTCCAAGGCCCAAGGCTTGCCTCTTAAAGTGGCTACAATTGCAAGCTTGGGTGATTCAAGGCCGGAAGATAGCTATTTGCACAAAGGGCTATTTGTGCAAGTGGCTACTTTGCGCAAAGAGGGTTATGATTGCAAGAAGGTCATGCATGCAAGGTTGATTAGAGGGCCATCTATGCAAGGAGGGGCGTGTTTGGCCATTGAAGGTCAATTCTTGAATTAAAGACTACATTAAGAAGACAAGCCAAACAAGGCTCTTACTTCATTAAGGGTGTTGACACTCAATTTTGTCCCGCCTCTCCTCCGAAATACCTATTTATGCTTCTAATATTTTTGGAAAAAATTAAAAAAACATATATATTTATATTTTACTATAATTATTAGCCTTTTATCAATACTGGCGTTTCATTATTCTATTACAGTTACTAGCCATCATCATCACCATTTATTATTATTATTATTACTATTACTATTACTATTATTATTATTATTATTATTATTATTATTATTATAATTATTATAATTATAATAATAATAATAATTATTATTATTATTATTATTATTATAATTCACAATTTTTATCACTTCGGCATTTTACCAGCTCACGCAAACGCATCGCATTTATCTTTGCATAATTAAATAATAGTGTTTATGTACTGTGGATTTTCGAAATATTATTGCACGACTATTACAACACCATTTTTTATCTGAGCATTAATAATTGCATATTTTTATATTAAGTAATATTTTAACACAAGTTATTTAAGTAGGTCTTTTATTTAAATGTAGTAGCCCAATCAACTCATACTATTTTCGGACCAATGCACAAAACCAGTCCACATTTTAATTCACCTGGCATCATTTTAATTTACCAGCCCAACTTAATCCACCCCAGCCCAAATAGTTAACCAACATTTTCGGACCAGCCCATTCTTTTAATTTTACCCAGCCCAGCATTTTAAACAATTAGCCCAATAATTAAAACAACCCAGTCCAAAATTCGACCCGGTCGGCCCATCTCCTTTAACCAAAGAAGATGAAACCCTAGGGGTTTCATCTCCTTCCTTTCTCATTTTCTCCGCCGCACACCCCATTCCCTTTCCCTCTCCCCTCTCCACTTCTCCTCTCTCTCGCATCCCGCTCCTCTCCACTTACCCTTGTCCCCCACGTTGCTCACTGCCACCCCATTCGTCTTGTCCCCCCCCCCCCCCCCCCCCCCCCCCGCTCCTCTCTCTCATTCTTCAACACAAAAGCCCTATAAATAGTTGTGGTCGAAAATCAAAAAGGACACGGATTGAAAACCCAAAAATCCCCTTACAAGAACAGATCTAAAAAACCCAAAAATTCTGAAAAGGGAGGATTTTTGGTTTTCGGTTGATGAAATTCCCCAAGTTTTTTTCGAAGGCTTTGAAACCACCGAAATCCCCTAAGAATCAAAGTTATTGAATCACCAAATTCCCCTTGAAAATACCAGTCTTTAAATCCTGTTCTGTTTTTGCTGTCGGTGTTCGTTCGAATCCGAGCATATGCAAGTTCGAATCTCAAAGTGTTTCGAGTTTAGATTGAAGATTCGTACCCACTTCGCTGCACCCAAAGAAGTTTGATTCAGTTCGACGCATGCAATGTCAGTTTAAGTAGGTACCGAAATGGGTTATAGGAGATAATTTGCCTGGTTAGTAAACATGCTAATCAGGTCGGTAAACGTCTCTTCCTTTACGAATTTATCAGTAAATCAAATGCCTGCTTTTTGTCTTATGTGTTTAGGGTAGTTTTAAAACCATGTCTGCTGTTTAGATATTGATACATAGCTGGTCTAGTCTCGAACCATCGCTAAATATTTTAAATCATGAAGTTATCGATCTCTGTCTTTCTCTTCAGTATAATCATAATTGTAGTTCAGCCACCTCTTTATTCAGGTCGAGAGCTTCTTTTCTATTTTTACAACTTTATTTAGGTCTTTTAGAACATTATTGCTCTCCAAAGTTATGTGTTGAATCCCTGGAAGTAAATCGACATGAGTATCGAATAGTTATTTGTTTGTTGAACTAAACCTGTTTAAACCTTTGCATGCTTATTTGGTCTTTATTGTTTTTTTTTAATCATTGTAAGTCTCAGGTGGTATTTTAAAAGAGCTAAAGCCATTTTAAATTTAGTCTAGCATTTGTGAATGTGTACTGGTGTTTGGTCGAGTCCTGAAATGGTGTTTAAAATCCCTGTTTGATAGAATCTGTTAGACATGTACTGCATGATTCAAGTAAGATTTAGGTTGCCAATGTGGGCTAAATTGATTAACTGTTGATGGGAATTTCATATCAGCAGTCTACAAATAGATATGCATATACTCTTTGTTCATTTCCTTTGTTATTTAGAGTTTTACCTAATCTAAATTTATTTATGTTAGTTGATTTAGCTTATGTTTTGGGGTTTGTTCATGTTGGTTCTCATTTGCTAAAATGAGCTGCTTTTATTAGTTGTGTGCTTGATTTGTGGTCTATGTAAGGTAAAACAGTGGGCATAAGGTGAATGTTGCATTAAATTACATTCAAGAACATGAGCTGCTTGAACCTCTTTTTAGTTGTTTATGTCTCAATTCAATCCAGCTAATTTCAGTATTCAAGTGCTCATAAAAGTTTATCCGAAGATGATTATACCCAACTGGTGATATCAATGTGATAAATCAAATCGCCGCATGATCCTATGTGTTCAAATGTCAATTTAAATTAGGATCTGAATTATCTAAATCAGGTCTGATAGCTTTCTAAGGTGTTTATTATGAATATGCAGGTGAAGATGTTTGAATTTGAGTTATGTATCAGTATGGCAAACTTTTTTTTCATGAGTTTAAATATGAAGTTTGTAAACTTGAGAATTTGGTATGTACATATGAACTATAATAGATATGGTGAAGTAAGTGGGACCTCTGTATGTGAACTTGGTATTCCTTCTTTGTAATTGTTAAATAAAATATTGAGTGAGCTTATCCAGTCATCAGCAGGCCTGTTTAGTTTAAAGCTGTTCATGCTTAATTCTAATAGTTTCTTGAAAATTGCCTTGGCTTGCCAGTTCATTACTTGGAATTCTTTAACTAAATCTAGCATCCATTCATCATGCCTATTCTGTTTGCTTTCATGTACCATTTAGAAGAGTGGTGTTAATCCTTGCTTGTCCTCTAAAATCTGGTTTTGTTTGGCATCTAATGAGCTCCATGTTTAGTTATGATCTAGAAGTCTACTAATCATGCTAATATGGTTAAAATTTGTTATGATTGGTCAATCTATTAATTGTTTATGTCAAATCTGGATTAATGGATGCTGGATTTGATCAGTATGGTTGAATATACATTGGGTAATATGTAAACTCTCCTGTTTGACACCATGATTAATGTATTCGACTGTCTGTATTTGTTTAAATTAAGTTAGAGTTGTCGGTGACCTAGGTGTTTGCCATACAAAAGAATTGTTCTTAAAATATGTTGCTGTTTGGTTTGCTGTTGCAATATCATAAGTCTCAACAGCAAAATATGTTGTTCTCGAAATATGTTGTTGTTTGGTGTGCTGTTGTGGTACGATTTAACTTCAGCATTTGCGAACCCGTAAGTTTTGAGTTATCATATTTTATCTATCATATTCGAGTTGTGAGATATGCTTCCTTCTTTCTCAGATTCGAGTTCGCCTAAAATAATTTCGATATGAACCTATTTTTCAAGTTATTACATTCTGTTTCGGTCTTCCCTCTTGAATATGTCTATTCTCTTACCTAAAAGTGTCATGTGAGTCAATTATTTATGATGTAGGTTTGCGTTCGCAATAGCCGTAACATTATCATATATTACTTGTTTCAAAATGACTTTGAGGCCTGGTACTCTATCTGTCCGTGTTATGTCTCTGCCTCAGTATTCTGCTTTCCTCTTTATATGTTCATGATAAATGAGAAATTGATCGTATGATGTGAACTGAGTGGCAACGATGTTTTGCTGTCACTCTAAACCGCGGGCAGAGATGCTTTTGCCATAACTATTGGTGTCTTGCTTTGTTAGTATAAAGAATATGAACTGGAACATGCCTGAATACCATGAATACCTCTCCTGAATTCAGTAGATGTTTGTATATCACAGACCTGACATGTTCAGACTGGGTATATGTTATGTGTGGGCAGCCCACTTTCTTTTAAATTATGCATGTGTTATGTATGCGAAATGTCTGATTTGAAGTTCTTCAAATTGTTGAATATTGGGAATATGTTTCAGTCTGGTCATATGCATTTTTATGCAAGTGAACATGAATTAGCAAGTCTTGTGCGTAGCCTATATTATCACTTGCTGTTGTTTGAATTCTGTGCATTGCTGCAAGTATATATCAGTTGGAATATGTATGTGAACCTATATTACAAGTACGCTCACGGAAACACATTCATATGGATACATGGTATACATATAATATGTGGGTTTGTTTTAAATTTGTATTTTTCTTACCTGTAGCCTTATTGATTATATACTAATTTTGTTTCTTTCATTTTTTTTCGCATGAATCTCGCATACGAGTCCAAAGGGCTCGTCTCCCTCCGCACGCGGTGTTGGGCTAAAAGCCCAACGAGATCTTCTCTCGGTCCATCCATGTCCACAGCAAAAATGGAAAACATAAATGTTGGGCCAAGGCCCAACAAGCATGAACAGTGCGCAGTAGTTTACAAATGGGCTGAGTCCATTCTCCCCAACAACAGCTTGGTCCAGCAACCCATTTAACTTATTTGCCTCGTCTATTTTATTTTTGTGCATTTAATTTGTATTGCATGACTAACTCTTTATTTTGTTTTATTTCCTTAATTTAGATGAACTTTAGACGAATTAGTAGGTTTAGCTTTAGTGATGGGTAGTTAGGAAGACTAATAGTTAATTCCATAAGTTATTCTCTTCTTCTCATGTTAAAACTACTTGTAAGGTCTAATATTTACTTGGAATAATTGATTTGCAAAATGCCATGACTATATATTTTAAGTAAAAGGAATCATATTTTATTCTTACCATCTTAAAATTTCAAAACGTCATTAAATAGCAACTTAAGTATATTTTATAAACCTTGTTCCAAGATTCTTCTAATCATACATGTTTTAAATCAAATGTATTTAAATAGAGTTATTATAAGAGAAAGAAAACTCATCTATTTTACATCCAATTCAAAATAAGTTTGGATGTTCTACACCACTATATTTATACAATATAATTCTATTCTAAGGTTAAATTGGTTAAGTCTTATCTAAAAGTTTCTATTCATATGCAAATCATTATATTTTTCAAGTTTCGTTCTTTTTTATACGTTATTATTTAAAGCTAAATAACATTTATAAGTTTATCTTAAGTGGACTACTGTGTATTTCTACAAGTTAGTTTAAATAGCATTATTATTTTTTCCTTAAAACCTTAATAACATTTACAACATATTCTCTTAATACTTAAGCATTATATTCAATATAAATTAATTAACCTAAGTTTGGTCGGATAACCGTAAGTTAACAGATTCTAAAGGATGCCTAACCCCTTCCCTTTAGGATAATATAGAGCCCTTACCTAGAATCACATTGGTTAAGCAGACTATTAACAGAGGTTTAGTTTTAACTTTGCCGTAGTTAACATCTAGGTGTCCTAATTCACCGTTAAATTAATTAGGTGGCGACTCCTTAAATAAAACAAATAGGAATCACCAATACGTCATACTCCCGCTTCAACCCGGTTAAAATGGGGTATGACAAAGGGTAGCATTGTAATTGCCTATTTGCCTTCTTTACTTAACTTGTATACATAGCTTGTCCTTCATTTCATTACTCAGTTTTTGATGATGAATATTTAAGAGATACTCATATTTTGAGTGATAGATTGTTAGGTAAAATCTAGTGTTAGTTTAGTCATATGATGGTGGATTTCATTGTTGGTTTGTGAACCTTTTATTTCCAATGAATTCATGAAGACTGTTCATTTGTGGATTTCAAGTGAACTTCTTGCCTTGATTCATATTGCTTTAGTTCTTGTGGATTCGAGTTTATATTAATTTAGGTTTCGTATACCTAGGTTTGTCTATAGAATTCTAACATTCGGGTCAAGTATTTATCTCTATTCCTCATCCCCTTTCTTTCTATCCTTAATTTCTGCATTTTGAGTTGATTTGGTTTCATCCCCAAATCGATTCGTATCGTTTGGTATCAGAGCTAGTTTAGAAGAGTGTTCTTACATTTTTCAATCCTTGGTTCAAAGAAAATTCAAACAAAAAAAAAATTCAACTGCGGACTTCAAATTTGTGAAGAATCTTTTGAGTTCAGCCGGGTGCTCTTGGGGCCCCATCATCACGTGAAACTTTTCAAAAGATACTTTATAATTTTGTCCGTTTGCTGAGCTGTCCCATTACTTTATAAAGCTACTACTTTATTAAAGCTACTTTAATAAAGTCTGGTCTTCTTTTTCTGAGATGTCCTTGTCAGATTTCCACCAAAAGTCTTCATTTTCTAATGTCATTGTCTTGTCTTCTTTTTTTCTTTCTGAAAGATGATGCCACTAAAGTCTTCAAATATCATTGTCTTTGACTTTTTTTTCCTTTCATTTTCCTTTCTGAAATGTCTTTCTATCTTTGTTCTCTGTATCACCTTTTTTTTTTTTTTTTTTTTTTTTTTTTTGTCTTCTTGCTAGGCTTATTGTTTTCAACCAATGTCTTCAACCGTCTCTTTTTACTTAGGTTCTATTATTTTCTTCATTAACTGATTTAAGTGTCTAGATTGTGTAGAGCAATTGAATCAAAACTCATGCCTGAGTCTACATCATTTGGATCTTGAGAGTCTTGAAATGCATTGTCCTGGAAATTAATATCGTCTCCTTTGAAATCTGAACTATGGACTGGTGACATCCCTTGACTTGGAGATAATTCTGGACTAGGATTTTTAACTATATGTTTATCTTGTTCTTTTGTCTGGAAATTTTTTTCTAGTGTCTCTTTTACTATATTTTCTATTTTTTCATTCTTTTTCTTTTTTGCAAATATGTTTTTGTTTGTAGAAGTTGCTCCTTGCGTAAGTGTCTTTGGTAGTCTTCGTCTTGTTTGGAGAGATGAACATCCCTCATCTTCACTTTTTTGCAAAGTGACAGCCATCAACGGATTTGATGAGTCTTTACCGGCTACTGTTTGAACCGGACTAGCTGTATCCTTACCCGATACAGTGGGTCTGACTGCATTCATTGGGGAATGCACACTCGTCTCATCCATTTTTATCGGAGATGGAGAGCTCTGCGATTGCACTAACTCGAACTTAACTGCTTGTAATCTTTGTTCTAATGTCTTCACTTGATCCAAGAGTTTCATTTTTTCTTAAACCAATGTCTCTTTCTGCTGGTTTAATCTCTTGACCACTTCAGTCATAGTAGAACAGTGATCACAAAAATTATCTTGTCTGTGTCTTTTTGTACGTTGTACTGAGGGATTTTGTCTAAGAGCTGGAGAAATATAGAGGACCCAACATTCCTTTAGCATAGTCTAATGCCTCAGTAAAATCATTAAATCCTTTAAAAAGAGGTTTTCTTATGTCTTTAATAGAGTCTACAACTTCTAGCCAAGTTTGAACAACACCATTAGTTTTACCATGCACTACAACATAAAATTTAAATTTTTTGTCTAAATTTCGATCTGTAAAATACTGACAAAGAGAATTTATAGTAGCTACAAAATGTTTAGCATCCTTTCTATTATGCGAGATCCATAGATTATCTACTAAGCATCTTTGTTGTCTGTCTATTACATATTCTGGTAATACTTTAAAAGTCCAATTTGATGGCGGAAAAGCTACTAGAAAAAATGAAACTCTTGGATCAAGTGAAGACATTAGAACAAAGACTACAAACAGTTAAGTTCATAGAAAATCCCAAAAAAATCCATATTCAAAAACTCCAAAAATGTTGGTCTTTTTTCTCGAATTTGAAGTTATATTTGAGTTTGTTAATATCCAAAACCCCTAAACCCAAGATTTGAGTTCATTTGGTTGAGTTTGGAGTGAATCACCATTGTTGAGTTTTGAAGCTTTGAAGAACTCAAGAAATTGAAAAGTGGGTTTGGTGATTGAGTTGAAATTGGAGCTAAGTTGTTAGTGGGCTTTGTTCTCCATATCAAAGGGAGCTTAGATCCGAAAGTTGGAGGAAAAACGAGTTGGAATTAAGAGACTTGGAATTTTGAGTGTTCTTCATGTTCTTGAGCACATTCATAAATTCATCTTGAGGAAGAAGACCAAAAGGGAAGGTTTGATCTAAAATTTTCCAAGTCCAAGTGAAAAGGGTGTTAAATCATCCAAAAGGGGTAATTACTAGGTTTTTATGGGCCCAAGGAAGTCAACAAGGTCAGAAATTCGACTCAATATCCAAGAAATTCAAATACGAGATGTCATCAACAGAACTGGCATATGGTCCATTGCACGGACCGTAAAAATTTCCACGGACCATCAAATCCTAGCGTCAAAATCAGGCCAAGAAAATTGCTTACTATGACGCGTTGGCGGTATAATTATACGGAGCGTAAATATTTCTACAGTCCGTCAACTGCATTGTCAAAATCCAGCCAAGAAATTTGCTTACTATGACTCATTGATGGTATCATTCTGCGGACCGTATAATTTCCTATGGTCCATCAAATTCCACACTTTTCCACAGTATAATTTCCTGAGTACAAGGTAAGCTTTCATATCTTTTATTTGATTTCCCAAGCCTCAAATCTTGTTCTTAATTCATTTTAATTTCAAAATTTTCCTTGGGATTGCTTGATGGTGCTTGATGGTTTTGTGTCCCTAATCCTTTGGTAGGGAGAAAAAAAAAGAGTATAGAAACTTAAAAAATTTAGTTGTTTCAAATTGATACCTTAGATCAATTGGGGCTTCACGACCGTGTTTTTAAGTTATTACCTACCCGAAATTTTATTTCGTTCCCGATTTTCACATTTCATTTTCTTGTTCCCTTCAACTAGTGTGCATTTAGTACTTTTCCTACTTGTGTTTGCTAGTTTTTGTGTCCGCATTTATTTTGTGCTAATTCTTTCAAGCTTTTCTCATTTAAACCTCGTTGAATCTTCTTGGCTTAAGTCCTTTTGTTTTATCGAGTCGTCCGTATTTCGATTAATAAGAATCTATTCCTCCATAAATGTTAGAAATCTTGTGAATTAATTTGGATTATAAGGGTTCTTGACCAACCTTGGAAGAAGCTTTAGGTTGAGAGGTAAGTTTGAGTGCAAATTCGAGTGACGTGAGGAGCTTTTGCTACTAATCTTGTTTGGTCGTTTTCTAGGTACACGAAAAGGAGACATAAGGAGAAGGAGAGATAAGGATGTCACCCATAGCTTCCGAATCTTGTGGAGATGATTATGAATGTTCTGCCTCTAGCAATGAAGGGTATGACTATGATGAATATGGGGCTATGAGGGGGATGACATAGGATATGAGCATCACTATTCTTACAATGAATATGATGGTAATGGTGCTTATGAGTCGAATGAAGAATATGGTCGATATGATCATAACCCGTATGAGGGTGAAGAATACTACTCCAAGGGAGATTGTGAGGCAGCACCTCATGAGGCTTATGAAGAAGAAGGAGTAGATGAACATGACAAAGAGTCCTATGGTAGATACGAGCATGAAGAGTCTCATCCTATACGCCATGGACATGGGGGCGAATTGAGGTATGCTCATAACTCACACTTTCGATATGAACCACTTGGTGAGAACTTGCAAGAATGGGAAGAATGTGGTGATGATGAGCCTAGTGGCTATGCACTTCATGGTGAGTATGCTTGTGAAGATAATGGGATTGCATATAATTCTTATGAGGGGTCTTCTAATAGATATTCATATGCATCGCCTTGTAATACTTCCTATTCAAAGCAAAATGGTATAAGTGTGTGGATTGGTCCAAGTAGGAGTAGTTCGAGGAGGAGAAGAGATTATACATTTCGTAATCCAAGAAACACAATGAACTATGATTCTTATCCTAATCCGGAGGTGCCATGTTCTCAATATTGTTATGGTGTGGAGGGTAGAAGGAGAGAAGTGTTGACGGGAGGTGACCAACTTGTTGGTTATGGAAGTTCTTGTGGCGACTACTCAAGTCCGACATCTTATCCTAGTCCAAAGGTTATAACAACTAATCAAGGAAGTCGGATTCAAGAGATAGGAGATATGCCATCCATAGCAAGTTCATTGTCTATGATCATAAATCAAATATCGGACTGGACATCAAAGTTGGATGGTATAGATGAACAGATGAAACGCATACGCAAGGTGCAACGAATGAAGATGGAGAAGTATAAGCCTTGTGAAGCGAAACAGAGGAGTGAAGCGGAGGGTCCCCTTAACCCTTCCAAAGATGTACTTGACACTAGCCCTAATTCCCATGAAATTGAGAGGAGTAAGGGAGTGAAAAGTGACAACTCTAGAGTGGAAAAGGGAGAGGTTGTGAGGAGTGATGTGAGGGAGTTGTCACAACCACATTCTAACCCTTGTAACTTTTCTTTCTTCTCTAGTTGTTTGAAAAATGGTGCAGGTATTCTTGGAAGCAAACCAAATATTGAGCCTCAAACTTTGAAAGTTCATAAGGTAGTTGAGAGCTTCCCGAAGGAGCAAATGGACTCCCAAGTTGAAAAACGAGGTAAAGAAGATGTTGTGTGCGAACTTCAAGGTAAAATAGCTAATCTTAACACAAACAATAATGTGATTGCCCATGTTGTTGAAGTGAGTGTAAATGATAGCTTCTTAAATGAGCTTAATGAATCTTTGCCTTGTGATATGCCTAGTGCTATAATCACAATTGACAATGTAGTGTTTATAGGTGAACCAACACTAGTTGATCCTATTGATGACTATCTGGACTCTCCCTTTGAGTGCAAGTTGTGTCCACCTAGTATTGATCTTCTTGATATGCGTGTTAGTACATTGTCATGTGAGATGTTAGGACACCCATTGGTTGATCCTAGAGATGACCGGATTGATTCTTCTAACAAGATCGATTTGCGTCAAACTAGTATGGTTACTTGTGTTGATCAATTTGTTTGCTATGAAAATCCACTATTTGAGGAACCTTGTAATGTGCTTAATGACCCTCAATTTAGTGATGATGTTGATATAATTGATCATTTACCTAGTCGTGTGCATGAAAGCATTGTGGGAAGTGACCTTTGTCTTTATAAGAGTGGAATTGCATGTTTTGACTCTTCGTTGTTCATAGATTATTCTCTCTTAAAAGATAATGTCCCATTCGGTGACAACATGACTAGTGAGTATGCCATGCGTAGTGGGTTGTATTGCAACGCTGAGCATGTAGCCACTTTTGGAGGCTATAATGTATGTAGTAACCAACTATGGGATGATGATGGGCTTGGTCTTGATGACAAGCATGGGGTGGTTGAAGCTCTTGACATAATCCCCGATGACGAAAAGTTCTTCTTGAGGGTTTGCGACCCACTTAATGGAACAACGTCGAATTTGGAAAAAGCTTCCGAAAGTGATGAGTACTCTTTAAAGAAGGGGAGAAGTTTGAAAGGAAAAGAGCCCACTTCTTGGAAGGACTATGATAGATCTTCTAACCTAAGGGGTGAGGAGATGCTTCTCTTAGCTTGGCATAGGTTGTATGAGCATAATGGTAAAACTCTCTCTCTTGATGAACTTGATTATTTGACTAACTTGCTTATGAAATTTTGTCAAAAGAGGAGTGTTGAAGATGAAGACCATTTGAAGGGACCTTATTGGACTACACTTGGGTATGAAGTCACAACTTGTACTTCCTTCAAGAACGGTATGTATTCTTGGCTCATGCTTATTCTTGGGCTTTCTAAAGCCATGAAGGTAACTTCTTGGTGTGTTGAGTATAGTAGTAACACTTCTTTCCATTCATGTGATCATTTGCTAGTGTTATTACTTGATTTCATGTTGGGCTTGCATGGGGAATGTGGGCAAATTAGTGCGGATGATACCTTTATATTTGACCCCGGTGATGACTTAGGAGTGATTCCTTACTTTAGGGGGGCTAGTGTGATGATTGGACCCTTGACTTGGGTTGGGCTTATTGGTGATATTACACTTAGTCACGAGGGATTTCACTTGTTTCTTGACTTAAGGGGAGATGTATGCTTCTTAATTGCTAGGACCAATGTAGACTTGCATATTGGGATTTCTATTTGCATTGGGTTCTTTGATTTACCCTTTTGTCAAAATGACTTGAATAGCCAAGTGTTTTTGGCGTTATTTGGATACATGTTCTTTTTAGATCCATTTGATGCTTGGTTATATCATAAATGTGAGCCATTTAGTATGTTGGTTGCATGTTTTGCTTACTTTAGGTATTATCATTGGCCTTATGATGACTACCTTGCTTGTTTTGTGAAAGGGTTTGTACTCATTCTCTTCCATATTTTGCAAAGTACGGATTTGAGGACGAATTCTTTTGAAGAAGGGGAGGATGATATGATCCTAAATGACACAAATGACTCAACTACTCAAACTTCTCCAAGGATTTGTGTTGGAAGCGGAATCATGGAGGATGAAGCTTTGGGAGCATTTAAATGGAGTCATTGAAGGGCGCTCAAGCTATGGGAGATAGCATGGGAGAAGAAGTCAAGAGTCCAAGGCCCAAGACTTGCCTCTTAAAGTGGCTACAATTGCAAGCTTGGGTGATTCAAGGCCGAAAGATGGCTATTTACGCAAAGGGCTATTTGTGAAAGTGGCTACTTTGCGCAAGGAGGGTTATGATTGCAAGAAGACCATACATGCAAGGTTGATTAGAAGGCCATCTATGCCAGGAGGGGCGTGTTTGGCCATTGAAGGCCAATTCTTGAATTGAAGACTAGACTAAGAAGACTAGCCAAACAAGGCCCTTACTTCATTAAGGGTAGCATTGTAATTGCTTATTAGTCTTCTTTACTTAGCTTGTATATATAGCTTGTCCTTCATTTCTTTGGAACCCCAGGATAACCCGCAACCGTTACAACCTCTGCCCTTTGGGTTAGCACTTTGTGCGCACTGGGTAAATCCTCACACTTTGTCCTTCATTTCATTACTCAGTTTTTTATGATGAATATTTGAGAGATACTCATATTTTGAGTGATAGATTGTTAGGTATAATCTAGTGTCAGTTTAGTCATATGATGGTGGATTCCATTGTTGGTTTGTGAACCTTTTATTTCCAATGAATTCATGAAGATTGTTCATCTGTGGATTTCAAGTGAACTTTTTGCCTTGATTCATATTGCTTTGGTTCTTGTGGATTCGAGTTCATATTAGAAGGATTTAGGTTTCGTATACCTAGGTTTGTTTATAGAATTCTACCATTCGGGTCAAGTATTTATCTCTATTCCTCATCCCATTTCTTTCTATCCTTAATTTCCGCATTTTGAGTTGATTTGGTTTCATCCCCAAATCGATTTGTATCAAGGGACGAAGAATGCAACAAAAACAAAGGCTGGAAAAGCTCAGAACATGACAACCGAGCAACAAATAACTTGTAAGAGTTCCACTTTATGCATTTTCCTCAAATGTTATTAAATTCCGTTTGTTATCTCAAATATAGACAATGCATATGTAAAGGATGTCTTTAAACCGTATTGCTTGAGGATCTCGTTAGTCATTTTCCCTTCATGCACTACTTTCATGAAGCAATAATGTTGTCTTCTAGTTCAAACTAAATATCATGGACATTGTTTCTCTTCTTGAGCAGTGTTTAAAGGGGATGTTGTGCCAATAGATATAGTAAGAATAAAGACTACCAAGAAAATAGAAATGGTAACCGATAAAATTGCCTTTGACACCTAGGTGTAGCCCTTCCCAGGGTTGCTGTTTGATCTATCTTCTTTAACTAATCTTTTCAGGTGAAACTTAACAGGGAACAAAAAGAAACTGCAGTAATTACGCAAAAAGGATTAAGGTCATGCATATTATATAGTTTTGGGCTTTTCCATTGCTGCTAATAGTTAACTCTTTATATCTGTTTTGAACTTGTTTTGGTGTTTTCTTTGCATGCTTGTCAGTAACCACTAACTGTTTATTTCTTCATGACCGTCTTCTTATTCCCTCACTCATTTGGTCAATCAAATGATGAATTACTCTTCTGCCACTTTGATAGTTACATTGACATGACCAAGAGTGAATTGCAAGGATAAAGCATATTAGTAGCTAATTTAGCTGTTATCATCATGAGTGTGGGTGTGGTACCGAGGAACGGGGGAATATAGTATAAAGAGATTTTGGGATGAACTTCGTTTAAGAGGACCCTATATATTCTAAGGGAAGATAAATGCATTCTCTTGTCATCTTTGTTGTATTGAACAAGAATTATTCCTGCTATAGTAAGTTATTTTATCTTGTTTCCAGATAGAGCGGCAAATCATATCCTATGATTTGACTTTTTTAAGTGTTCTTATACATTATGTTCCATCTTTCAAAATATTAGAAGTTAAGATATTTAGGTTCAACGGTTGTGTATCACCAATTGACAGATGAAAAACTCATGTTTAATGAATGTCAAGTATATTTCTGTTTGTTTGCGATATTTTTAAAAAATTCTACCTAAGTCACTGTACCTATGCAATACAAACAAGGAAAAATAACTAATCCTTGTAGAAAAAGAATGTCAAGTGTCTGAAAAGCATCCGCTGAGCCAGTGACTGATATGTGGTCATTTTTGTTGGTTTGCAAATGTATTGAGCCATTCAATTGGAATTGTTGCGAGGTGTATCTAATGGACCAAGAGAGGGTCATAGTTTCTTTGTAAAGCTCCAAGATTAAATCACCTTACTACTCATTTTGGACAGCATAATATGATCACATTGATTGGCATGAGCACTGCTTGTGACTTATTGTTAACTTCAATTCTTTTGGTACTTTATAATATGCAAGATACGCTACTCGAATTTGCACCAGTCCTGTCTAGGCACGAGATAAGTTAACTATGGCATATTTGTTCTTGTTCAGTGCTCAAGTTGAATGAAAGCACTTTTGTCATGTACTCATATCCCAAATGCAGTTGGTAGGGAAATAGAGCTTGTGTATTTGCTTAAACAAGGCAAACTAACATAACAACAACAACAACATACCCAGTGTAGTCCCACAAGTGAGGTCTGGGGAGGTTGGTAGGATGTATGTAGACCTTACCACTACTTTTGTAAGGCAAACTAACATAAACCTAGTGAAATACATTTTCAGGCTCTTTTATCCTTTTGGATGTTTCTGAAATGAAAGGCTAGTGATGCTCACACATCTTTATCTTTCATGTCAACATTAAATGTTTCTAGAATGATTAAATTTCGAAGCTGCAATAGGTGGATACATGGCAGGGAACTTGTATAGTTTTAAGGTTCTATCTTTTTTAAATTTTCATGTAATGCAGCACTTAGTGTTTAGGATACCTTTGTGTTATTTTCTCTTTACATGTTACAATGGAAAGTTATTTGTTGCTTCCTCATCAATTTTATTCTTTCATTTTTGTTGATGTCTTTAGCTTGGCCATGTTGTTCCTTCATGTTTCTTCTATGGTTGACAGGATTCTGCTATTGTTGCTCAGAGTCCTGCTCCAACACTTGGAGAGCCCATGAAACCTGCTTGCTTTGAGAAACTTTAGGGACTTTTTTGTTCACAGGTATAATTTTTAAGGATGTAGTTTTGGTTATGGAGGCTCAGTGATGTACCTCAGGAGGCTGACGTGGAAGTGAAGCTTGGTGCCCAGGTCATTCAAACGAAAGGAAGTTTCAAGTATCTTGGGACTATTTTACAAGGAAATGGGGATATTGACGATGATGTTACACATCGTATTGGTGCAGGATGGTTGAAATGGAGGCTCGCTTCCGGAGTGCTGTGTGACAAGAAAGTGCCACCAAAACTTAAGGGCAAGTTCTACAAAGTGGTGGTTAGACCGACTCTGTTGTACGGGGCAGAGTGTTGGCCAGTCAAGAACTCTCACGTGCAGAAGATGAAAGTCGCGGAAATGAGAATGTTACGGTGGATGTGTGGGCACACTAGGAGAAATAAGATCAGGAATGAGGACATCAGAGACAAGGTGAGAGTGGCATCGGTGGAGGAAAAGATGCGGGAAGCGAGGTTGATATGGTTTGGGTATGTGAAGAGGAGAGACATAGATGCCCCAGTGCGGAGGTGTGAGAGGTTGGCTATGGACGGTTTTAGTAGAGGTAGAGGAAGGCCAAAGAAATATTGGGGAGAGGTGATTAGGCACAACATGGCGCAGTTTCAGATTACCGAGGATATGACCTTAGATAGGAGATTATGGAGGGCTCAGGTAGGTAGTCTCGCTTTTCTGTTGCACTAGTAGGCATAGTTTTGCTCTACTTTTTATTGCCCTTTATTTACTGCTTTTATGTGTTGGGTCTTCTCTCTCCATGTTGTTTTATCATGACTTCTTTGCCCTTATTTTTTTCTCATTTTCGCATTGCTTTGATTTGTTTGTCGGTATCTGACTTCTCTTCCCTTGTTTTCTTGTTTTTTTTAGCCGAGGGTCTTTCGGAAACAGCCTCCCTACCAAGGTGGGGGTAAGGTCTGCGTACATTTAACCCTCCCCAGACCCCACACTGTGGGATTCAACTGGGTATGTTGTTGTTGTTATTGTTGTTGTTGTTGTTGTAGTTTTGGTTGTGAATATAGCATAGGGTTGTTTTTGGTCAGAAACTCGGAGAATTACTTATTATGAAGGCAAACATACATAAAGTTTCCATGAACATTTTGTTTTATTTTGATTTTTATTGATTCTGGGACGACCACGAGGAACCATTTGATGCATCCTTCTTGTGGTTTTGTTGTTTGGTGAAGGATTACTCTGTTCGTTCATTCTTATGGTTTTTACGGGGAATCATTCGATGTGTCCTTCTTATGGTTTTGCGGCATTGGTGAGGAACCACTTGGATAGAGAACAAGATATGTTGGAATTAAACCAAGATTACTAATCCAAAGTTGTTTAGGATTGGTATTTGGTATTTATTTAATTCATATTTAGTTAGGATTTATTTGTCTAGTTCATATTGGAATGGGTTTTCTAGTCCTAGTCTATTTTGGTTTCTAGTATTATAAATAGGGATGCTATGTCACATATTTTCATTGTAGTGAGATTCAAGAGTTTTGAGTTATTAAGTAAAGTCTCCTACCTTCTCTCTCTACTTTGATAAATTTCTTTTATATAGCCATTGTTGAGTCTTCCGCTTGTGCTTATATTATTCCTTTGAGTATTTTTATTTCCTTCCGATTTGTCTCTAAAGTTTGCTCCCATTATTGAAGATCTGCTTTTCTTCAGCGTCTGCAAGAAGATAAAGTACTTATCTTTCATCAAATTTACCAAATTTGAGCTTGCTCCATGTTGTCGGGTCCCAAGGAAAATCAACAACATTAATGCATGCAAAAAGTATATAAAAAAAAAAATCGTAAATTCAATGAAGTTACTAGCTCTCTATATATACTCTCGTATAGGAAGTTCTCATATTAGACATTTTGCTGCATGGTTGCAGTATACTTCTGAACAATGTTTTAGAAATTTTGTCTAAAAAGGAAAAGAAAGTTATCATTCAATTCTGAGGTATTTCAATAAATATGATGCAATAAATTAAATTGAGGTATAATTTTCAAGAAATTAATGAAACGATGTGAAATCGTGACTACTAGTAAGCATTATTAACTACTCGAAGTAGTTGTTTGTAGTGGCGGATCTAGAGCACAATTTACTGAGAATCTATACTAGTTGCTTTTACTAAATTTTGAAATTTACTAAATATCTAAAAATATTTAATTGTAAATTCACTTATTATTGAATATTAAGTTGAGATTACTGGTATGTTAGCCGGTAGGTATTTAAGCATAAGTGAATAGTGGTATCGTTCAATTGGTTACGCTCAACTATAATGAACTCTCAAAATCAAAGGTGCAGTGAATTGTGGAAAAAAAATTAAAATTGAATTTATTGAATTTAAATGTTAACTTATTTACGTGCTTAAGTCAATGTTGATGCCACGAAAGTTTGTTGTCGAGAGGTAGGTACCAAAGCACATAGTACGTCATCAATTAAAGAAAGCACATCGAGACAAAAAGGAAATTAAAAAACTAAAAAACGTGGATGGGCTGGTCAGATCTGGAACTTTTTATGCAAACTTTATAATTTATTGCACCTTTTATTCTAATTAGGAACTTCTCTTTTATTGTTGGTCTGCCTTATGGACAAGGTATTTATATAGCTTTCGTTGTTAATCTTGACATTGAAATGATTATTCACACTAGGTTGTGTTTGGTATAGAAAACATTTTCTTGAAAAATAAGTGACGTTTTACTTATTTTTGGTGTTTGATAAATAAGCAAACAAATATTATAAAGCATTTGCATATAATCGAGACAAATACTATGGGGGTGGGATGGGGTGGGGTGGAGGCTGGGCAGTGACAGAATCAGAATTTTCATTAAGAGGGTTCAAAATATAAAGAAGTAAACGCACGAAGAATCAAGGGGATTCAAAATACACACGAAGCACTCAAGGAGATTCAAAATCTACTATATATAAACTAAAAAAATTAACCTTTTATATATATAGTGTAATTTTTTGTCGAACTAGGTTCGGATGGATCGCCTTTTCCCTACTTGGCTCCGCCCCTGAGGCTGGGGTGTTGGATGGTGAGGAGTAGACAAACAATGTGGAATGCCACTATAAAACTTGTTTTACCTACTTTACTTGGAAAGTCATTTCTTTTATTTTTAAGGAACTTGTTTTTTTTCAGAGAAAATGTCTTTTGAAAAATTTGACCAACCAACATTGAAAAATTTCATACCAAACACACCCTTAATTTGGCTTTTTTAAAGAGAAAATAGCACATTCATTCCACACGTGAATAGTTGTAACGACCGGTCTTATCAATGAAAAGTTGGTATACAGTCACGGCTCGTTTTAATTGACTCTAATTGAGATAGCGACTTATACATGGAAATTGCAAGGAGCTGCAAGCTGGAATAATTCAATGCAGTGAAAATTATTGCATGAACCAAGCTGGAACAATTCAATTTTCACATTATTGTTGGATGTCATGTCCATATATAGTGCCTATTATTCCACAACACTCCTCATTTCATCACAAAAACACCCAAGAAACAGAAACAAAGCCACAAGATCCATGGCTTTGTTCAATTTTTGCAGTTGTTTTTCTGAGTCATCAGACTCAGAGTCCAGCCGATTCGTCTGCAATGGCGACGTTTGTGTTTTACGTGATCCCAAGTCCTCCACGGACATCAATTTCGAGAAGAAGAACAAGCAAAAGAGAAGCTTTAGAATCCCGTTTTCTCAGCTTTCTCTACGCAAGTTTCCAAGATAACGTGTTGACAGGCGGATCGAAGATTGGTTACCACTGAACTCAGTACACTTTTGATTTTTATGGGTTCAGAATTTAATGTATTTGTTGCAACTTTAGTAATTTTATACATATATATTCTGTGCGTTGAAAATATTGGTTCAGTAGCCTCTCTTGTGTCATAACAAATATATATACACGTCATTCCTATGTAAATAATGGCTTTGATTCTGGATAAAGCTAATCAATCTCTTAAGGGTAGTTTAGCACGAAAGTAAAAGATTTTGATGATCCTTCCCTCTGGGAAAACAGTGGTCTCCATACAAAGTTCACGATCTACTTTTCAATTTCTTATTCCAACTTAGTATCTTTCAATTTATTTCTTCAATCACCCCATGATTTTTAATTCTGAAGAACACTTGAAAAGAGAAATATCGAGTGACATATAGAACTCTTACTATCTTTCATTTAATTGTTAATAGTAAGCCAAATTTTAGTACTTTGTGCATATGTAAAATTTATGGGTCATAAGTTATTCATTTCTCTTGTAGTATGAGTCTGTCAACTACCATCACATATACACAATACAACAACACCATACCCAGTGAAATCCCACAATGTGAGGTCTGGGGAGGGTAGAGTGTACCTTACCTCTACCTTGAAAGGTAAAGAGGTTGTTCGAAAGACCCTCGGCTCAAGAGAGAACTTGACAAAAAAGGTTAGATATGGATAAATATATCAAAACAGTATTAAAATGAAAATAACGAGAGCGAAAAAGCCATGATAAAGCAAACTTGAAAAAAAAGAGGCAGTAACTTCCACAGATAAATATATACAAGGTAAAGCATGATACAACATTATGAAAAAAAAGGCAGTAACTACAGTCGATATACAAATAAACTAATGGCAGTACAAGAAATGACAGAATGTAACAGAAGTCGAAGGACAAAAAACTATACAAGTAATACTACGACTACTACTATTGACCTACTAAGTAGTGCAACGCACAGCTACCTACTACTCTTCTACCCTAATTTGTGTCCTCCATAACCTCCTATCTAAGCTCATGTACTCACTAAGTTGTACCTTCGCCATGTCCTGTCTAATCACCTCTCCCCAATACTTCTTCGGCCTACCTCTACCTCTCTTGAAACCGTCCATAGCCAACCTCTCACACCTCCGCACTGGGGCATCCGTGCATCCCCTCTGCACATGACCAAACCATCTCAGCCTCGCTTCCCACATCTTATCATCCACCGAGGCCACTCTCACTTTGTCTCGCATATCTTCATTTCTAATCCTATTTCTCCTAGTATGCCCGCACATCCATCGCAGTATCCTCATTTTCGCAACTTTAATCTTCTGAACGTGAGAATTCTTAACTGGCCAACTGTGAACTCCTAATTTTTGACCGAACATAAGTTTTTACACCATTTTTAACGTTTAAATATTTCTTTTAGGTTTAATTAAATATTTTAATTTTTGTTTCATTTTTAGTAAGTCTTACTTTTAAAAGATCGAAAGCTACAAAAATAGAGTCACATTTTAGGATAAGTTTTTTATTTATTTTTTTAAAAAGAAAGTTTACAAAAAATATGTCTTCTTTAAATTTAGGTTTTAATAAATAAGTTAGGGATTTAAGTATTTTCTTAGTTACATTTTATTTTGGACTAGTTATTTAATTTGATTTCTATTAAGTTTAAAAAATAATTAGCTAATTTTCTTCTCTTTATTTTCTTTTTAACTTTAATGCAAAAAAGAAAAGAAAAAAAAAAGAGTAGAATAACAAAAAGGGAAGAGGACGAAATAAACAAGACAAAAATCTAAAAATGGAAAGAAAAATACTAACCTAACTAAAACTAATCTGCTAGTAATTCAAAAAACCCCATCCTCAATTCCCTTCAATCATGCACGTCTCTCACCCCATACACACACAACTACACGTTTTTTGTTCTCTCGTTCTTTTTCTTGAATCTATCCTAAACAAACAATATTTCCTTCCCTTAAAAATCTCCTCAAACAATTATCCCTAGATAGTCCTACTCCCTCACGTTCTCTCCCTTCAGTTATCACATATACACACGACCCTTCACCACATTACCCTATATAAACACACACCTACACGTACAAAAAAGAAGAACAACAGAGAGTAGAGAAAAACACATCAGAAGTAGTAGAAAAAAAACAGTAAGCAGAGAGAGCAAAATACATAGTAAAAAAATACATTGAGAGCAAAGAGAGAAAAAAAAATACCAATTTCGAAAAGGTTTGGTTTGAATGCTAAGTTGGAGTTCGAGGTTTCTGCTCACGGTTTTGCGTTTGTGGACCAGAAAGTTAGCCCTGTTAACTTTGGAAATCGTTAGAGTATAGCCGTTTTCTTGTTGCGAATTAATCTACGCAAAGGTAACAATCCATCTTCCTTGTATGATTAAATATCATGATTATATGAGGCCTTATTCCATTGTTATGAAGTTGTTAATATTTCATATGTGTCTAACTGGTTATTATTCTTTGACTTTATATTATGAATCACGTTCAAATTTTTGCATCATTAAATGAAGGGTAAGATTGATGAAATGTGCAATTGTTAATTTACAAATAAAGGTGCAACGTTTGGCTTGAATAACATAAAAAGTTGTACTTTGATTACGTGTTATCTACTTTTAAAAAACTTATGATTACTTCAAGTGTTTAAATGAATTTTTCATTTCTTTGGTTAATCTGTTTTGCCATGTTATATAATGCTTATTGGTTTAATGTTTGGTACAGTAGTTAAACGTTTTTTTTCCTTTGGTACTTAATTAACTATGTTTTTTTTATACGCAAATGTGTTGACACTTAAAAGAAGTCCAGCCCTTTAAATTAGTTAAAGACTTGTCACGATACATGAAATTTCTATGAAAACAAAGTTTGAGAAGGAAAGTAATGTCGTAGGACTTTTCAGGCTTCAGCAAACTTTATTGTTTTCAAGTTAAAAGGTTTCCACTTGAGTAGTATGATTTGCACGTTTATACGCTAACACCAAATCTGCAGTACCACAAGCATTAATATTTATAGGTGTTAGTTGTTTTTTTTTTAAAACCAAAAAAAAAAAAAAAAAAAACAGAGAGAGCAACAACAAAAGAACAATTTCAATAAAAAAAAAAAAAGAGTGTTTTAGCAAAATAGCTTTGAAAATTTGAGTTTGGTTCTTATTTGACTCTCTCGTCAACGAGCAGATTCACAATTTATAAAGGAACTTCCACATTTAAGTTTTTTTTTTTTTTTGTTCTTTGTTTTGATTGAAGTAAATTTGTGTATATGGATAATTTTATTTATAAATTAAATGGTGTAGTATTTTAGCTCATGCTATATTGCTGATGATGTTTTGCTATTTTTAAAATGATTTAAAATTGATTCTTGGAGGTATTTGGTTGTCTTAGATAGTTTCTCTCTTTGATGTTAGATAAGCATGCCATTAAAATGTTCATCTTGATTTACAGTCCTTTGATTTAGTCGTATACTGATACAAATAATTTTAAATCGGTATCTTCGCTTTGAGCCGTACATTTTGATGGAAATCATATCCTTGTGTGAATGTGTTATATATGTATTTCATTTTTATGATGAAAGGTGTAAGTATTAGCAGTAAGTATCCTGTGGGCGGTTACGCTCCTGGTTCAGGATAATTAGCAGTCACACATGTTAGGCGGGGTTGGACCACCAGTGAAGCCGGAAAAGCTCTGCTACCGACAATCTGGCCCTTCCTCGGCTCGAGTTGGCCGCTCGGGTAAGCCAGTCTAGACACCTTCTCCTTTAGGATGTTAAACCTAGCAGAACAAGCCACAAGTAATGATTATCCCTAGTAGGCTAAACTTTATTTACATCACATGCATTTGACTTAGTGGGACTCGGCACAGGGGTCGGGTCCGTCTAAGACAGGTATCCATTTCAAAAGACCACCATGTTCATTTTATGTGCTATATGAAAACACATAATTATGGAAGGCTTTTGCATGTTGACCGGTTTCTAGGTTGATTAGGAAGAATAAGGGAGAAATAATTATCCTCCATTTAAAAAAAAATAAAAAAATCTTGTTTTCCAAAAAAAAAAAAAAAACTAGTTTTAAGTCTTTTAGTTTTTACTTTTGGCCATCTTTATCAAAATAGCTTTAAATCTTGCAAAGGAGAGTAAATAAATGTTGTTTTCGTAAGGGTAACCACTTTGTCAATCTTGTCTCCTATTCGGTCACAATAAAAGTTGATTTTGCAAAAATGATTACTTTGTGGTTCCGCCTTCGTCCATTTTTTTTTGCTAAGACAATTTTAAAACTCTACTCGAAAGTATAAAAAATATTGTATTTTGCAAAAATAGTCCCATTAGTTAGTTTTACCCTCCGTTTGATCGTTTCCTTAATTAGTCTTAAAACCTCCTATGAAGTCTGTCAGAGTTTGTTTCAAAAAAAAAATTGATTTACTAAGGACCCGTCTCTTGGCCAAATCTACTTTAAGTTCCTCATTCTTTTAAGGGTTTTTTTTTTGTATACTCGAGAAAATCGGGAATTTTGTGTCTTAGTAGGTTTCAATCTTAATTTTCTTTATTTTCCCTTTTCCTAAAGGTACAATATGTCGCTACCAACTAGAGGAGTGTGTGACAAAAGGCCCAGGGTTGAAGGGATACCAAAGTTCATGATTGTCGACGAAATACCACTGAAACTATGGCAATGGTGGAGAAACATGGAGGGATATGACCAAAGGCAAGTAAAAGTTCATTTGGGGCATCTGGTGCATATGATGGAAATCAAACCTAGAAGAGATGTGTTTGAGGCATTGGTTCAGGTATGGGACCATAAGAACAATATGTTTCGATTCTCGGACTGTGAAATGACACCGACCCTAGAAGAAATTGCAGGCTTCATGGGGATGGGCTCTAAGCTCCAGGGATCTGATCTTCATAATAAAAGACCCATAGTTCCGAAACCTGTGGATGGAACTAAGTTTTTGAATTATTTAAAAATCAATAAAATGAAGGAAGCAAGTTTGGAAAGCGGTTGGGTTTCTTTGGAGTTTTTATATGAAAGGTACGGGCAAGAAGAAGGATTTGAGAAGTATTTGGGTCAACTTAACAACAAAGGGGAAATCGAGACATGGAAAATACATAGACGCTTTGCTTTCATGGTTGCATTCCTAGGCTGTATTTTTTTCCCTGAGCGAGATAAACAAATTGATATTCGCCTGGCTGGAGTAGTATAGGCATTGACTACGATGGATAACCCCACTCTCATACCCATGATTCTTGGGGACATCTTCCGAGCACTGACCAAATGTAAAGAATGTGCTATATATTTTGAGGGATGCAACATTCTTTTACAAATTTGGTTTCTTGAACACTTCTATCGTCATCATTTTGCACCAAAATTCAATGTTGATTGGGTGAACTACATGACCGAGCATGAAGAAAGGGTCGAGAAGTGTGATCTACCAATCAGTATCAAAGCCTGGGAGGAAAAACTCTCTAAGTTGACTGCGGATAAGATTATTTGGAACTACCACTGGTTCCCTGCACATGAAGTCATTTGTATGTCCTCACACCATCTTTTTCTAGTACTAATTGGGCTCAGGGGTGTCCAACCTTATGCCCCACTTCGGGTTATGCGACAGCTAGGTAGACTTCAAGAAATTCCTCGAGAGGAAAATGTTATATCCCGTATTTTTGAACCTCGGAGCATCTGCTGGGGTGGGGCCCACACACCGAGATTTTTTTTTTGGAACATCTGAAAAGTCATATGAATCACATATGTAAAGTTAAACACAACTCATGAAGTACCTTTGGACCAAATCAAAGTGGAAACCCTCCAAACGAATATTTTTAAGAAAACGTTTTCGGGTGACCTGACTTTGGGGGGCAAAAAACTGTATTGTAAGTTTGGAATTTCGAAAATTCCTTGAACTAGAAGTTGTAGATAATTTAATTAGCTTTCAATCCATAGGTCGTGGGTTCCCAGGTGACGTCGGTACAAGGAGTTATGAACGTTTTAAGGTCGAAAGATTAGTGGGCTAGGCCCAACTCGGGACCAACCGAGTTGGCCCAAAAAAATAAAATAAAACTTTAGGCCCAATGTTTAAGGGGTGGCCGGCCAAGTGAGGCCCAACCCATGGATTTAATGAGTATTTCCATGTGCTAATTAATTATAAAGGGATCAATATCCCTTAGAAGGTTCAAGAGACTTAGAAGAGAAAGAAGAGCAAAACAAGAGCAAAAAAAGAAGACCATTTCGGGTTTGAGGTGCAAAAATTCACCACCAAAAATCTTGCTCCTAAAATTTTTCTTTTGTGGTTTTCCTACTAAGTTAAGGTTCCTTTGTAACTTGGTATAGTTGGATTGGAGTGGGGAGCATTAGAATCACCAAAGTGATCACATCTCCAAGTGAAGAAGACTTGAAGAAAAGGTAAGAATTTCTACCTTTTTATTGTGTTATGAAGTTTTGATTGTGTTGTAGTATATAGAAATGTGTTGATTGTATGGAAAAATGGAAGTTTGCAAAGTGGGTGTGTGTTGTAGGTGTGTAGCCGTGGGTATGCACAATTGTATAGCCACAATGTGTTGAATTTATGTTATATTCTAGTTGTGATTGTGATGAAATGCATATGGGAATTGAAAGTTGGATGAATTTAGTTGATATTGGAAAAAATAGGCATATGGCCGTAGGGTGTATATGGTTTGGGATAGAAAGGAATTGAGTTGTTTAGTGTGTTAAAGTGTTGTTGTGATGTTTGTAATGTAAATGAAGTTAGAATGATATAAGTTTGTATTGAATTGGAATGTAGAAACTTATGTCGTTTTAGTATGATTTTCTGACATTAAGGAAATGAAGTTGTTTGGTTGCTAATAGTGATGATCATTGATGAATTTGGAAGTTGGAAACTTGTTATGAAGTTGTATGCCAAAGATTTGATGTTTTGCATAAGTTATGACTTTGGCGGAAAGTTGTATATTATGTATATCGAGTGTATATCTTGAGGAAAACGATATGAAATGTTTCTAGAACTATATGGTGATGATCATGATTGTTGTTGAATGTGAAATTATTGATCTTAGTTGAAAGTTGGGTTGAATTGAAGATTATGTCAACTTGTGAGAAAAATGACTAGTTGAAGGATATTTATGTTTTTAATGTTCATTGTTGATATTGATGTTGTCGTTTTGGTTGTTGTTGATGATTTCTAGCCGAGTTGAATTCTCGGGGTGCTATATGTATAGGGGAAGTGTTGCCGAAATTTCGGTAGCCAAATATGCATTAAGTTGAAACTTTGGTATTCATAGCTTACAATTGGTAAACTTGACCAATTGCAGTTTTTCGACGAAACGGGAAGTGAGTTTGGAAAGGCTTAAGGAGCGTGAAAGGTATGTAAAGCAAACCCAATTCTTCCCTTGGCATGCCCTTAGTGTATTAGGGTCGGATCCGGGCCTCGAAGGACCTCTTGGCCCTCGGAATCCGCAAGACAAAATTTCAGTTTTTCCTTCAGTAGAATTGAACCATTTTGATACGCTTTTTCTGAAATTATGCAATTGTGCTCTAAGTTACTCAGAAAGTCATAGAATGTCTGTATAACCTTCGTAGATGATATTATATGTTTAGAGGGCTCAATTTGAGCCCGCCACCTTATTTGTTCTGAGGCGGGCCCACTATTTACGTTTTTGCCCCTAATGTGTTAAAGCTTCCTTTTTAAGCGATTTTTGAAAGAAATGTTTTAATTACCCTACTAATCGCTTAACGAATATTATTTTAAATATTCTGTTAAATATTTAAATTATTTTGACACTCGGAATGACTTCGGGAAAGTTATACTTCTGTAATTTATTATGATATCCGAAATACATTTATTATGATTCCGTCCGACCCCATTGGATTTGTTTGTCTTTGATACGCTTCATCGAGTCTTTGAAAACATTTATTATATTTTTAAATTGCATTAGTCTCTCACTACTCCATTCGTGGATGTCCCAATGTTTCCCACACTGAGCCCGGGCCAGGATATGTTGTCAAGCGTAATTCTCTGCATTGTTCGCCGCGCCCCGATGTGAGGGGGCAGGTATACGCGTACATGGGTCTGTGGAGTATGATGTGCCATGTCCGCCTATTCTGATCTGATCTGTTATGGCCATTCTGATATGACATTTTATGATACGGGGCCACGCCCCCTTTTCTGATTCCTCTGTATTGTGGCACCAGTGTCGGGAGGGTGACCACGTTCTGTCTGCCGAGTCCCGTGGCAGGGATCGGATATGATATGACATATGTTTCTGTACACATTCTGTCTGATTTGGAAATATGCATTTGACACTCTGGATTTTGTACCCATTTTCTGTAATCATTATGATTTGACTTCTGTGATTCCGCTTTACATATTCAGTACATATTTCGTACTGACCCCCTTTCTTCGGGGGCTGCGTTTTCATGCCGCGTAGGTACAGACGACAGGTTTGCTGATCCGCACGTTTAGGATCCCATATCTGCTATTTTGGGGCGCTCTTTTCTACAGAGCCCATCTTTTGGTACAGTCTGTCACTGCTATCTGGATGTGTACTTTGTTCAGGGTATGACGGGGCCCTGTCCCGTCTTATGATTATGATATGTTCTGTAGAGGTCTGTGGATACATCTGTGTGGGTTCTGTACATATGTTTGGGATGTTTTGGTTTTATGACAGCCTTATCGGCTTCTGTATGCCAAGTCTGCTTTTCTGCTAAATGCTGTAGCATCCACTAATGTTGCTATTATATTACATTATTTTGATAATATGCTAAATTGGGTATCGGGTACGTATAGGTGCCCAGCTAGGGCACTGGTCGCGGCCCACGGAGTTCGGTCGTGACAAAAGTGGTATCAGAGCAGTTCGTCCTCGGAACGTCCACAGACCGTGTCTAGTAGAGTCTTGTTTATCGGTGTGTTGTGCACCACGCCTATAAACAGGAGGCTACAGGGCATTTAGGATACTACCCTTCTTTCTGTCTTAGATCGTGCGATAGAGCTGTGTTATCAGGATGACCCCTTCCTAACGAGTGGCTATGTTTGCAGATATGCCTCCAAAAAAGGCAACAGCGGCCCAAAAGGCCAAGTCAGTAGCCTTGGGAGAGACTAGCCGAGTCCAAAGGATTACCAGGGCCCAGGCACATATTGCTCCGGCGACTTTGCCCCAGACAGAGGGTTCGTCTACACCGCCACTCGTGGAGGAGATTGGGGCGGCCGCAGCCGCAGATCGGGGGGCGGCTCCACCGCCAGCTCCCGCAGTTCCAGTACCTGAGCCTCCAGCTCCACGGCCAGGCACTGAGGATCAGTCTATGAGGGAGGCAGTCAAGTTGCTGACGAGACTTATGGCAGGGCAGGTTCAGGGGCATGGACTGGGAGGTGACCGGGCAGTCAGGCGTGATAGTTCGAGAGCCCGTGAGGTTTTGACTTGTAACCCTCCAGAGTTCTTCGGGACAAAGCCCGAGGAGGATCCTTAGGAGTTTATCAGGAAGATGCGACGCACTCTAGATTTGATTAATGCTTCCGAGACAGAGTCAGTCGCGTTAGCTTCGTACCGGTTATATGATGTGGCGGCAAACTGGTGCGAGTCATGGGGGCTATCCAGGGGGGACGGCGCTCCTCCAGCAGTTTGGGGCGATTTTTCTCAGGCATTTCTTGGACATTTTCTGCCCCCAGAGTTGCGACGAGCCAGATCTGATAGATTCTTATTATTGAGGCAGAAGGGTCGCAGTATCCGGGACTACAGTTTGGAGTTTGATTCCTTAGCCCGATATGCACCTACTGTGGTGGCTACTATGGCGGACCGGATGCACAGATATATTATGGAGCTGGATCGGTATTTTGTTGATAGCTGCTTAGTGTTGGCTGCTCAGCCCGGTATGGACATTGCCCGTATCCAGGCCCATGCCCAGGGTATGGAGGATCGGGGCAGAGGAGGACACCAGCCTGACAGGGGCCAGGATCGGAGACAGCCCAAGAGGGCCAGGTCATCTGGATATTTTCGGGGCAGACAGCCCCAACAGCCGCAGCAGCCTAGCAGATTTTCATCTCAGCCAGCGCAGAGCGCGCCTCCCCAGCCTACAGGTCGCAGGTTCGATAGCCCAGGGTATTCAGGAGCAGGCCAGAGCTCCAGGGCTTCAGGTTCGCGGACAGATAGGGGTTCTGGTCAGATGAGGCCACCCAGGGTTCAGTGTTCTTTTTGCGGCAGATACCATACGGGAGAGTGCTACAGAGCCACCGGTGCATGCTTTTCTTGTGGCCGTCAGGGCCATTCTGTGAGAGATTGCCCGTATAAGGGTAGTTCGGGTGGTGCAGCGCAGCCTACCGGATCAGCCGCTGGGTCTTCATCGTCGTCAGTGGCTATGCGCCCTACGGGGCAGGGTTTTCCAGCACCAGCAGGTCGCGGCAGAGGCCGTGGTGGAGCTTCTGGTATTAGCGGTCCTTCGAACCGCATTTATGCTTTGGCCAGCCGCCAGGATCAGGAGGCATCTCCTAATGTTGTCACAGGTACTTTATTGGTCTTCTCTCGATCTGTGTATGCACTAATTGATCCAGGTTCGACTTTATCATATATTTCACCCCTTGTTGCCGGTAAAATTGGTATTATGTCTGAACCTATAGAGCCATTTGAGGTAGCCACGCCGATAGGGGATTTTGTTGTAGCGAAACAGGTTTATAAAGACTGGTCTGTGATCGTTTGTGACCGTGACACTAAGGCAGATCTGGTAGAGTTAGATATGACTGAATTTGATGTTATTATGGGTATGGATTGGCTAGCTTCCTGTTACGCTAATTTTGACTGCCAGAATAAGGTAGTTCGCTTCCAGTTTCCCGGGGAGCCAGTTATAAATTGGGCTGGTAATACAGCATCGTCGAAAGGTAAGTTTATTTCATACCTTAAGGCAAATAAAATGATCAGAAAGGGTTATATCTATCATCTGGTTCGGGTGCAAGACTTGGACGCCGAGATGCCGACACTTCAATCAGTCCCCGTGGTTAATGAGTTTCCAGATGTTTTCCCCGACGAGCTTTCAGGTCTTCCTCCAGAGCGAGAGATAGACTTCTCTATTGACTTACTCCCAGACACTCAGCCTATCTCTATTCCTCCGTACAGAATGGCGCTTGCAGAATTAAAGGAGTTGAAGGAGCAGCTGAAAGATTTGTTGGATAAGGGTTTCATCAGACCCAGTACTTCGCCTTGGGGAGCCCCGGTATTATTTGTGCGTAAGAAAGACGGGTCGCTGCGTATGTGTATTGATTATCGGCAGCTGAATAAGGTAACTATAAAGAATAAATACCCCCTCCCCAGGATTGATGATTTGTTTGATCAGCTGCAGGGCGCTAAGTGTTTTTTCGAAGGTAGATCTTCGATCCGGTTACCACCAGATGCGAGTACGAGAGGCCGATATCCCTAAGACAGCTTTCCGGACCCGATATGGGCATTATGAGTTTAGGGTTATGTCTTTTGGGCTTACTAATGCCCCCGCAGTATTCATGGATTTAATGAACCGGGTATTCAGGCCATTCTTGGATATGTTCGTGATTTTATTCATTGATGATATCCTGGTTTATTCTCGGTCGGAGGCAGAGCACGCAGATCACCTGAGATCGGTATTAGGGGTACTCCGGCATCAGAAGTTATATGCGAAATTTTCTAAGTGTGAGTTCTGGCTGTCTTCAGTGGCTTTCTTGGGGCATGTTATTGCAGCTGATGGTGTCCGGGTGGACACACAGAAGATTGAGGCCGTGAAGAATTGGCCCAGATCTACGACGCCCACAGAGGTACGCAGTTTCCTGGGGTTAGCAGGTTATTACAGGAGGTTTGTAGAGAAGTTTGCTTCGGTTTCAGCGCCTTTGACAAGGCTGACTCAGAAGCTAAGTTCCATTGGTCTGACGCTTGTGAACGGAGCTTCCAGTTGCTGAAGGAGAAGCTGACTACAGCCCCAGTTCTGACTCTTCCAGAGGGACCGGACGGGTATGTTATTTATTGTGACGCTTCTGGTATGGGGTTAGGCTGTGTATTGATGCAGCACGGCAGAGTTATAGCGTATGCTTCCCGGCAGCTCAAAAAGCATGAGAAGAATTATCCTACCCACGATCTGGAGCTCGCAGCGGTAATTCATGCTCTGAAGATATGGAGACACTATTTATATGGCGTTCATGTGGATATCTATACTGATCATAAGAGTCTCCAGTATATTTTCAGACAGAGAGAGCTTAATTTGCGGCAGCGGAGGTGGCTGGAGCTTCTGAAAGATTATGACGTGGATATTCTGTATCATCCGGGTAAGGCTAATGTTGTTGCAGATGCGCTCAGTCGGAAGTCGATGGGCAGTTTGGCCGACTTACAGCCAGACAGGAGAGAGATAGCCCGTGATATTCAGCAGTTGGCTAGTCTCGGGGTTCGTCTGGCCGATTCTGGAGATACCCAGATTTCTGTTCGAGGGGTTTCTGAGTCGTCCATCAGGGACGATATTAAGCGGCGTCAGTATGAGGATCCTGTCTTTGCTCGGTACAGGGACACAGCCTATGATAAGGAGAGGACTCCGTTCGAGTTTTCACCGGACGGTACTTTGTTACACAGAGGCAGGTTGTGTGTACCTGATATTGCAGGCCTTCGGCAGCAGGTTATGAGCGAGGCACATTATGCTCGCTATTCGGTCCATCCTGGGACTACGAAGATGTACCATGATCTTCGATGCTTATACTGGTGGGACGGTATGAAGCGGGATGTTGCAGAGTTCGTCGCCCAGTGCCCTAATTGTCAGCAGGTCAAGATTGAGCACCAGAAACCGGGTGGACTGCTGCAGGAGATAGAAATCCTGACTTGGAAGTGGGAGGTTATTAATATGGACTTCATTACAGGTTTGCCTCGCACTCCACGGAAGTATGATTCCATCTGGGTCGTTGTTGATAGGCTGACGAAATCAGCCCATTTTCTTCCCGTCAGGACTACCTATTCCGCCGAGGATTATGCCAGGCTCTATATTAAGGAGATTGTGAAGCTTCACGGAGTTCCTATATCTATTATTTCTGACAGAGGCGCCCAGTTTACGGCGCATTTCTGGAGATCTTTTCAGGAGGGACTAGGGACTCAGGTGAGTCTGAGCACCGCATTTCATCCTCAAAGCGACGGGCAGGCCGAGCGCACTATACAGACGCTGGGGGATATGTTGCGGGCCTGTGTTATTGATTTCAGAGGCAGCTGGGATGATCACCTGCCGTTGATTGAGTTTGCATATAATAACAGTTACCATTCCAGCATCCAGATGGCTTCGTACGAGGCTTTATATGGCAGGAAGTGCAGATCGCCAATCGGCTGGTTTGATATTGGCGAGACAGAGTTGATTGGCCCAGATATGGTCCAGCAGGTCGTGGACAAGGTGAAACTTATTCGAGAGCGACTGTTGGCAGCCCAGAGTCGACAGAAATCATACGCGGATAAACGGCGTCGACCGTTGGAGTTTCAGGTAGGCGATTGGGTATTTCTGAAGGTATCGCCTATGAAAGGCGTGATGCGGTTCGGCAGAAAGGGTAAGCTCAGTCCGCGTTATATTGGGCCTTATCAGATTGTTCGGAAGGTTGGAAATGTCGCCTATGAGTTAGATTTGCCATCTGATTTGGAAGCGGTACATCCGGTATTCCATGTCTCTATGCTTCGCAGATGCATTGGTGACCCTTCCAGAATTTTCCCTACGGATGATATTCAGGTGACGGAGCAACTATCGTACGAGGAACAGCCCGTATCTATTTTGGATCGTCAGGTAAGAAGGCTCCGGAATAAAGACGTAGCCTCTGTTAAGGTACTGTGGCGGAACGATAATAGGGAGGAAATGACATGGGAGGCCGAAGAGGAAATGAAGAAGAAATATCCTCAATTGTTCCCTATGCCCACAGGTAACCTTAAATCCTGCTTAATTTCATTTCAATATCAATCGTGTGTCATATGTGATGTCTGTAAACATGAACTCCCCCAAAGTATTTTCAAACCCTATGAGATTAATTTAACATTCGAGGACGAATGTTCTAAAGGGGGGGAGGATGTTATATCCCGTATTTTTGAACCTCGGAGCATCTGCTGGGGTGGGGCCCACACACCGAGATTTTTTTTTGGAACATCTGAAAAGTCATATGAATCACATATGTAAAGTTAAACACAACTCATGAAGTACCTTTGGACCAAATCAAAGTGGAAACCCTCCAAACGAATATTTTTAAGAAAACGTTTTCGGGTGACCTGACTTTGGGGGGCAAAAAACTGTATTGTAAGTTTGGAATTTCGAAAATTCCTTGAACTAGAAGTTGTAGATAATTTAATTAGCTTTCAATCCATAGGTCGTGGGTTCCCAAGTGACGTCGGTACAAGGAGTTATGAACGTTTTAAGGTCGAAAGATCAGTGGGCTAGGCCCAACTCGGGACCAACCGAGTTGGCCCAAAAAAATAAAATAAAACTTTAGGCCCAATGTTTAAGGGGTGGCCGGCCAAGTGAGGCCCAACCCATGGATTTAATGAGTATTTCCATGTGCTAATTAATTATAAAGGGATCAATATCCCTTAGAAGGTTCAAGAGACTTAGAAGAGAAAGAAGAGCAAAACAAGAGCAAAAAAAGAAGACCATTTCGGGTTTGAGGTGCAAAAATTCACCACCAAAAATCTTGCTCCTAAAATTTTTCTTTTGTGGTTTTCCTACTAAGTTAAGGTTCCTTTGTAACTTGGTATAGTTGGATTGGAGTGGGGAGCATTAGAATCACCAAAGTGATCACATCTCCAAGTGAAGAAGACTTGAAGAAAAGGTAAGAATTTCTACCTTTTTATTGTGTTATGAAGTTTTGATTGTGTTGTAGTATATAGAAATGTGTTGATTGTATGGAAAAATGGAAGTTTGCAAAGTGGGTGTGTGTTGTAGGTGTGTAGCCGTGGGTATGCACAATTGTATAGCCACAATGTGTTGAATTTATGTTATATTCTAGTTGTGATTGTGATGAAATGCATATGGGAATTGAAAGTTGGATGAATTTAGTTGATATTGGAAAAAATAGGCATATGGCCGTAGGGTGTATATGGTTTGGGATAGAAAGGAATTGAGTTGTTTAGTGTGTTAAAGTGTTGTTGTGATGTTTGTAATGTAAATGAAGTTAGAATGATATAAGTTTGTATTGAATTGGAATGTAGAAACTTATGTCGTTTTAGTATGATTTTCTGACATTAAGGAAATGAAGTTGTTTGGTTGCTAATAGTGATGATCATTGATGAATTTGGAAGTTGGAAACTTGTTATGAAGTTGTATGCCAAAGATTTGATGTTTTGCATAAGTTATGACTTTGGCGGAAAGTTGTATATTATGTATATCGAGTGTATATCTTGAGGAAAACGATATGAAATGTTTCTAGAACTATATGGTGATGATCATGATTGTTGTTGAATGTGAAATTATTGATCTTAGTTGAAAGTTGGGTTGAATTGAAGATTATGTCAACTTGTGAGAAAAATGACTAGTTGAAGGATATTTATGTTTTTAATGTTCATTGTTGATATTGATGTTGTCGTTTTGGTTGTTGTTGATGATTTCTAGCCGAGTTGAATTCTCGGGGTGCTATATGTATAGGGGAAGTGTTGCCGAAATTTCGGTAGCCAAATATGCATTAAGTTGAAACTTTGGTATTCATAGCTTACAATTGGTAAACTTGACCAATTGCAGTTTTTCGACGAAACGGGAAGTGAGTTTGGAAAGGCTTAAGGAGCGTGAAAGGTATGTAAAGCAAACCCAATTCTTCCCTTGGCATGCCCTTAGTGTATTAGGGTCGGATCCGGGCCTCGAAGGACCTCTTGGCCCTCGGAATCCGCAAGACAAAATTTCAGTTTTTCCTTCAGTAGAATTGAACCATTTTGATACGCTTTTTCTGAAATTATGCAATTGTGCTCTAAGTTACTCAGAAAGTCATAGAATGTCTGTATAACCTTCGTAGATGATATTATATGTTTAGAGGGCTCAATTTGAGCCCGCCACCTTATTTGTTCTGAGGCGGGCCCACTATTTACGTTTTTGCCCCTAATGTGTTAAAGCTTCCTTTTTAAGCGATTTTTGAAAGAAATGTTTTAATTACCCTACTAATCGCTTAACGAATATTATTTTAAATATTCTGTTAAATATTTAAATTATTTTGACACTCGGAATGACTTCGGGAAAGTTATACTTCTGTAATTTATTATGATATCCGAAATACATTTATTATGATTCCGTCCGACCCCATTGGATTTGTTTGTCTTTGATACGCTTCATCGAGTCTTTGAAAACATTTATTATATTTTTAAATTGCATTAGTCTCTCACTACTCCATTCGTGGATGTCCCAATGTTTCCCACACTGAGCCCGGGCCAGGATATGTTGTCAAGCGTAATTCTCTGCATTGTTCGCCGCGCCCCGATGTGAGGGGGCAGGTATACGCGTACATGGGTCTGTGGAGTATGATGTGCCATGTCCGCCTATTCTGATCTGATCTGTTATGGCCATTCTGATATGACATTTTATGATACGGGGCCACGCCCCCTTTTCTGATTCCTCTGTATTGTGGCACCAGTGTCGGGAGGGTGACCACGTTCTGTCTGCCGAGTCCCGTGGCAGGGATCGGATATGATATGACATATGTTTCTGTACACATTCTGTCTGATTTGGAAATATGCATTTGACACTCTGGATTTTGTACCCATTTTCTGTAATCATTATGATTTGACTTCTGTGATTCCGCTTTACATATTCAGTACATATTTCGTACTGACCCCCTTTCTTCGGGGGCTGCGTTTTCATGCCGCGTAGGTACAGACGACAGGTTTGCTGATCCGCACGTTTAGGATCCCATTTCTGCTATTTTGGGGCGCTCTCTTCTACAGAGCCCATCTTTTGGTACAGTCTGTCACTGCTATCTGGATGTGTACTTTGTTCAGGGTATGACGGGGCCCTGTCCCGTCTTATGATTATGATATGTTCTGTAGAGGTCTGTGGATACATCTGTGTGGGTTCTGTACATATGTTTGGGATGTTTTGGTTTTATGACAGCCTTATCGGCTTCTGTATGCCAAGTCTGCTTTTCTGCTAAATGCTGTAGCATCCACTAATGTTGCTATTATATTACATTATTTTGATAATATGCTAAATTGGGTATCGGGTACGTATAGGTGCCCAGCTAGGGCACTGGTCGCGGCCCACGGAGTTCGGTCGTGACAGAAAACATGAGCATATTTATGTATGACACTCCTCCAGGCTTTCTTTTTTATAGTGATGGAATACTGAAGATTTGGTATTAAGGCATAATCTCCGAATTGAGAGAAATGGTAGAGGAGACAGGGGAAGAGTAGTTCCTAGGTACCTTTCGTGGTTGCGCAAGCCATCCCTATCCAAAAAAGGGCCCGAGGGGTCTAGAAAATGAAAGTTGGACAGAGAGTCAGAGGTCAAAGCAAGAGTTTGGCAGGCCCGTCTAGAGGTTGAACATGAGTTTCGAGCCTGATTAAATGAGCAACAGGATGTATACGAGGCGAGGATCATGCAAACCCGTTTAGATGTAGAGAAAAATTATCAGTCCACTCTACACGCTCTCGATAAAGAGCTAACAAATGCCAGAGAGTATTTGGCCCAGATGTAGGCAGAAGTGGATGCTAGAGTTACGACAACCCGCAAAACAGCTGTGAGGAAACATCGCTCTACAATTCAGACCTTGTATGAGGACTTAGGCATTGTCACGCAAGCTGTGGATCAGTTACAGAGGAAGCTTGATGAGAAGGGAGACCTTTTTGATGCAGAGAAAGCACGTTTTGAAGATGAGAAAGCTCAATTCTTGACCCTGCAAGCTCGACAACAAGCTGAATTTGACAGAGAAAGAGTTCAGTTTGGTGTATAAAGGAACCAATTAATGAATGACCGAGCAAGAATTCGAAACCAGCTTGAATTAGCATTGAATCGTGAGGCAGGTATAAGAGAGATAGCCACTACTCGCCAGCAGCAAGTCCGAGACTTAGAGCAGAACTATCAGGATGTTAGAGAACATGTCTACCATTTAGCTGTTCATGCTGCTCAAAGTTGTCTGGACTGTCAGGGGATGGGTTATGAGCAATTTGCTAGAGAGGTGCCTACCTTCGCACGCCACTTCACAGCAGAACTGAAGCAGATATATCGCATGTTAGGGGGTCAACCTGAGCCAGAAGCACCGTGAGCAGATATGCATTAGTTTACATGCGAGATCGAGGATTTCTCAAGATTGAAGTTTAGTTGAGTTCTAGTTCAGTAGTTGTATTTTGAGACTGACTCTTTTCGAGTCTTTATTTTTAGTTTGTTTTGGATATTCTAGTCCCGATTTAGTCTTTTCGAGTCGATGGTGACTTTCTTTTTGGTTATTTTCCTTTACGTATTTGTATTGAAAAATACTAATTTGAAAGTCAATAAAAATATTTTTAGTTTGATTCAAAAAATCCAAATTTGTTCTTTTTCATGAACTACGTAATGATCTGATTCATGTTTAACATGATACGTAGGCATCCCTTAATGGGTTCGATCAAAATACTTCAAAATCACTGAAAGAGAAAAGTAAGTAAATTGTTGAAATGAATTCACCTAAAAGCCGGGATGAAACATGAAAGCCTTCTAATGCTCATATTAGATGGGAAATAATTTAGGTGCATGGCATACAACGTGTGATTAATATCTGCAAAATGCTAAACCCTAACTTGTTTGTTCTTGTCTTAAAGATAAGGTGGTTGGTTTGTGGTTGAACTGGCTCCTCACGAATATAACACAAGGTCTAAAGGAAAGGGGATAATGGCCCATAAGGATGGAAACGAGTCAGACAATGACGAATCTCGAGGTCAGATGGTTCAACATGAATCTGCATCAGCAGAGGAAGTAAGGATGTTGAGACAACAAATGACTGACATGTACCAAGCTTGGATGAATGGGCAAGCTCCACCATCTTCCATCCCTGGATTCCCGAATGTGACTATGTCAATTCCCATTGAAACCCCGACAAGTGATCCACTTTTTCCTCCTGGATTTGGTCCAAATGTTAACATATCCAACACTTTTGGAACTTTCACTATGCGCCCTCCAAATGCACCCCTCAGAAATAACCCACTTTTCATCCCCACTGTACAAACTACTACAATCCCTCAACCAACATTGGTACAGAAGTCCAATAATGAGCCTCCATATAAAGGTCACCACGATCAATATTATTCTCCGAAATTGACCTTTAAAGTCCCAGATTCATATAACCCCTTTCAGCAGTATAGTTCCCCCGTTGAGATCGAGAAAACTGCTAAGAATGAGGAACAAGAAGAAATGGCTAGAAAAATGAAGAGTCTAGAGCAGAGTGTGAGGAATATGCAAGGATTAGGAGGTCCAAAAAGCGTCTCATTCAGAGATTTGTGCATGTTCCCCAATGTTCATTTGCCCATTGGTTTTAAGACTCCGAAGTTTGAGAAGTACGATGGTCACGGTGACCCCGTAGCACACTTGAAGAAGTATTGTAATCAACTAAGAGTGGCAGGGAGTAAGGAAGAATTGCTCATGGCATATTTTGGAGAAAGTCTAGCGGGGATTGCCTCAGAATGGTTCATCGACCAAGATATTTCTAATTGGCCTACACGGGATGACATGGCAGGAGATTTTGTTCGACAATTTCAGTATAACATTGATATTGTGCCTGATCGCACTTCTCTCGCCAGTATGAATAAAAATCCTACCGAGAGTTTTAGAGAATATGCTATCAAGTGGAGAGAACAAGCTTCCAGGGTCAAAACCGCCGATGAAGGAGTCGGAAATGATTGATGTTTTCCTCCAGGCATCTGACCATCAGATGCCGTAGGTCGTCTTCTAACATTACGATCGCCTGCCAGTGGAAGGTTTTCTGCGTGCTTACCTGAGGAATTAGGAAGATGAAAGAACGGGGGAACTATCAATAGCGATTGTTGCTCCTTATGCCTGGTTCCGCTTTATACAACTCTACCTTGGTGATTAAGTTCCGCTTTAGTTGCACAAGAAGCTGATTACTTCCACTACTTGCTTTCCACAGTGGGAAAGACATTCGCTGAAGCAATTAAAGTTGGGGAAATGGTTGAAAATGGCATTAAGTCCGGCAAAATTGTGAGTCAGGTAGCACTCAAGGCTACCACCCAAGCGATTCAAAATGGGTCTGGTGGTTTTGGAAATCGAAAAAAGAAAGAGGAAGGATCCATAAAGGCATCAGGGTCCAGTGCTGGTCAAATGGGGACAAACCACCAAATCTTACAGGGACAATCCAACTCACCTCAACATTTTTATTCGCATCAGGATCCCCACTACTCAATTGCTCCACCACAATATACGGTTTTCAACACCCAGGCATATGCCCGACCTCCTCAACGCCAACAATGGAGGGCTCCTGCTCCACAAGGCTTTCGTCCCCAACAACAAAATTTTCAAGCACCTTATAATCCACGTCCTAAGACTGATTATGTAAGAGAACAAGGACAGAGGGAAAATTTCACCCCAATTGGAGAATCATACACAAGCCTGTTGCGGAAATTGATACAATTGGGTTTGATTGAACCTATCATGCCGTATAATGTGAACCCAAATGCAAGAGGTTTTGACCCTACTGTCAGGTGCGAGTATCATTCTAACACTCAGGGTCATAGCACAGAAAATTGTTTTACTTTGAAGAAAGCCATTGAGAAGCTAATTGATGACAAAGCAATTGTGATACATGACGAAGAGGCTCCGAATGTCACCAACAACCCACTTCCTGCTCACAACAATGCTCATGTTGTTGGGATGATCTGTGACGATAAGGAATACAAGCAAACAGGCAAAATAGTAATGGAAATTGACACCTTAAAAGAAGGGTTGGGTATGGTGACAAAGTCTGCACAAGAAGCACCATTGTTTGTAAAAGGTGCAAGTTCTAATGCAAATCTCAAAGGCTCGGGGAAGTTGATATTGTATATCCCTGGAGCCACAAAGAAAAAAGAGATATTAGTGACTGGACCAAAATTATATGTTCTTAGTGGTTTTCCCAGGTTTGGTCAAAACCAGAATGGTTTAGGAAAGATGACAGAACCAATTGTGATAAAGCACCCGACACAACTTCCAGTGACAAACATGAAAACTGTCCCATGAAACTACAACAAAACCACTGTGACTTACAAGGGCAAAGAGATTGTTGAAGAAATAGATGAAACCGGTGGCTTAACGCGTTCTGGAAGGTGTTATGCTCCAGAATAATTAAGGAGAGCCAAACAAGCTAGGGATAGCCAATTTCCGGTGAAAAAACCTATCACTGAAGAAGAGGCTGAAGAGTTCATGAAGAAGATGAAAGTTCAGGATTACTCTATTGTTGATCAGTTGAGAAAAACTCCTGCTCAGATTTCATTGCTATCTTTGCTCATATATTCTAAAGAGCACCGTCAAGCATTGATTAGAATTCTGAACGAGGCACATGTTTCGGACAAAACAACTGTAAGTCAATTGGAAAAGATGGCCAATAGAATATTTGAGGTGAATAGAATCACTTTCACCAATGATGAGTTTCCTGTGGAAGGAGCCGAACATAACAAGGCTTTGCATTTAACTGTCAAATGTGAAGAACATTATGTGAAAAGAGTCATGATTGGTGGAGGCTCGGGTGTGGACATCTGCCCCCTCTGTACTTTGCAAAGTTTGAAAATCAGCACAGATAGAATTCGTACTAACAATGTGTGTGTTCGAGCTTTCGATAGAGCAAAAAGAGACACCATTGGTGAGATTGATCTTACTTTAAAAATCAGACTTGTTGATTTTGAGATCACATTCCAAGTTATAGACATGGACACTTCCTACAACTTGCTTTTAGGAAGGCCATGGATCCATGCAGCCAGAGTGGTGCCATCTACTTTACACCAAGTGGTCAAGTTTGAGTATGAGAAACAAGAAATTATTGTTCACGGTAAAGATGATCTTTCAATATATAGAGACCCTTCTGTCCCATGCATCGAGGCTAAGGAAGGTTGCGAATCCCTCATATTTCAGACCTTTGAAATAGTGACAGCTGATCAGTTTATGGAAGGGAAGCCTATCCTAGAGCCTCGTCTACCCTCTACTTCAGTCATGGTGGCTACACAAATGCTGCAAAACGGTTATGAGCCAGGAAAGGGCTTGGGGGTGACATTGCAAGGAGTTGTTGACCCTATCTCTCCATTTGGTAATCAAGATACTTTTGGTTTGGGTTTTAGGCCAACTAATGCTGATAGGAAATGGGCAAAAGAGCAGAAAAATAAGGTTTGGAAATTGCCAAAGCCCGTTCCCCACATTACCAAGTCTTTTACTAGGTCACGTCTTGAAGAGAATAAGGACATGTCTGTCCAAGATGACATGGACGAAATATGTCAAAGTCTCAAAGAAATGTTTTATGGGGTAAACATGGTTCAGATTGGTGAAGGCCCTAGTCATGCGGATGTGCAACGTATTGGCCCAGAAGTCAAGTTCGCCAACTGGGAAGCTACTCCTCTCCCCACAAGGAAGGAGTCTTGGTAGTTTATTTTGCTGTTTTTCCTATATTTGGATTATTCTCTGGGTGGTAATCCAAATAGTTTAGTTGCTATGCTCTGATGTTAACCCTTCTATCCTTTCCAATTCAATAAAATGAAGTTTTAGTTTCTTAGTCAATTCTATCTTCTCCTTTTCCCTAATTTTGTTATTTAATTTTCATTTCAGTTTCATTAACGCCGGCTTTAATAACATGACATGCATGCGGAATTCACGTCCAGATCTTAAAGAGCTGTCTAATCTCGAAACAATGAATCAAGAGGTTGATGAATATGATGAAGAAACGGCTTTTGAAGAAATAAAAAGGGAACTAGATCAATTTGAGAATAAGCCTAAGCCTAATCTAAATGAAACCGAGGCAATTAATTTGGGAACTTCTGAAGAAACTAGAGAAACAAAGATAAGCATTCATGCCGAACAAAAGACCAGAGATGACATAATCCAGGTTTTGTTTGAATATAAAGATGTGTTTGCTTGGTCTTATGATGACATGCCAGGTTTGAGCGTTGATCTGGTAGTGCACAAACTTCCTACATACCCTGATTTCCCACCAGTCCAACAAAAGCAAAGAAAATTTAAGAAAGAGGTGAGTGATAAGATTAAAGAGGAAATCATGAAGCAATTGAGTGCAAATATGATCAGGGTTGTCCGATTTACTACATGGATAGCAAATGTTGTGCCCGTACCAAAGAAGGATGGGAAAATCAGAGTTTGTGTTGACTATAGAGATTTGAACAAAGCTAGTCCAAAGGACAACTTTCCCTTGCCTAACATCCACATTCTTGTTGACAATTGTGCCAAACACGAGATTCAATCTTTTGTGGATTGTTATGCTGGGTATCACCAAATTTTGATGGATGAAGAGGATGCAGAAAAGACCGCCTTCACCACCCCATGGGGTACTTACTGTTACAGAGTCATGCCATTTGGTTTGAAGAATGCAGGGGCAACTTACATGAGAGCTATGACTACTATATTGCATAACATGATGCATAGAGAAATCGAAGTGTACGTCGATGATGTGATCATTAAGTCCAAGACTCAAGCTGACCATGTGCGTGATCTGAGAAATTTCTTTGAAAGATTGCGGAAGTACAACCTCAAGCTCAATCCAGCCAAGTGTGCATTTGGAGTTCCATCTGGGAAACTTCTAGGGTTTATAGTTAGTCAGCGAGGAATTGAATTAGACCCCTCCAAGGTAAAGCCATTCGGGAATTACCGCCCCCGAAGAACAAAACTGAAGTCATGAGTCTTCTTGGTAGGTTAAACTACATCAGTAGGTTCATCGCTCAGCTCACTACTACATGTGAGCCCATATTCAAGCTGTTGAAGAAGGATGGCGCTATCAAGTGGACAGACGAGTGTCAAGAGGCTTTTGATAAGATTAAGGAATATTTATCGAACCCTCCAGTGCTTGTCCCGCCAGAACCGGGTAGGCCTTTGTTTTTGTATCTGTCAGTGATGGATAATTCATTTGGGTGCGTTTTAGGACAACATGATGCCACAGGCAAGAAGGAACAAACGATCTATTATTTGAGCAAGAAGTTCACAAGCTATGAGGTAAAATACACATTTTTAGAAAGAACGTGTTGTGCTTTGACTTGGATCGCCTAGAAACTGAAGCACTATCTTTCATCCTATATGACTCACCTCATATCTCGAATGGATCCTTTGAAGTATATATTTCAGAAACCTATGCCGAGTGGAAGGTTAGCAAAGTGGCAGATTTTACTTACGGAGTTCTACATTGTCTATGTCACCCGCACCGCTATAAAAGCACAAGCATTGGCCGATCATTTGGCAGAAAACCCAGTTAACGATGAGTATGAGCCTTTGAATACTTACTTTCTTGATGAAGAGATTAATTCAGTTAAGGAAGAAGTTCGCGATGACAGTCACGTCTGGAAATTATACTTTGATGGAGCGATCAACATTAAAGGTGTCGGGATTAGGGAAATTCTCATTTCACCAATGGGGCATCATTATCCCGCCACGGCACGACTTCGTTTCTTCTGTACCAATAATACAGCGGAGTATGAAGCTTGCATAATGGTTTTAAACATGGCAATACATCTGGATGCACATGAGTTAATAGTTTTGGGAGATTCTAACTTACTCATTCGGCAGGCTCAGGGTGAATGGGAAACTCGAGACATCAAGCTCATTCCGTACAAACAATGGTTGGAGGACCTTAGCAAAAGGTTTAAGTCAATCGAGTTCAGATATATTCCCAGATTTCAGAATGAGTTGGCTGATGCTTTGGCCACTTTAGCCTCAATGCTTCCATACCCAGGCAATGCTTACATTAATCCGTTGGAGATTCAGATTAGGGATCAACATGGTTATTGCAATACAATTGAAGTAGAGCCAGATGGTGAGCCATGGTATCACGATATCAAAATATTCCTAAAAACACAACAATATCCAATACATGCCGATGGAGATCAAAAAAGAACTATTAGGCGACTTTCCAATGGTTTCTTTCTGAGTGGGGAGATCTTATACAAAAGGACCCGGGATTTGAATTTGTTAAGATGTGTGAATACCCAAGAAGCTGAAATGATCATGAATGAAGTGCACTCCGGAGTTTGTGGCCCGTACATGAACGGTTACGTTCTAGCAAAGAAGATTCTTCGAGCAGGATACTATTGGCTTACCATGGAGCGAGATTGTTTTCGCTTTGTTCGCAAGTGTCATCAATGCCAAATTCACAGTGACCGGATTCATTCGCCCCCTTCGGAGTCGCACCCTATGTCTGCTCCTTGGTGTTTCGTAGCTTGGGGGATAGATGTTATTGGGCCAATTGAGCCAAAAGCTTCTAATGGGCACAGATTCATTCTAGTTGCCATAGACTACTTCACCAAATGGGTAGAAGCTGTTACGTTCAAATCAGTCACCAAGAAAGCGGTGGTAGACTTTGTTCACTCTAACATCATATGTCGTTTTGGTATACCAAACACCATTATCACGGACAATGCAACCAATCTTAATAGTCATCTCATGAAGGAGGTATGTGAGCAATTTAAAATTGTGCATCACAACTCTACCCCTTATCGACCCAAAGCCAATGGAGTTGTTGAAGCTGCAAACAAAAACATCAAGAAGATCCTCAGGAAGATGGTACAAGGATCCAGGCAATGGCAAGAGAAATTGCCTTTTGCTCTTTTAGGGTACCGCACGACTATCCGCACGTCTGTTGGCGCAACTCCTTACTTATTGGTTTATGGAACTGAGGCGGTCATACCAGCAGAAGTAGAGATCCCCTCTCTTCGAATCATTGTTGAAGCAGAGATTGATGACACTGAATGGGTCAAGTCTAGACTAGAACAATTATCGTTAATCGATGAAAAGCGGTTGACGGCGGTTTGTTTTGGCCAGTTATACCAGCAAAGGATGGCTCGCACTTACAACAAGAAGGTGTGTCCAAGACATTTTGAGGTGGACCAACTTGTTATGAAACACATCCTTCCGTACCAAGAAGAAGCGAGGGGAAAATTCGCCCCAAATTGGCAGGGCCCTTATGTTATCAAACAGGTGTTGTCAAAGGGAGCTTTGCAGTTGGCCGACATAGAAGGAAAGGTGGCTGACATAGCCATTAACGCAGACTCAGTCAAAAGATATTGTGTTTGATATGTTTTCACTTCGACGCTATGGTACTTGGCATTTTCAGTTTGGGATGACGAAAGGCTGTCGTTCTCACTATCCAAACACCGGTCACCCCTTTCTAGCCCTTTTGAGCTTTGTTTACATTTTCTTTGTTTCCCCTCTTTGGAACTAATGTAGCGCAAAAAAAAACAAATGTGTTTATTGAACTACGTTCGACCTGATTCCTAAAAGGATATGTAGGCAGCCCTATTTCGGGGTTCGGTCCCACCAAAAAAAAATCATATTTCCCTAGTATTCGAAGAAACTGGGACATTTTTTTTTCATAAAAAGGTTCCAAAGTTGTAATTCAATCTATGATTCTTTTTGCCTTTCCCCTTTAAGACCTTCTAATCAATCATTGAGAATGTCAAATCAGCGTGCCACGACTTTGGTATTGTATACAACGCTTTATTTGAACGCAAAGGAGGAAATAAAAAATGAGAGAGTCTTACTGGTGAAAACCCTTACGGGCATTATAAGGCGATAATGAGTTCAAAAACAAAAAAAATAATGAGAGAGTCTTATTGGTGAAAACCCTCACAGGCACTATAAGACGATTGTAAGTTAAAAGAAAAAAAAAAGAAAAATTGAGAGAGTCTTATTGGTGAAAACCCTCAAGGGCACTATAAGATGATTGTAAGTTGAGAAAGGTCAGTTGGTGAAGACCCGCAAAGGGAACCATTGATCGAATGAGTTTCTTCTATTCCGGCATGAACACGATCTAGGTAGAAAGCTCAGTTTTAGATTGAAGGGTAATTTATTTTGAGATTTAGACAGCTCAGACGGATCAAGCGTCCAGTCCAAAATGCATGTCATGATTCATTGAAGTCGGCATATACCTCCAGATAAGTCTCTTCCCTCTTTCCCCGAAAGGGACACCTTTTTGTTTAAACATAACTCCTTTTATTTTTTTATTTTTTTTTTGTCATTTTCTTCTCCTTATCTCTAGTATGTTCTTTGAGTCCCTTTCGGTATAATCTTGTGTCAAATTCTAGAGCAAAGAAAAGGCTGCAAAATTGACTACAGTTTCCTAGCGGTACAGAGCAAAGACTATTGGGCACGCACCGCATCGGCAACGGCATAAAGCCATTTGTGATCTATCCAGGAAAGTGAATTGCCCGAAAAAGCAAAGCATTATTTTGAGGTACTAGGGGGAAGGATCACCACAACAAAAATTCGCTCTAAGAATAAGATCGGTTACACCACATACGCAAAATGATACGGGGTACAAAATAGTCAAGGTGGGCATTGAAAGATCATGGTCTCTCGTAAGCAAAGATAGTTTCTAAGCAATTTGGTCGATCACTATCAGCCTCGTTTTTCGTAAAGTGGGATGGGCTCTAAGACAATTTCCACAGCGAGTGAAGGCCACAAACCGACCACCATTTTAAGACTAACAAATTTTTCTTTGTTGAAAACAGGGGCGAAGAAATTTAGGAAAACAGTTCTTAAAAAAAAATTATGAACGCTATAAAGTAAAGTTCTCAAATGTTTGTTTTTCCTTTGATATGCATATAATCATGTTATTATTGGTTGCATTTTAGGGAACAAAAATCCCTGCTTTTCTCATATTTTCATAGGTTGACTACCTCAAAATAAAGTCACGTTTTTAAATTTCAGGTTGACTGCCGCCAAATAAAGTCATATTTTTAGGTTGACTGCCTCACAATAAAGTCATATTATCATAGGTTGACTACCTCACAATAAAGTCACGTTTTTAAATTTTAGGTTGACTACCTCCAAATAAAGTCATATTTTCAGGTTGACTACCTCAGAATACAGTCACGTTTTTAAATTTTAGGTTGACTACCTCCAAATAAAGTCATATTTTTAGGTTAACTACCTCAGAATACAGTCACGTATTTAAATTTCAGGTTGACTACCTCAGAATACAGTCACGTATTTAAATTTCAGGTTGACTACCTCAGAATACAGTCACGTTTTTAAATTTTAGGTTGACTACCTCCAAATAAAGTCATATTTTCAGGTTGACTACCTCAGAATACAGTCACGTATTTAAATTTCAGGTTGACTACCTCAGAATACAGTCACGTATTTAAATTTCAGGTTGACTACCTCCAAATAAAGTCATATTTTCATAGGTTGACTACCTCAGAATACAGTCACGTATTTAAATTTTAGGTTGACTACCTCCGAATAAAGTCATTTTTTTTCATAGGTTGACTACCTCATAATAAAGTCATATTTTTATAGGTTGACTACCCTCAGAATATAGTCATGCTTTCAGGTCGACTACCTCAAAATAAAGTCATGTTTTTAAATTTCGAGTTGACTACCTCCGAATACAGTCCCAAGTGGTTCATGATTTTGCTAACACTCACAAAATTTTCCTAGTACAAACTGGGGCAGTAAATTTTGTTCGTCTTGTTTGTCTTTGATGGCTTGCAGGTACGCTGGCAAGCACAAAATTGATATTCAAAAATGAAGTTCCAATATTTGGTCAGAGAAAGAAGAATGTTCAAATCTCGAAGGCAGCCTGAGTTAGCTTTAACACATAAGGCGGCCCAACGTCTCAAGATACATCTTTTCAACTTCTAATCAAGAAACAAGCATCCAAGAATATTCTACGAACTATTATTCGGAAGAGCATCAACAACTCATTCCAAGGTGCAAGTTGAAGTCTCGAATTCTAACTTCAAGGTCATACTTTGAGATCAAGGTACCCACCGAAAGAAGGTGAGGTGATAGTTGAAGATCCAAGAGATGGTCTAAAGGAAGGTTCAAGACAAGTAGAGTAAATAGGACCTTGTATTTCCTTTCATCATTTATTCTATTTTTCATTCTTTTTATGTAATAACAGGAGCCATGAACCGAAACCTCGACAGGACCTCACTCGATTCTCCAACTGATCATTCCATCCTTTTACCCACTTGAACTACACGTGACCTGATTCCCTTATAACCCGGAATATGTAGGATGCCCAAAACCAGGACTCAGTCACATCCTTTTATTTTTTTTTCTTTTTTTCTTTTTTTCGTCTTTCAAATAATGGTCAGGTCAAAAATCAGTCACAGTGTTCACTTCTTTGCCTGAAAACTCTTCATGTTTCCAAGCAAAGAGGGACATTTTGTGAACACCTAATTTTTTACCAAACATAAATTTTTACACCATTTTTAGCGTTTAAATATTTCTTTTAGGTTTAATTAAATATTTTAATTTTTGTTTCATTTTTAGTAAGTCTTACTTTTAAAAGATCGAAAGCTACAAAAATAGAGTCACATTTTAGGATAAGTTTTGTTTTAAAAAAAAAAAAGTTTACAAAAAATATGTCTTCTTTAAATTTAGGTTTTAATAAACAAGCTAAGGATTTAAGTATTTTCTTATTTACATTTTATTTTGGACTAGTTATTTAATTTGATTTCTATTAAGTTTAAAAAATAATTAGCTAATTTTCTTCTCTTTATTTTCTTTTTAACTTTAATAAAAAAAAAAAAGAGCAGAATAATAAAAAGGGAAGAGGACGAAATAAACAAGACAAAAATCCAAAAATGGAAAGAAAAATACTAACCTAACTAAAACTAATCTGCTAGTAATTCAAAAAACCCCATCCTCAATTCCCTTCAATCATGCACATCTCTCACCCCATACACACACAACTACACGTTTTTTTTCTCTCGTTCTTTTTCTTGAATCTATCCTAAACAAACAATATTTCCTTCCCTTAAAAATCTCCTCAAACAATTATCCCTAGATAGTCCTACTCCCTCACGTTCTCTCCCTTCAGTTATCACATATACACACGTCCCTTCACCACATTACCCTATATAAACACACACCTACACGTACAAAAAAAAAGAACCACAGAGAGTAGAGAAAAACACATCAGAAGTAGTAGAAAAAAAAAAACAGTAAGCAAAGAGAGCAAAATACACAGTAAAAAAATACATTGAGAGCAAAGAGTGAAAAAAAAATACCAATTTCGAAAAGGTTTGGTTTGAATGCTAAGTTGGAGTTCGAGGTTTCTGCTCACGGTTTTGCGTTTGTGGACCAGAAAGTTAGCATTGTTAACTTTGGAAATCGTTAGAGTATAGCCGTTTTCTTGTTGCGAATTAATCTACGCAAAGGTAACAGTCCATCTTCCTTGTATGATTAAATATCATGATTATATGAGGCCTTATTCCATTGTTATGAAGTTGTTAATATTTCATATGTGTCTAACTGGTTATTATTCTTTGACTTTATATTATGAATCACGTTCAAATTTTTGCATCGTTAAATTAAGGGTAAGATTGATGAAACGTGTAATTGTTAATTTACAAATAAAGGTGCACCGTTTGGCTTGAATAGCATAAAAAGTTGTACCTTGATTACGTGTTATCTACTTTTAAAAAACTTATGATTACTTCAAGTGTTTAAATAGATTTTTCATTTCTTTGGTAATCTGTTTTGCCATGTTATATAATGCTTATTGGTTTAATGTTTGGTACAGTAGTTAAACGTTTTTTTTTCTTTGGTACTTAATTAACTATGTTTTTTTTTATATGCAAATGTGTTGACACTTAAAAGAAGTCGAGCCCTTTAAATTAGTTGAAGACTTGTCACGATACATGAAATTTCTATGAAAACAAAGTTTGAGAAAGAAAGTAATGTCGTAGGACTTTTCAAGCTTCAGCAAACTTTATTGTTTTCAAGTTAAAAGGTTTCCACTTTAGTAGTATGATTTGCACGTTTATACGCTAACACCAAATCTGCAGTACCACAAGCATTAATATTTATAGGTGTTAGTTGTTTTTTTTAAAAAACCAAAAAAAAAAAAAAAAAAAAAAAACAGAGAGAGCAACAACAAAAGAACAATTTCAGTAAAAAAAAAAAAAGTGTTTTAGCAAAATAGCTTTGAAAATTTGAGTTTGGTTCTTAATTGACTCTCCCGTCAACGAGCAGATTCACGATTTATAAAGGAACTTCCACATTTAAGTTTTTTTTTTTTTGTTCTTTGTTTTGATTGAAGTAAATTTGTGTATATGGATAATTTTATTTATAAATTAAATGGTGTAGTATTTTAGCTCATGCTATAATGCTGATGATGTTTTGCTATTTTTAAAATGATTCAAAATTGATTCTTGGAGGTATTTGGTTGTCTTAGATAGTTTCTCTCTTTGATGTTAGATAAGCATGCCATTAAAATGTTCATCTTGATTTACAGTCCTTTGATTTAGTTGTATACTGATACAAATAATTTTAAATCGGTATCTTCGCTTTGAGCTGTACATTTTGATGGAAATCATATCCTTGTGTGAATGTGTTATATATGTGTTTCATTTTTATGATGAAAGGTGTAAGTATTAGCAGTAAGTATCTAATGATAGTTAGTAGCATATTTGATATGGATTTACACTCATAGTTCTATCTTGTTTTAATATTTCCAAGTTATTTGTAAATATGTTCATTATTCAAGTTTTGCACGTGAACGATTTTATTCTAAGTTGAAGGCATACAAGTGATTTTTATTTTTAAGAAAAATTTGAGATGTAGTTGACAGCCCATTCCTGCTAAGGTATAAAAGTTTATAGTTAATTATTTTAAGTGGTAATTATGTTAATGGTCCATTTTAAGACCCAATTAAATAAGTTAGAGATGACCGAGATGAGATGTGAATTATTTCAATCCTGTTGTCCCATAAAATAATAAAAGGAAAAGAGCGAAAGGAATATATATGAGGGAGTGAGGCATGGCCGAAAATATAAGTCATTATGTTCAAAGCAAATAATTGGGCAAACTAGAATTAAGGCAAGCATGATTTTATCCAAGATTGGTTTAAGCCTAACATTAGTCGGTAAAAGCGACCGTGCTAGAACCACGGGACTTGGGGAATGCCTAATACCTTCTCCCCGGTCAACAGAATTCCTTATCTGGACTTTTGTTTTCGCAGACCAAAAATAAAGAGTCATTTCCTTTTGATTAGGGATTCAATAAGGTGACTTGGAACACCAAAATTCAATTCCAAGTGACGACTCTGTAATAAATAAATAATCCTTTCTCAAAATGTCACTCTAATACCTTCTCCCCGGTCAACAGAATTCCTTACCTGGACTTTTGTTTTCGCAGACCAAAAATAAAGAGTCATTTCCTTTTGATTAGGGATTCAATAAGGTGACTTGGAACACCAAAATTCAATTCCAAGTGACGACTCTGTAATAAATAAATAATCCTTTCTCAAAATGTCACTTTAATTGGAAAAACCCTTTTAAACAAAAACAAATCAAATTTATTTTTATTTATCAGGAAAAAAAGGGGTGTGACACCAACACTCCGCCCCATACAACATAGTTGATCTAATAACCACCGCTATGTAGAACTTGCTTTTAAGTTTTGGAGGCACCTTCTTGTCACACAAGACTCTGGAGGCTACCTCTATTTTATCTACCCTGCCCCAATACGGAGTGTGACATCATCATCAATCTCTCCATTCCCTTGGATAATATATTCTTGTATTAGTGTATTGCCTTTTGTTGCTCTATCTTTAAAGCGAGAGTGGTGATTTTCTTTTGACATTAATTGCAAAGAACATCTTTTTGAAGAATACCATGCAAAAATATGTGTGACAGCACAAGTTTACAATTATGCAGTTAGGACACACCATTACCCTTATCTCTTTGGTTCAATAAAATGATGGGTAAGGCTTCAAACTTTGGCAAAGTGTTGATACTGTTTAACCACAACCCACAGTAACCTGGACCAAAATTCTGGATTGAAATGATTGCAAGGCTCCAAATTCTGGCAAATGTAAGATAAATAATGTAGAGGAATATCGAAAGCCAGCTTACTGCTCGGACTCGGGTGTGGATATGGAATGCGGGTACGGATTCGAGTGTCGAATTCGGTAAAATCTAAATTATAAGATTCGGGGTTGTTGATCCAAGTTTGGATACGGGTGCGGGAATTCGGCTAAGAAAATTCAAAATTATAAAAATACAGCTATAAAGAACATGACACCTTGAATTCTCAGTTTCTCTCTGCTTGGCCTGAAACATGAAGCAACGAATATGAGACAAAAGGACTATAATATTGAAGTTATGTCATTTCCCATGTCTTAAATCTGTTGTATCTTTCATTTTGAGAAATCAAAATCTCAATTCCCCCCCCCCCCCCCCAAATTTGTTCATGGACTCCGATCAAAGTATCTGAAGTTGGTTGACTGCATCTGAAACGTATCCCGCACCCACGCCCACACGCAGGGGGTATTTATCATGGTAAGTTGAAGTTCAATTGAACCCCTAACTTTCGACGTGGAGCGTAAATTTATGTGTAACAAATTATTAAAATTGCACTCCCTTCATTTCAATTTATGTGAACTCAGTTGATTGGGCACGGAGTTTAAGAAATAAGGGAAGACTTTTAAACTTGTGGTGTTAAATGAGTCACATATACTTTGTGTGACTATAAATTATTGCATAAACGTAAATTGTTTCTAAATATAGAAAGGGATCATTCTTTTTGGCATGGACTAATAAGAAAATAGGTTCACGTAAGTTGAAATAGAGGGAGTAATAAATAGTAGATATGAACCCATAACTTTTAAATATAATGGTTTCAATACTTAAAATATTAAAATTGAACCCCTAAAATTTAAATTCTGGATCCGCCTCTTCCCGCATCCACACCCGCACCCGCACTCGTCGTGCGGCGAGAAGGGTGTGGCATCAAAAATGAAGAGTCTCAGTAACTTAGCCTCCAAGAATGTGAGGTTAGGTTATTAACCAATATACTGAAGCAAAAGTGCCGAACAGGAATGAATTCCTGGTCTCTTTATGTATTAGTTCCATTCCATTACTAGGTAATTTCCTACCTTATCAATATAAAATGCCCCAGTTAGCGAAAAATAAATGTAGAAGAGAATGGGACTTCAACGAGGAGATGAAAAATAAAAATAAAAAGAATGCGGTGAAGGGTGTGGCATCAAAAATGAAGAGTCTCAGTAACTTAGCCTCCAAGAATGTGAGGTTAGGTTATTAACCAATATACTGAAGCAAAAGTGCCGAACAGGAATGAATTCCTGGTCTCTTTATGTATTAGTTCCATTCCATTACTAGGTAATTTCCTACCTTATCAATATAAAATGCCCCAGTTAGCGAAAAATAAATGTAGAAGAGAATGGGACTTCAACGAGGAGATGAAAAATAAAAATAAAAAGAATGCGGTGAACGTGGATCGAACACGTGACCTTCAGATCTTCAGTCTGACGCTCTCCCAACTGAGCTATCCCCGCTTCTGCTACTTTATTTTAAATATAAAATAATTCTACATAATATCTGTTGTTGGCTAATAAAACGAGATTCTATTACTAGTACTTTGAACCATCCACTTAAGCAAATTCAACTCTCTTTCTCTTTTATTTTCATGAGAAATTAATCTTAACTTATTTCTATATTTCCAAATTATTCACACCCTTGCAAGAGCAGGTCGATAAGAGGTACTCTCCTCTCTACATGTCTTGTTCAGGATAAATTTTCCATTGCCTATACTTAAGTTATATGTATCAAGACAGTGGCAAAATCAAAAATTTCTTAAGGGTGTTCAAGATTTGTTATAAAATTTAATTTTGACCTATATGCTCAGTATAATTCTTTATATACGAAGTATAATTTTTTAATGAAGAGTGTTCAACCGACCACTCTTTATTATACCGTATTAAACATTCTTCACACGTTCGTGTGTAATGTCAATAGAAATATATGTCCATCGAGAAAATCTCCCTTTCATTTGTTCCCTTAACTTTGTTGGAGTGTAGTTGCATGATTTTGGTGCACGTAAACATGTGACTAGTGCAACAAGATAAGCTGGAACCCCTAATCTATATCTATATTATAATAAAAGGAGGGTAGTCTAGCTTAATATTAATCCAAGTGGCATAATATGAACAAGCCAATTGGTAACAAATTCTATTTGTATCAATTTTAAAAAGAAATTAATTGACATTATTAAATATACTCATCTAATTTGTTAGATTTGATTTGAAAAATATAATTAATTTATATTTTTGGACCTAATTTATACTAGTTAGGATTTTATCTAATTGATTTGAGGGTAGTCTAGCTTGATATTAAGCCAAGTGGCGTAATATGAACATGTCACTTGGCAACAAATTCTATTTGTAATATTATAAGAAGAAACTAATTCGCATTATTAAATGAACTCACCTAATTTGGTGTATTTGATTGGAGAAATATAATTAATTGATATTTTGGGATCTAATTTATAGTCAAGAATACTCCTTTAAATGGTAAGATATAATATTTATAATATTTTTCCTTTGTTACTTTCTTTCAATTAGGGTAAATTCAAGCCTATATGAAGAACACGTGTACCATTAAAATTAATGCAATATCAAAATTAGATAAGCATAAAGCACGTAAAGATTGAACCAAAAATAACTCCATTCCTATTTATTTTTTTTTACATTTTTTTTTAATCTTCCATCACACATCCATTATAACCATAACTAATTTGTGAAAATATATGGTGTGTTCATGATAAATTTAACGTATGCATGAAATGTTGAAGATATAAAAATATTATACGAGATATAAAAAAACTATATTTGGTATGAAATACTTTATGATATGTTTATGGTATATTTAATATACACATGAAATGTTGAAAGATATAAGAAATTTATACAGGTAATATTGACAGTATAATACATATTTTCATAAAATGAATAATTGGTATAAAATTTTATCACCTATTCATAATACTTGATACATAAGATATTGATAATATTTATTGCATAATACATACTTATAAGAAATAAGAACACCTGGTATCAATTTCCATTAACTTTGAGATATACAACAACTTTATAAATATTTAGAATTTTTTATTTTATATATATATATTAAAAAAAAAAAGAGAAAAGTTGGGATTTCTTATTGGATATTTTGGGTGAAGACTTAATTATGTCTGTAAAAAGCATAATTTACTATGCACAGTTAACGTAGTCAAATCATCAAAAATTTTGCAGTTTATCAAGTAATAGGAGATTAATTTGTGCTAGCAAAAATAGGACCAAAGCAAGAAAAGAAAGAAAAATAATTACTAGCTTAAACAATGTTTGGTCATGGAAGAGAGAGAAAAGTAAAATAACTTTTTACACCCTTTATTCTGTGAAATGGCAACGTGATCCTTTAATTATTGGGAATTTTCACCTTGATTATAGCATTAAAAGCGTGATTGCAATTATCCCCGGTAATGCCATAATGCCATATTTGTAATAAGATCTTTTACATTTGTAATAAAATCTCAAAAGATTCCTCACCTTCCCATCTCTATAAATATCTTTGCGAACTTAGGACTTTTCTCCCATCAATTCATATCAATTGCGTGTGCAGTAATGGTGTAAGTTTATGCTTTTCTAAATTTAATATTTTTTGTTTGATTTCTAAATTTAATAGACTATTAATAAATACTTGCTTTTATCACTTCTCCACATACTTTGAATTAATTATAATGTTATTTCTTTGTGAATTATTTTGTAGTTTTATTTGTTCTTGATACCCTCAATTAGAATATTATGAAGAATTACTTATATTACTATGTTTTTCGAATTGATATTTGTTGTTTAAGGTAAGTTTGTAATTTCAAGCGATTCATGCTACATAAATTTAGTGACAACATTAAACTTTAGTGATTTATCCAATTCGGTGATTAGACTTATACGTAAATGTTTTTCTAATCCATCCTACCTAGATGGATACATATAAATTGTAATCTCAAAGATTTGCATTAAGAAAATAAGGAACTTAATATCTTTTGATAACTAAAATTCAGTTTCTTTAATTTTATAGAGTTTTCATAGAATATCTTGCACTAAATCAGGTGGAAAGCTCCTAACAAACCACTTGAAAATGTTTTACCAAATATATGATATTATAAGAACAAAAAAAGAGGAAAAGGTAAAAAAAAAAAAAAAAATAACAAAAATAAAAAGGATAGACTATTTGCGTTTCAGATGATTTTTTATAAAATGTATGATGAAAAACTCTATCTATCGATAAGACTACAAATTCAAAATAGTAAAATATACAAAAAAAAAAAAAAAACATTTTGATATAAGAGAAGGGTGGGTGGGTGGGGGTGGTGTGTGATTAATAAAAAGTCACATCTAAGTACTAAGTAATATGATACCAAAAAATAAGTTTACATTATAATTAAGAGAATATTAATTATTTTAAATTAAATTGGGGGGGGGGGGGGGGGTGATTAATAAAAAGTCACATGATAGTGTAAGTACTAAGTAATGATCAATACAATAAATAAGTGATTATTGAATTTAATTTGAAATAATTAATATTCTCTTAATTATAATGTAAACTTATTTTTTGGTATCATATTACATTTTTTGTTTTTTGTATCTTATTATGATATATGAAGTCATCAAAATGCTATATGATAATTGTATCTACATAATTTGTTTCCTTTGATTTATAGAGTTTTTGTTATTGGGTACATTGCCCTAAAAAACAAAATGACAGTTAAATATTTGTTAAACTAATATGATTCAATTAATGCACCCATACAAATAAAACAAAATCATAATATAATTTATATTAATATTCTTTAATAATATCCGCGCATCGCGCGGATACTAATACTAATTTTAAAAAGGCAAACCTATACATTATTGTTACTCAAATGATCATTATGAAATGAGGTCCCCAACGTTTTGGGGCCCAAAACGGAGGGGTTGCCGGTTTTCCCCGAAACATGGTCTTTCTTCTTCTCCGTCTTAGTAACAGGTTTCAAAAACTTTTCTACGACCTCTTTTTTTTTTTTTGCTTCTCCTCTTTAAGTATATGTCTTTTTATGCTACCTCCTTTTGTAAACTCTCTACCGCAATGAGGGCACTCTTCTTTAAAATGAGAAACCATGTGCCTATTAAGTTGCATTTGCGTATCAAATAGCAGGCCACACTTATTGCATTAAAAAAATGTTTGCTCCATTGTGATACTTATTCTCTTTAAACACTACAAGAAAGTACAAAAATGGCAATAACTTTTTTGGCAACAAAAATAATATAGTTAGCAAAATTTAATATTTGGTAACAACTTAGTTTTATTGTTGGCATATATGATGAATCTTTTAAAATAAACTTTTTTTGCTACCAAACAATTTAATTTTGTTGTCATATTATTGATTATTGTTGCAAAAAGTACATTTGGCAACAACAAAAAAATTGTCGCATGTCATTGCAGTAGCAGCCATTGGGAAAAGTTTATGCAACAACAAAATAAATGTTGATGCCAAAAGTACTTTTTTGCAACAATAGTTTATTTATGGCAACAACAAAAAAATTGTTGGCAAATGTCTTCTTTCTTGTAGTGGATTATGTTAATAATGTTATATAGTCATTTAATAGACATTGAACTAATATGATAATGTTTATGATGAACCACATGCCAACTAACTAGAAAAGATAAAATGATGAAAACGTTTAGAATATTTTAAGAGTTATTTAAAATTTAAAATATTATGATATATAATATCATCATCATATCATATCATATCATATCATATATAATTAAAAGTTTTGTTATTACAAGATACTTTTGTATATATTCTTTCAAATTAAAACATGCAAAAAAAAAAAATACTGAAAAGTCATTGAAATTAAATTGTTCTTGCTTTAAGCTTTGTTTTTCCTTCCAAAAGATGAATATTAAGATATTCTAACGTTTTCTTTTTCCTTTTTCTTAATTTAATTGACTTTTTTGTGGAATCTACATTATAATAACCTTTTCATGTTGAACTTAATTATTTTATCCTAAATTATAAAAAATATTGATTATCTCGTATTTCGTAAAAATATTTAATATTAAAAAGGTGAAAAATATATTCTTTTGCAATTGTCCAGTATTATTACTGTTTGGAGATCAAATTGTATTTTCTTTAACTACAGTTTCTCCAACATTTTTAGACTATATATGAAAATAGTGTTTTATAGTTCCACTTTAATATAGTCATATATTAGGTAAATTTTATGTTTCAAGTGTGCGCACGTAAAATTAGACTAACTAACAACCGTACTTTAGAATTTATTTTTTGATTGAGAGGAAGGACTATAATCTAGATTTTGATACCTTTTAAAGTATTTAACAATGATATAAGTTATTTGTGTTTTTTGTTAATTTAAAACTTAATCCTACCTTAAGTGAAATATTTGTTGATTACTGCCAGCATGTACAACATAAGAATATAGGAGAAAATTAAAAAAAAAACTTTACGTTTAATCAGACGAATAAAAATTTAAAATAGCAATTGATAAATGGTATAAATATCATCAATAAATAATATTAAAGACCACCGCAAAAGAAGGGCGATCCGCACAAAAAAATGAACATTATCTTCAAAGAATAAAAAGATAAAATTTCACTTTTGAGAATTTGTGTTTGCTGTTTGGATTGACTTATTTTAGGTATTTTTAAGCCAAAATAAATTTTAAGTACTTTTATTAGCATTTTTCACTTTGCTAACAACTTATTTCTCTATCGTATATTCTTAATATTTTCCGTAGTTATTGATGGATGGGAAAACATTGTTTGGATAGAAAAATAATTCAAATATATTATAGTTCAAAGGTAATGTGAAAGGTATTACAATTTTCAAGTTTGTTGATGAATTACGTTTCTTTACCAGCTAGGCCCCCAAAGTCCCTAGGTTTAAAAAAAAATTAGAACTACTTTCAACCAAGTTAATATCAGTTGGCTGTAAAAATAATTAAAAAAAAAAAGAAAAATCAGCTGTAAAAGCATCAATACTAATTGCAACCAAGTTGGATCAGATGACTTAAATTTGAAAGTAATCTTCGACAGATCGACAAATGTTTGTCTTTTTGGTTAAGGAGGGTAGTCTATCTTGATAATAAGCAAAGTGACATAATATGAACAAGCCACTTGACAACAAATTCTATTTGTTTTAATTTAAAAATAAATTAATTGACATTATTAAATGTACACACCTAATTTGGTGGATTTGATTGGAGATTCATATCTTTTTAAGTTTTGAATTAATCGTGTAATCTTAGAAATTAAATAACTAATTCACTTCCTATTTTTTAGCTACAAATCTTCTACTACTTCTACCTAAAAAAAATTGTTCCTAATTTGTCTCTCAAAATCAGAAGTTATCGTAGTAGAAATGAAGCACCTAATTACTTCCTATTTTTTAGCTATAAGTATTCAACTACTTTAACCTAAATAATTTATTCCTAATTTGTCGCTCAATATTTAAAGTTGCCGTATTTGAAATGATATAAGGAATATTTATATATGACAAAGAATATTCATATGATATAAAATGAGTTGAAAAGTTAATCAATTAATAATCAATCAACATATATGGAAAAAACTGTTAATCAATTTTATATCATCCAAATTTGCAAGAAAATCGCGTTAGTATAAATTTTCCTTGATTTAGGGAATAATCTATATGCAAATCCAATTTGAACTAACAATTTATTAGAGTTTCAATCGTAATAGGAGTTTTACTTTTTGCAATATTAAATTGTATAAATTGACTATTAGAGTTGCAATAATAAGAAATTCAGTTGCTGTAAATATGGAGCAAAAGACTATAAAAGGAGTCAACTTTAAGTAAAAGACGTGTGCTCTATTTTAGTGGGATATTAGTTGAAACAAAATCTCACACTCAAAGAGAGAAATTGTAAAACTTTAACATATTTTATGTTTTGAAAGAAAGGGATGCAGGTTTCTCATCAATTCTGCATTAATTAAGATTATTTCTACCGTTATTTCCATGCTTCAACCAAAAATATTGAAAATTATAATATTGCCTCATTAATGATAAATTATTGGCACTGTAATTGGTTAGTGCGATGGGCGAAAAATCAGGACTATAGGATTGGGATTTTAACGTGATTCTCTTCCAAAATGATAGGTTTCTCCTATTAAGGAATGTAACTATTTAGCTGTTATGTTTTTTAATTAGTTAGTGCTGTAAAATTTCCTTAAATATTGCACAATTAAGTTTTCCTCTTTATTTTGAAAACAAAAGGATGAAATAAGAAGGGGTTTTCTCTCTTCTTTTCTCCTAGCGTTGTTACAGTTTTCTTTTGTGTTTGCTATCTACATTCTCAATAACCATACAGTTTTGCTCTCTTCGTTTGTATTTGCTTTCTTTATTCTCATTAATGGTGGTAGGGAATGGTTTGATACATATATAACTTGATGTAAGTTAACTAATAATGGTGGTAGGGAATGGTTTGATACATATATAACTTGATGTAAGTTAACTAATTAAACTGTATGTGCAGGTTTTTGGAAAGCAAAAAGTTCAATTGTGGATGAAGTTACTGAAATTGAGACTAAGTTTTGAACAGCGCGGTTTAAGCAAAAAGGAGAGTTATGACAGAAGAATACCAAAACAAGAAGCTTTAGCAGAATTCGGACTGAAATCGGCAATGGCGTCGCTTTCAAAAGAACTATAATATTGTTAATTTTCAATTGATTATTAGTCTTTTTCTGCCTCTCATATACCATTTGAAGAATATCGAACTATATCCACATAAAAGAAAATCAGCTTTTGAAGAAAAACAATCCGCCTCATCAGAAAAATAAGACTACATAGGTAAAAGAATACCAGAAGGAGAATATGTAGCAGAATTTGGACTGAAATCAATAATGGTCGCAGCCTCACAGGGAATGACTTGATAAAAAGTGAGTGAAAAAAAAAATTATGATCAATTAGTGATAGCAGGCCCTGAAAGAAGATTTTGCATTGGAAGAGTCAAAGAGTTCCTTGAAGTAATTTTCCATTCAGTGAGTGCCTTAGGATTTTATGACTATATTGAAGATAAATATATTTTTAATTCTTTATCATTATCGTATAAATATATCTTTAACTTTTAAGTTTGATTTCAACTTTATTTTTTTGTAGGTTTAGTGAAGTTTACCAGGAGGAAACTTGCTTATATATGTAGTGGTATTGTATATACAACGTTCTTGATTTATGGATGATGGAGCAGTTACTTGGTTGTTAAATTTTAGTTTTTACTCTATGATTGATAGATTCTTGGTGGTATTCATATGGCTCACTCAATGTAGGAATTTTGATTTCACTATTAGCAACGACTAACTCATCTTGAGTTTTCATTGCAGTTATCAATTTGACAATACTAAATTTACATGGTTTAACAAAAGTTCTTATCGGTATTGTCTCGTCATTCCCATGTTGTTGATCTTTTTCTTATAATACATGTTTCATGATCTATTTTGCTTAGGGCCATTAATTTTGTTGATAGCGGGGCAGACTGAAGGTGTGGTACATGAAATTGAAGATATAACTTAGTTATGCGTTGAGAAAGTAATATGTTGTAATAGAAACTCCTTAAATGTTTCAGTTATATGTTTTTTTTCAAGAATTTGAGATCTTTTCTTTGCACAGACGTAACCATATTCAAATTTCTAAAAAATGAGAAAAAACTACAACGTGGATGTAATCACTAGAGAAACTTCATTAAATCCTCAATGAAGGTAAATTATGATCTTTTATGATATTTTTTCTTTTGATTTTCCTTCATCGATAGAAATTTTCGCGATTGATTCCATTATGCCTTTTGGAAGGAGCAGAAGGTGGAGTTGGGACCCCTTTTGGCAAAGATTCAGAGAATATGTAAGGAGAGTTACTAATCATATGTAGTGTGTGTTATTTTCTACTGAAGTTTTTGTTGAGCGATACTTTATTTAACCATTTTAGCTAGCAAAAATAAAAGAAAGTATAAAACATGAGTAGTCTGTCAATTTATGATCTTTTCCTTTTGATGTTGATTTGTTTGAGGAAATTATCAACTTCGCTGAGGATGTTTGATGTGCATTCATAGCAATCATTAATATGAGTAGTCTGTCAATTTTATAATTTCTTTTGATGTTGATTTGTTTGAGTAAATTATCAAACTCGCTGAGGATGTTTGATGTGCATTCACAACAATCGTTAATGTGTTATTTTTCTTCCTTTGCTTACTTTTACTTTATTACCTTTTAAGTAATATCACTAAAGGATGCGCGATTACTAACCCGCGGGAAAAAATTAAACGTAAATTGCTTGAGATGGTTTTCCGTTGAAAGTGAACCAGACTAACAATTAGCATACTTCAGAAAATGATTGTTGATTGTATGATTAAATGTGTTTGGTGCAAAAGATGTTTAAAATATGATATTCTGTTGTTTGTTGTTTGTGGCACAGGAAAATTCTCAAGTACAATTGTAAGGGAAGAGGCATGTCCCGTAATTGTTTTTACATAGCTTTTAAATTGGCTTCTTCAATAGTTTAGGGAAGCTTGCTTTTTAGTAAGTAAAGAGTTTACTTGGTCATGTTGATGATTATTGTTGCTCCATGTGATGACTATTTGTTGTGTATGTCCCCACTGTTTAAGTATTTAAACAACGATTATTATGATACATGTGACAATAGATAACTATGATTTGTGAATTAGTAGTTAATGAATCTACGGCCACCTTTATGTAGGTTTGGAATATTCTTGAACAATACAAATGGTGAATACACATTTATTATTCATGAGAAAGTTTACTTATGATAGATAGTTAATTTTCTTTTGCATAGATACATTGTGAATAGTGACTGTATGATTAATATGACAATTTAGCGAGTTGATTGCAAACTGAAACAAAAACAAATGTGCACTCACACATATTATTTTTTTGAAAACAAACGTACATAATTTGTCCATTTATCCTCTTTTGCTTTAGTGTCAAATTTGGCAGTGTATCCTCTCTTCTTTTATGTAAATTCATAATATGTAGTATGCGTAGGAATTAGTCTTGGTGAAGATTTTGATTAAGTTTTTGGTAGCACATTGATAGTTTAGGAAACATGTATTGATGCAACAATCTATCAGAAATCTACTTTGGTTGAAGAAGGCCGATAATGCAAATAAGTTTACCTTGCATACATTGTATAGTCCTAAATATTCATTTTGGTGGATCAATTATTGTAGTTCTAAAGATCTTGACTAATTCTGTTGTACCAAAATATTGTTTAACAAGAAGTGCTTTTAGGTTCTTTTTTTTAATACACACGTCTTATAGTGTGTTTTTTTCCTTTGAAACGATCCGCGCGATAGCAAAACTGTTGAATGCTTAAACAAGACAATTACTGGGCAAGTTCTATACTGAGAAGTGCGGAATCACCAAAGATGATCTTGTTGGACTCCTAGAGTACTTTTTTAATATTAAATAATAAACACCCCATAAATTCCTAAGTATTGAAAAGAATAGAAGAGTACTTACTGAAATATGAACATCCAAGACAAAGGACCGTACATCAACTATTTGGTCTGATCAAACGTCTAAAGTTATAGTAGGATTCATTTGAATGCCTAAATGAATCCTACAATGACTTTAGACGATGATTAACGTGGTGAAACTCGATTTTTTGTGTTATATGTTAGATATGTGTACCAATATAGTGTTGAGGATAGTTTGGGATTGAGTTGAAATAGCATTAATGTAGCAAGAGGATGTCAAAATGGATGTTAAATGTCATGATCAAAATCCACCTGATTTGCACCAAACACACTACATGATCGGAGTAAATTAAAACGTATGATCGTCCTAAAACATATGATCATCCCAACCATAGGCATAAAAACTAATTAATCGTGAAAGCCATTTGAAAATTATTCTCATTTCAAATTAATCATGAAGCGTTTCCAAAAAACGAAATCATATATGAAGCATTTAATAAGAATAATGAAATCAAAATCAAATAGATGTCATTTCGTGTGTGTCGTGTATTATCCCATTATTACAACCTAACACAACTATTTATGGAGCATCTACACCAAAGAATAACACAACATTTGGGACAACTCCCGACTAAAGAAAATAATAAACAACATACTAGCAACCACAGAATAGAAGTGGTGTCATATACCTCATGTAGAGAGTCATCCTAGTGCTGTCCGCTCATCACGTGTCACATCTCATCCTGAAATATGAAAAATAAAAGAGGGCTAAAGAGAGATTGAGTACATTGTCACATTACTCAATAAGTATCAGTGACTCTCTCTAATCCAAAGATGGGACAAGATTTCACTAGTAAATCAATTGTGGTGGACGATAGTGATATCTAATGGTGGTGGTGAATGATAACAGTGGTTGATGACATATATTGGTGGCTGATGATAGTGATTATCGGTAGTGATTGGGGGTTGTTATGGTAATTGGTGGTGATGATTGTAAATGGTGGCTAATGGTGATAACGACTGAATGTGGTGACTGACAGTGACAGTGGGTATGGGTGGTATTAATTGATAATGATGAGCGACAATGACGATTAGTGATGAAGGTGCATCTTTGTAGAGAATTTTGAATAGAAATCTTAATAATACTAAGACTTAAGTTATATATCTTAATTGCTTAGATAAATTCAGATCTATTAAGCGATTAAAATTATAAAATTAAACGCACTAATAATTAAGATTGAGACCTTAAAAGTAAATCGATTTTGATGATTGAGATTTAAATAATTAAAAGTAAAACATTCATTGTGGGTAGGCCTAGGCACAAAGCTGAGTCAGCTCATCTTGGTTTAAGTAAAAAAAAAAAAAAATCGGCTCGACTCGATTTGATTCGGTTAATGTCCGATCAAAGCTCGATTCGGTAAAACCAGGCTCGGTTGAGCCTGTTCGAGCTCGGTTATACTTTGGCAAAGCTCGATTGAGCTTGACTCGAGCTCGATATGGTAAAAAACTCGGTTGAGCTCGGCTCAATGCCCAGGCCTAATTGTGGGTAAATAAATGAAGCTTAGGTAATTTTTTTTTTTTTTTGGGGACAATTTTAGGGAGTAAGTTGTGTATTTTCCCCATTTCTCTAATTGTGTTTGGTGACAAGTTGACATGTCAGTCCATTGTTCCCTCTAACTCCTTCCGGAAGGAATAAGAAAAAAAGCAAGCTACTGCAGAAAAGTATTCACTGGTTTGCGACTTTCCTTTTTTCAATCGGCGGTCTCCCAAACAAACCCTACTCCATTGATTCTTGAGGTCAAAAATATGTATTACTTTTCTTCTATAAGAGATCTACATCATTGTTTCATTTTGTTACACTATTGTTTTTTTATTGATTTGAACAGATTTGATAAAGGATGCTGGGTGTTTTAAGGCGCAAGGTCGTTTCTACCGCCTCTTCTGCTTCGGTACCATTCCTTATTTCCTTTTTCCTCTTTTGGGGGGTTCAAAAGAACCATTTACCAGCAGGCGAAATGACAATAGTATAAATAAAATAAAGAGACAGGAAAATGAAACTAGAAGCCTAATATGAGATCAAAAGTGTCTCAAAATTACACAATATCTCTTTGTGGAACACAAGGGTCAAAGCTCGTTTGATTCTGATTTTCAGTAATTATGAACCGGGAAAGTGTGGGCTGTTGTGGCAGCCAAGCATTCATAGCGGCATTGCTTTTTGATGAGTTTGGACATGAATACAAGTTAGAAACATGTTGAATTTTTGTGAGTAGTTTGGACTGAAAAAAGGTATTTGGAGTTTGTCGAATTCTGCAAAATTCTAACAATTTCTATGCCCAAATATAATTCTGGAACAACAACAACAACAACAACAAGCCCAGTATAATCCCACTATGTGGGGTCTGGGGAGGGTAGATTGTACGCAGACCTAACTCCCACCTTGAAAGGTAGGGCGGCTGTTTCCGAAAGACCCTCGGCTCAAGAGAGGCGAGAAAAAAAAAAAAAAGGTTAGATATGATCAAGCGTATCAAAAACAATATGAAAGCAAGGAATAACAAAGCAAGAAAGTCATGGTAAAAGGAGAATTAACTGCTATAAATAACTATGAAAATGAAAACAATGAAAGTAAATAAGCCATTATAAACTAACAGATACTCGCAGAAACTCGCAGAAATCAAGAGACAAGAAACTATAGAACAACATAACTACTCTTAACGCGACTACCTACTATCCTTCTACCCTAATATGAGTCCTCCATACCCTCCTATCTAAGGTCATGTCCTCCGTAAGCAGGAAATGAGCCATGTCCTGTCTAATCACTTCCCCCAATACTTCTTCGGCCTACCTCTACCTCTTCTGAAACCGTCGCTGGCCAACCTCTCGCACCTCCGCACTGGGGCATTTTCATCTCTCCGCATCACATGCCCAAACCATCTCAGCCTCGCTTCCCGCATCTTGTCTTCCACTGAGGCTATTCCAACCTTGTCTCGGATGACTTCATTCCTAATCCTATCACTCCTAGTGTGCTCACACATCCATCGCAGCATTCTCATTTCCGCCACTTTCATCTTCTGAACATGAGATTTCTTGACTGCCCAAATATAATTCTGGAAAAAAGTGAAAATTATCCATGGCCAAACGGGCCTCAGTTGCGTACGATGTTCGGTACTTTATGATTGGTTGATGAAATTTATACGGCAATTTTTTTTTTTGGGCAGTATTTAGGGAAATCTATGCATGCGGTTCGACCTGCAGTGTCTACATCTAGAATTTCCTCTGCCGCAACAGAAGAGGTAAGGTCTATATTTATAGCGGGATATAAATGCTTCATTTTCTTACTAAGATGCAGATTAATTTTCATTTTGTTCTATTTGAGATTTTAAGCAGAACATACTTTTCACATGTCAACAGATATTACTTCTTCCTCGACAATGCGGTCATGCTCGGCATTTCAGTCACCTTGTTTTACCTGGTAATCATGATGGCTCAATCACAAATTCAATCTATTCATCTCATGTTGCTATTGTTATTAACTCCTAGTTTCCGTTACAGGATGCTCAATGAACTTGTGGCCAGAAAGGTTAGTGACCATGTTCATTACTAGGAGACCTGTTTTTCGTAAAGTTGTATAGCATGAAAAGATTCACCATATGCTTCCTCCAATTAGCCTAACCATTTTCCTCCTCGTAGGACAGCTTTGCTTTAGTTCTATGTTTGGAGGTGAAACCAACAATTTTTTATCTTTGCATATCTTAGTATTGCTGTTAGCTATACAGCTTGATCATTGTTTTTTGTCATTACGCGTTACTGGAAGAAGAAACCTTGTTTTTGGCAGCTGCCTATGTGTCTTCCTGCACTAAAATGAGAAATTAAGAGCTGAGGCAGCATGACAAGGATAGCATGTTCATGTGCCCTAAAGAGACAAAAAATCTACATGTTTCTATACATGATATAAGTAAAACACTCCCTCCTTCCTGTTTTATACAATACAATGACCGAGGGCTTCCAAACACATCGTAAGCTAAACCAAAACCGGAATTTTTTTTTGTTGAAGAACCAATATTGAGTATTGGTAATAATACCAGCAAACAAACATAATTTTATTGAGTATTGGTAATAATACCAGCAAACAAACATAATTTGATTGCCTATAGACTAATAAATTCACTTGCATTATTATTCACATTGTGGTTAGAAGAACATATTATAATTGTTGAAGACTTGCAGATTGATAAGGAGATCATATTATGATCTTGATTTGATCTTAACAGAAGTGAATCTTACACTTGCAAAAGGTGTGAATGATTTTATTGTGTAGGCATTTTTGGGACATCCATATGGTTGGAACTTTGTCATATAAACTGAGAGTAAGGGAGTTTTATGATCGTAGGTCTGATAACTTTGTATGCTCAAAGAAGTCTCTGTACCCAAAAACCAAAAAGTGGATCTTAAAACAATAAGAAAAGGTGATCTTAAAAAACAAATGTAATGTGCTTTTTGTATGTGTTTCTGTACATATATTATGTATTACTTCAGCAGTTGACCTGTGTCAATAATATAGCACTGACCACAATGGTATTTCACTTTTATATACCGTTTTTTTAGAAAGGTAACAGTAATATTTCGCTTTTATACCCTTAAAGTCATTCTCAAATTGTAGTGTAAAGAAAAGTAAACAAAATAAAACGCTGGACTGAAATCATATTTAACTATTATTATCCCATTTTCATCATCAACTGTATAACAAAAGATGAGATAATGTGTCTCGAAGTATGTGCTCATTGGGTGTTGCCACCTATTAATCCTTTCTTTCTTATGCTGCACCTTGTTATGATGGTTTTCTTTCTTTGATGGATGTTTATGAGTAAAGAGTAAGAATTGATGATTTTGCTACATTCTGCTGCTTCTACTTTTCTTTTCCCCTCGTTTTTGTTGGTGCACATGACGTATTTCATTGTCTGCAGGGGAGCTATGGGTAATCTTCACTCAAGTCTAACACTACAGATTTGCAGCAGGCCTTTTTGTTCAAATAGTGGTATATCTTCTATAATAGTGATTAACCTTGTCTTGTCTTGTCTTGAATCTTGATAATAATGCTGCATCTGCTAATTTCCAACATGTAAATTAAAATTTCTTCTCTAGTTTTTGACGCCTGAAATGATTATTACCTGTTGATATCCTTAGAGAAGATACCTTTTACTTTTCCTTCTGTTTTAGTACGGAGATTTTATGTAGATATTAATTGAACTTTGCAGGTTCTTTTGTTATTTCCATTATGATCTCTAATGTTTAACATGTTAATTACGGTAATATGCAAATTCTTGTCTGAGAATGAACGATTAATTTGCATTTATCTATCTAAAGATACAGAGGTAGCTACTTGGTATTCATTGGAAATTCACAATTGATTTATACTCCATTTGTTGTGAAATTGTAGAGTGGTTGGATGTTTACTTTTATTCATCTTCTTGCTTCCATTTCTAGTCTTCTTTGCAGTGCTATTCCTTTTTCTTCTTCTATTGGGCTTGGTTGGGATTAAGTATGAACATTAGGGCCTTTACCCTTCTATTTTCATTAGTAGTATATGAATTCAGCTGTATGGATGTCTTGAAATACGTTAATCTAAAGTGGAGGAATTAGCTATACTTGTACTGCAATAGTGGAGTCTAATGATAACTACCAGTGTTATGTCTAGCAAGTTCATTATAGAGACTTTTGACACACGTATTCAACGTGTGCACAATTAATTGTTCCCAATTGCAGTGACAAAGTTACTATTCATCACTTTGTTTTCATTGTTATATACGTGAATTTCTCAGAATTGGATTATCATAAGATGTGTTAACCCTTTAAATGGGGTAGAATGATGACTATCAGTGAGATGACTGGCAATTTTATTAGTAGTTCAGAAAATGCTTGAATTCCCGGACCCTACTGCGCTCAATTGTGTCTGCAATGTGATATGATCACTAACATTTTGTGCTTTTTTCATCTGTATTTCTCCAAAGGTGATCTGGTCGATGCTGTTGTTCCTCATATGGGCGAATCCATAAGTGACGGCACACTGGCTAAATTGCTGAAGAGTGTGTTTTTTGTTATTGTGTCCACGACGATTTTTTTTTTTTCCTTTAACACTTGGTTCCTTTAATCTCTCATTCTTTTTATGCAGATCCTGGTGACAGAGTAGAAGTTGATGAGCCAATTGCTCAGATTGAAACAGATAAGGTATTCGAACATGTTTAACCAATTTTCTCCAACTTTTATGGGTTTTTGTGGAGGTTAATGGCTTACATGTAATCCAGGTAACAATTGATGTAACCAGTCCTGAAGCTGGTGTAATCCAAAAGGTAAAATATCGTTTAACTCTGGAACCCTTCATTTTCTTCCCCAGGTTTATTATGCATTTCTTATTTTGATATCAATGGATTTTGCATCTGCTTTTGAATATTTATAGTTTGTAGCTAAGGAAGGAGACACTGTGGAACCAGGCTACAAGGTTGCTATCATTTCAAAATCCGGTGAGGGTGCGGAAAGTGTAGATCATGTTGCTCCATCTGAGAAGCCATCTGAAAAAGAAGCTCCAAAGCCAGCTGCTCCCGTTCAAGAGAAAAAAGAGGAAGAGATGAAACCCAAAGTTGAGACAGCTCCTGTGAAGGAGAAGCCTAAGGAACCTTCACCGCCTCCTAAACGATCTGCTACAGAACCCCAACTTCCCCCTAAAGAGCGGGAAAGACGAGTAACTCTCTTAAACTTTTGAAAGCTTATTGTCACTACTCACAACACTGTTCATTTGAGCATCTGTATCAATTACCGAGTAGCAACATTTAAATCTCCCTTGATGATAGGTTCCCATGACTAGGCTCAGGAAAAGAGTTGCCACTCGTTTGAAAGATTCTCAGAACACATTCGCATTGTTGACTACATTCAATGAAGTTGATATGTAAGTATGGATTGTTATTTTGATGAACAACTTTGTGAGCTTCTTTGTCATATGTTTTAGCTTAACCCTAGTGTTATCAGAAAGATATCCGAAAAAGGACAACTTGATATATGTCGCATGGATTCATATAAGGGTACATATTCAGTATACGTGCAGAAGTATCCGGTACCGGCATGTTAATTTTTGCTGACTTTGTATTTTTGAAGATTCCACTTGAAATACCCATACTATCACACCCGTTCGACATGGTATGCCAAAGCAAATGGAAGGGTCCACGTACAGATCCTTTAGATGACTAAAACTAGTTTACTTGAGTGATTTAGAAGTCCAAATCTTAGTACCTCTTTCTTTTTGGTGATTTTTTATGGCTAGTGACATTTGAGGTTATAACTTAAGTATCTTTCTCAAGCTGATATCCTGTAAGCAGACTGTTCCTGTTCTTCTGATACATTAGAGGTGTAGGAGCCATTGGTCCTAGCCCATGAACTGTTTGCTATGCACCCATTATATTAGTTGTATTCACTTTCTTCAATCTTCCTTATTGCAGGACAAATTTGATGAAGCTCCGATCTGAGTACAAAGACACATTTGTTGAAAAGCATGGTGTGAAGTTAGGACTCATGTCTGGATTTATCAAAGTATGAAAAGTATCAATGTTAATAGTTTTTTTAAATATATATATGTTGACAAACACGAATGAAAAAGGTCTTATGCAAAATTTCAGGCAGCAGTTAGTGCACTCCAGAATCAACCTATAGTTAATGCAGTTATTGATGGCGATGACATCATATATCGGGACTATATAGACATCAGTATAGCTGTTGGTACCCCAAAGGCATGCCCACCCTTTCTTTGACTCAATATTTCGAATTAAATTGACAATTTATAGACAACCTGTAATCTGATGTGTCGAACTTGTCCGTTTACCTGCTTTTGAGACCCCGCACTAAGTTTATTGCCAATGTTTTCCAACTTTTCTTTGCCAATTCAGGGTCTGGTTGTCCCTGTTCTCCGTGATGCTGACAAGATGAATTTTGCTGAGATAGAAAAGACAATAAACGAGCTTGCTAAGAAGGCAACTAATGGAACCATCTCTATTGATGAAATGGCTGGAGGATCGTTCACAATATCCAATGGTGGTGTGTATGGAAGTCTTCTAAGTACCCCCATCATAAATCCTCCTCAGGTACTTGTCCTTATTTTTAACCCTATCTGACTCCCTTTTTATGCTTCATTTGAGCCGAGGGTCTCTCGGAAACAGCCATCCTACCTTGGTAGGAGTAAGGTCTGCGTATATTCTATCCTCCCCAGACCCCACGATGTAGGATTTCACTGGGTTGTTGTTGTTGTTGTTGTACTTGTCCTTATTGAGACAACAAAGTTTGAAATTTCTCATAAAGCTATCTCACCATTGATGTTTGTTGCTTGATTTTGTAGTCTGCTATCTTGGGAATGCATTCAATAGTGAATCGCCCAATGGTTGTTGGAGGCGACATTATCTCAAGACCAATGATGTACATTGCGCTGACATATGACCATAGGTTGATTGATGGAAGAGAGGCGGTATACTTTTTGAGAAGGATTAAAGATGTGGTAGAAGATCCACGTCGCCTGCTTCTTGATGTTTGAAGATATACAACCATATCTGGATTTTGATTTGACTGTTTGTGGTATACCTGAGTGTTCACGCAAGCTTAAAACCAGAATAAACATAGTCAAAAGTTATTGAGGCCTTTGACATTGCTTTTGTCCCTGATTACTTAAATCAGTTGCAAACCATCTATGCTTGAGACATGCAAATAGAGCTATGTTACAATTCAATCTTTCCCTTTCCTTGATTCATCCTTTTCCACAACTTATTACTTTTTCAGATGACACCCACGGAGGATAATTTATTGCTTGAATATATTTCACCAGTTTTTTATGCCTTTCAGTTTCATGTTATGTAGTTACTCTTGTATCTGTCTTGTCTTCTTGATTTGAGGCGATTCCTTTCCTAGAACTGTACTGGTAGCCCTGATTGGGATTCATCTCTGTTTCAGATTCATCTACACAGCAATAACAGGTTCTATTACGAGGCAGCTCATGATGTTCATATAGATCTATTATGTGTTTTTGCATTTAGCATTGGATAGACTTCATACATTACTGTTCTAGCTTTATATATATATATTTTTTTTTTTTATTTTTTTTCATTTTCTCTGGAACAATCACAGACTTTTTAAATTATGGACCTATTACTAGAAGTTTAATGTGTAATCTCAACATTCAATGTGTATTCTTGAAAAATCTTCATAGGTCCCAAGCTCTTCTTAGAAAGCCCTCTTCCTTTTAGTACTTTCTTAAAAAAAATTATTTATGTAATTTTTCACTTTATTAAATTCACTTTGATATGAAAAGACATCATCTCGTGTGCCTACTACTTCAGCATCAAGGCATCTTAATAGTAGACAATTGTGAGTATCTTGTCATTCCTCGTTACTACATGGTAGAAGGAATGGGTAGAAGATTTTACAAGTTGTGGAGACAGAATCTTATGCAGGTTGGATCCATGTGCCTTCAATGCTTAAAGGAATGGTATAAAAGCTATGTGATCTTTCTATTGTAGACGGCAAGGATCAAGTGAGCACAAATTCTAAGGTATCTCTATTCTAAAGCGAATTAAGATATATATATATATATATAGCAGCATCCACAAAGATGGAATTCAGTAATAGATTTTTGAAAAGGAATAGTAGTAGCAGACTATATAAAAACATATAGTGATACAGACGAAGAAACAATCTATTTTCATCTTTTAAACATTCCTTTCTGTTCTTTATATATGTATATGTGTACAATCAGACAGACGTAAATAGTTATGATGAGACAAAAAGTTGAAAGATTCGTTGAAAAAAGCAACGGCTAGCAGACATTATTGTTTTCAAATAAATTTTTAACAATCCTACTCGGTACTTCCTTACTCCTATATTTCTTCTTATCATGCAGTTATAATTAATTTTCTGTCTATTTCCCAAATTATTATTATATAATGGCAGTCTTCTTATAAAATACTAAATTTCGGTCTGTAAATTACTGACAGAGAGAATTTATAGTAGCTACAAAATGTTTAGCGTCTTTTCCATTATGGTATATGTATGTATGTATGTATATACATATATATATATATATATATATATATATATATATATGTATGTATGTATGTATGTATATACATATATATATATATATATATATGTATGTATGTATGTATGAATATGTATATGATATACATATAAAAACAAATAGTCTAAATACTGTTTGTAGGTGTCCTAAATGTTCTTTAATATCTCTACTAAACACTAGTATATCATCTACATAATGACAGCTGTATGATTACAAGAGATGGAGTAATTTGGGTGAAATACCATCTCTTGTAATCATACGGTACTGTTCATCTCTTTCTCTTAACCTTCGTTCTTAATAACAGTCTGCTATTTTCACCTATAGCAGCACATGATCCACAAAGATAGAATTCAGTAATAGATCTTTGAAAAGGAATAGTAGTAGCAGACTATATAAAAACATATAGTGATACAGACGCAGATAATATTTCTTTCTATTATACTGAGGATAATTTCTGTTATAATGTGTTCTGTATTTTTTATGCTTTTTCTTTTTGTAATTGTCTTTATCATAGCTTTGTGTAGTGTAAACTACGCTCTGCTGGTTTAATCGTTTGACCACGTCGGTCATAGTAGAGCAGTGATCACAAAAAATTATCTTATCTGTGTCTTTTTGTACATTGTACTGAGGGATTTTGTCTGGGTTTTGTCTGAGAGCTGGAGAAATATATTATAACTTAATAAAAACTAGTGTTTTTATTTAATACTTTAATACTTTAGTATTAAATATTAAAGTATTAATATTTAATACTTTAATAGACATAGAGACAGAGTTATATAATTTTAAAACAGGAATAAAAATAAAAATACTAAATTTCGGTCTGTAAAATACTGATAGAGAGAATTTATAGTAGCTACAAAATGTTTAGCGTCTTTTCCATTATGCGAAATCCATAAGAAAAGTTCAAAGGACAAAGCAGGAAATTTATATTGTTTTCAAATAAATTTTTAACAATCCTACTCGGTATTTTCTCACTCCTATATTTCTTCTTATCATGTAGTTATAATTATAACTTAAGTTATAATGATTTTAAGAATGAAGGTTAAGAGAAAGACTGTTATTAAGAACGAAGGTTAAGAGAAAGAGATGAACAGTATAACAAGATTCATGATTGCACAAAGTTCATGATTCCTATTTTTATATGTATATGTATATACATATGTACATATATTTATATATGTATATATATATATATATACCTTTGTTCTTAATAACAGTCTTCTTTAACCACACCACGGGAACCACGACCAACATCGTCCTTTATTATTTAGACATTAAAATGACTTCTTTAAAACCTAGGAATTTACAGGTTAATCCATCGAGGTTATTAAGAAGTTAAGAACTACTCTAATGCCAGTCTTGAACATCCCTCATCTTCACTTTTTGGTGCAATCATGAATCTTGTTATACTGTTCATCTCTTTCTCTTAACCTTCGTTCTTTATTATTTAGTGAAACCTCTCTATATATTGTTAGGAGAACTAGCAATATTTCTTTCTATTATATTGAGATAATGTTTCTGAATTTATTATCTCTTATTTCTAAATGTTCTTTAATATCTCTACTAAACACTAGTATATCATCTACATATACTAACAAAGGACAAAGCCGGAAATTTATATTGTTTTCAAATAAATTTTCAACAATCCTACTCGGTACTTCCTCACTCCTATATTTCTTCTTATCATGTAGTTATAATTATAACTTAAGTTATAATGATTTTAAGAATGAAGGTTAAGAGAAAGACTGTTATTAAGAACGAAGGTTAAGAGAAAGAGATGAACAGTATAACAAGATTCATGATTTTCTAAGATAATATTTCTTTCTATTATATTGAGGATAATTTCTATTATAATGTGTTATGTATTTTTTATGCTTTTTCTTTTTGTAATTGTCTTTATCATAGCTTTGTGTAGTGTAAACTACGCTTTTAAACATTAGTTTAAAAGAATAGAAGAAATCATTAAATCCTTTGAACTTTTCTTATTGAAAAATTTAGGATATAAAATCTAAAAATTTATATTATATATATATATATATGTTTAAGTATACTATATATACTTATAACTTATATATTATAAGTTAAGTTATTTATAGCTTAATTTTTTTCTATATTTCTTTATTTCTAAATATAAAGGGAAACCTCTCTATATATTGTTAGGAGAACTAACAATAGAAGAAACCAATCCGTTGATAGTTGTCACTTTGCCAAAAAGTGAAGATGAGGGATGTTCAAAATGACTGTTATTAAGAACTAAGGTTAAGAGAAAGAGATGAACAGTATAACAAGATTCATGATTGCACAAAGTTCAGATTCGTTCTTAATAACAGTCTTCTTATAAAATTTAACTATGGCTTCGCAGTCTGTTCTAACTAGTATTTCTGGTTTATTTAGGATATATAATCTAAAACTATTTAGATTATAACGAAGAAATAATATATATATATATATATATATATATATATATATATATATATATATATATATGTGTGTGTGTGTGTGTGTTTATCATAGCTTTGTGTAGTGTAAACTACGCTTTTACAAAAGTTCATAAATCTTAAGAGAAAATATAATAGTTTGGACCCAGTACTCCTCTAGCATAGTCTAGTGCTTCAGTGAAATCATTGTCTTTATCATAGTTTTGTGTAGTGTAAACTACGCTTTTACAAAAGTTCATAAATCTTAAGAGAAAGAGTTTTAGATTATATATATATATATATGTATAAAGACTGGTTAAAGAAGACTGTTATTAAGAACGAAGGTTAAGAGAAAGAGATGAACAATATAACAAGATTCATGATTGCACAAATAGGCATGTAAGAAAATTAATTATAACTACATGATAAGAAGAAATATAGGAGGGAGGAAGTACCGAGTAGGATTGTTAAAAAATAATAATAATAATTTGGGAGATAGACAGAAAATTAATTATAATTACATGATAAGAAGAAATATAGTCATGTAGTTATAATTAATTTTCTGTCTATCTCCCAATTTTTTTTTTTTTATGAACAGTACTTTTTTTTTTTTTTTTTTTTAAATCTGAACTTTGTGCAATCATGAATCTTGTTATACTGTTTATCTTTTTCTCTTAACCTTCGTTCTTAATAACAGTCTTTTTTAACCACACCCCGGTAACCACGGCCAACATCGTCTTTTATTATTTAGACATTAAAATGGCCTCTTTAAAACCTAAAAATTTACAGGTTAATCCATCGAGATTATTAAGAAGTTAAGAGAATAACCATATATTAAGAATAACAAATTCATAATGAAACATAATATATATATATATTCCTTGGAGCTACGACTACGACATCTTGTTATGACATCAAATTTTAATGGAAAAGTATCATAAGTAGCAGGATTAGTGTCTTTTTCTACAAAAACTAGCTATATTGTTTTTTCAAAGATGTAGCAGTATTTTCTTTTAAAACGTAGCATATACACTTTATGCTCACTCTTCAAAGAAAAAGTAGCACATACATTGTATGCGCCAATACAGTATCAATGTATATACGCGGATACATTGTATATATAGATATGTATACGTTGATAGCATATATACAGTATACGCGTGCATACAAGAATTGTATGAATTTGTTCGAGAAATTCCTACCTCTCGATCTATCTTTGAAATGTTTGGATTTTTCAAAATTCCATGGACATGCAGAAGAGAAATGCTATCCCCACTCAGACCAACACAAAACTTTTACTTGTTCAAATAACAATTAAGGTGAAGCAGGGTCAGGAACGACGAATTTCTTTATGATAAACAGATCCATTTTGCAAGCTTGTTATTAAGGGATCTATAACCGTTTCCGGTTTAGGTGGGCAACCTGGCAAATATACATCTACAGGAATTAGCTTATCAACTCCCCGAACAGTACTATGAGAATAGGTACTGAAAATCCCGCATATAATTGTACAAGCTCCCATAGCAATAACATATTTTGGTTCAGGCATTTGCTTATATAATCTCACTACAGAGGAGGCCATTTTCGTTGTTACTGCTCCAGCTGTTAAAATTAGATCCGCTTGTCTAGGACTCGATCTTGGTACTAGTCCATAACGATCAAGGTCGAAGCGTGAGCCTATTAGTGAAGCAACAACTGGTACCATAGAGAAGCGGCCATAAACTAGAGTGTCTTGACCAATTTGAAAGATCATTTAACGTAGTTGATTATCAATGATTCATTCTTAGATTTTCTAAATGATAACGAGATTAAAAAATTTCACTATTCTGAAATGTTGATTGTAATATTAATAAGGGGTAAATCAACTGAGTATTCAACTTTTTAAAGTCAGCCTACAATTTAGGGTTATTTGAATCAATATATATTTGCTATAACATGTAAAATATAGCTATGTTTTGTAATTATTTAAACGTATCACTATAATTTGTAATTATAGGGCATAATCAATTACACTAGGTAATTTTTTTCCTTTTTAATCAATTTATTCTGTTGATGGGCGAGGTCCACGAATAGCGCATTCTAAAGTCACTGTTTAAAACATAGCCATTATTTAATAACGATTGAAGTTCATTTTAAAACAAACTGGATATATTTGCACAAGATTTAAAGCTAGCTAAACTTTAAATAAGTGGTGAGTCCATGCCATTTCCACCCTATTGATTGTTTTTGCACGGATTTCCCCTTGAACTTTAAGAACTATTTAAAGTTTAGTCAGTTTGGATATATTTTAGACCGCTTGTACTATGTTTTTTCTTTTTCAGACCTTCGAGTCAACGCAGACCTAAAATCTGTCAAAGCTTAATTTCAGACCGCAAGTTTGATATTGAAATGTTATTAAATTTAGACCTAAGGTTCGAAGTTAGGCTTTAGTAGAGCCGAAACATCAGACTCGTATTTCAACTTCAGATCATAACCCAATGATTTGAAGTTGATTTTGAGGTAGTTAAACTTTAAACACTTTGTAATTTTTTATTATTCTGTAAATAGGGGTCCTAAAGGCTATATGTGCACTTCTTCCATTTTATGCTCGTACTAAAATGAGCTATAAGAGTCTGTAACAAATTGAATCTTGATTCGTTATTTTGCGCTAAAATAGTTAAATCATCTACATTAAACATAAGAATAAATAATAAGTAGTATAGAAAGAGATATGTTTTTCATATTTAATTTCAAGAAGAAATTATTTAGTTATAAGTTAGACATGTCCCACCATTCAATTTTTTACTTATTTTTCTAATAGTATTTGGACAAGTTGAATCATGACTCATACTTTTACTTTATCAGTTTTGACTCACCAAATTCTTACCAAGCATCCATTTGACAACCGATCGAATTTGGGCTAAGTGCACAAATAGTCCTTTTTTAGGACCACAATTTAAAATATCGTTGAAATTTATAAAATATCTAAAGTTTGGCTCTCCCAAATTAAACATCAGACCTCAAATAAAGTTTCAAACCTCGGATCTAAGGTTTCAAACTTCATACTCAAAAGCCTAAAGTTTGAATTGATAGAGCCTCATTTCATACCTCAGCTCTGAAGTTTGGATGCTGTTCAAACTTCAGAATTGAGGGTGAAAGTTAGGTTCTATTATTTCAATTTTTTTGACCTGAAGGTCTGAAGATGAAAAAGAAAAAGAATAAGCACATTCGAACTTTAAAGGGCAAAAATTAGACTTTGCGTTCAAAAACTGAAGAAGTAGAAGCAAACCCGATAGGAAGGGTCTGAAGTTTGATCCATCTAGCTAAAATTTAAATGATATTATATTATTATAAAAACTAGCTGTAGTTTAAATCATTTTTTTGCGCATATTGTCCTTCAAAGGCACTCTCTTTAATTTTTGGCTCTCAAATTGTTGGTCTTTAAGTTTTGTCCTTCACTTAAAAGAGTGATCGAAAATATCATGAGCTTCCGGGTTCGAATCCCCGTTCAGTAAAAAATTTATAATAAAATCGCAAAGCAGAGGTTGGATTCGCAACCTGATAAGGTAGAGTTCTGCCTTATAAGGCAGAGTCTGCCTTATGCATGAAGGCAAACTCTGCCTTGAAGAGTTTCATGCAAACTCTGCCTTAAGGGTAGAGTTGCTACCTTAAGGCATACTCTGCCTTATAAGTGAATCCAAACTCTACCTTGCAATTTTCTTTAAAATTTTTTGATTGAGCGGGGGTTCGAAGCCTGAACCCAGTAATTTTTAGGCGAAAGCTACATATTAAAGACTAGCAATTTGAGGGCCAAAAATCAAAACCACCCCCGACTAGGCCAATCGTGCAAAGTGTCCAATTTAAATAGCATGTCCAAAAGCGACTACTTGATGCTATTTCTACACCAAATTTTGTGTTTGGATAAGGCCCAAAAATATCCATTTCCCACTATTGGGTTTAAGGTTTGGAATAGCAAGTTGGGGCCATACAACCAAATCAAAATGCTTCCCTTTGACATGTTCATAGGTTGAATAAAAGAAGCCTCCATTTACGTGCCACCACACACATTCCTTAACCAAACAACAAGTAAATAAGTTGGAAACCACAAGCATTTTATTTTGTTCTTTGTTGCTTCTTAGTCCCCAAGCATTTTAGATGCATCTTGTTACTATCACGCTTTGAAGAGCTTGAGTTAAGTATTTTTCTTTTACCTCACTAATAAATCATCACAACTAACAACATAAAAAAAAAAGTTGTATTTTTGTTAACATTTGACTACGACAATGATTCAACCATTATTCGCCCTTGTATTTCTTGAAGTGGCCGTGGTATTGACCCTCGTATTCCGAACCCCTTTAAGAAAACCGGTTTTGATGGCATTGGATAGATCAAAGCAAGGAAGGGGACCTGTGATAGTAAAGAGTGCTGGAGGAACTTTATTTGTTGTTTTGGTGTCAATCTTGTTCAATGTGACTTTAATGCAAAACCGTGCAACGGATTCTGGCACGGTCAATCCAACTGATCAAGTTCTATTGGCTACTCACCTCCTAGAAGCATCACTCTTGGGTGAATCTTATCTTACAACCTTTACACCTTTTATTTTATGATTTCGTTAGAGATGAGCCAGAATTTGAAACTTATGAATTCTGAATTCTAATCTTTTTAAATTACAGGGTCCTAAATTTATAATTTCTACATATTCAATGATTTTTTTAAAATAAAAACAACGTTTGAATTAAAGCTACTGGGTTCGGCTGATTTAGCCGACACTCACTCCGTCCCAGATTTTTGTCATATTATATTTGGAAGTTTTTTTTTTTTTAAGAGGCTATATACATTAATCAGGAAAAATATCTAATCATGTTAGCACGTTTCTTTGGTACAATATTTTCTAAGTGGCTTTTCGTCCTGAGAAAATATAGAGAACTTCTAGTGCTTTTAAAAAATTTATTTTTATATAATATTAGATTGAGATGAATTAAGATGGAGACTACATGTGGATTCACATATCTAATCCCGACTTGCTTAGAATTGAGGCTTATTTAAATTATTTGAACTATATTTTTTGTATATGGCCTAAAATAATTTCTTTTTTCTGGTGTACAAATGCAGGATTTTCTTTGTTCCTTGCTTTGGTCATAGATAGACTTCACTACTACATAAAAGAGCTCCGTCTGCTAAGGAAGACAGTGGAGGCAGAAAAGAAAACAAACCAGAAAGCCCCGGTGGAAGATGTCACATCTAAAAGTCCCAGCAAAAGTACATAGAATTATGGAGGCTACATATTATATCTAAGTTTTACCACCTATATTCTCTGTTTGTTTGATGTTTAGGTTGCCTTAACACGTATATTGGACACATCCTAGTGCATGACGATGTTTTTTTTTTTTTTTTTTTTTTTTTGGCCTTTAATTATTTTACAGCCCCTTTGTATTCCTAAGTGTCTGGTTGTAGTTTGTATGATTTATTTATTCAACGAGTATACTGTTATGTGACTGCTACTCTTTTTATCAAACTGTCAAGAAGTGGAAATGGAAACGAACCATAAATTTTCAAAAACGCTTAAATGAAGACGCTGTGTTTGTTTTGAGATTTTGAGAAAGTGGAGCTTGTGAGAAACTGAACTTTTGCAAACCCTATTTTTTGAGTCACTTTCGGAGAAAGCATCTCTACATTGAGGTAAGGTCTGCTACACTTTACCCTCTCCAAACCCCACATTGTGAAATTTCACTGGATATGTTATTGTTGATGATTTTCTAGCTCCATTTTTCAACATCTCAAAATCTAGGATATATATTCTCAATTTGAAAATCTTGAAAGAAATCAACTCTTAACAAAAACAACTAAGGTATTTGTACAAAGGAAAATACTTTCTTGGAAAATAAGTAATTTTCTTAAGTTTGATAGAAAACAAAAAATATTATCCAAAAAATATTTATACATAATCTAGGCAAACACTATGAGGAAATACAGTGAGTCAGACAGTCAGTGATGTATGTAGCTGAGGCATCCTAACAGACAGGTAGACTTGAACCATATTCCTACATGACCTAATCAATTCGATTAAGCACTTGGCATTTATTTTTGGAGGTGGTAAAATTGGGGGCTACGGGCAGTGGAGGTGTGTTGAAGGATGTGGACGAGTGAAATGTCATTTATGAAACTTGTTTTCCCTACTTGCATTAGAAAAGTCATTTTCGTCATATTGAAGGATTTTGTTTTTCTAGAAAAAAATAATTCAAAAGTTTTGGTCAGCCAAACATAAGAAAATTGGAAAACATTTTCACATCTTAAAACAGAGCTCGCAAACTCTGTTTATCTTACTACGTCCCTTCATTAGATGATAATTCAACATACTACCTGTTGATATTCATCTCCAGTTGAGCAAGAGAAGTAAAATTTGAGGGCATCTGACAAGAAGTAAATTTCTTTTTCCAACACTTTATTCTAAATACAAATTGGTTTTCAACTAATTAAAACAGCTTGATAACACAGGCACAGATCATAAACCAATGTACTTTTTCTGAATGTGGTATAACCTATTTTAACTTTCCCAGGTAAACTATATAGCACATGATCCTCGAAGTGAATAAACCAAAGTAGACAATTCAAATGAAGAGACAACTAGAGACAAACAACCTACTCTCGAATACCAGAAAAGCTTCAATTATTATACAAAAGAAGACTACAGTGACAAAGTAAGCTACACATCACTTTCGCAGATCATGTTATTTTCCTGCTTTTTACGACTCTTCCCTTGCATAAGTCCACGGCTGTTGAGAAACTCAACAGTAGATTGAAGATATTTGTTGTCAGATCTCAAAGACAGCTTGGCAATTTCGACTAGCTTGGAGCAAATATCAGATGCTCCTTGACATACCTGTTTAACAAGCATTCTAGGCTTAAACAAGGGAACTTTAACTATTTACTTGTACCAAACCTTACAAACATTCCACCTTCTAAACATCCGTCCATAAGAGATGGGACAGATTTGAAAAAGCTTTTTTTTTTTTTCCTTCTATATTTGGTACTGGTACCAATTTGAATGTCTTGGATTGGGTGCAGTTTTAGATACCAACCAAGACGTGAGGTCCTTCAGTCAAATATTTCAGGGAAAAAAAAAAAAAGAACTGTGACTTACTTCAAAAGAAGATGCAATAGCATTGCAAGCATCAAGTGCAAGATTTCCTCGGACAGCCTTCAAAGACAGTATTCAGACTTAGCTTAATAGCAGTCCCTTATTCTTTTATCTTTCATGGAAGAGCGAGGGATGAGCAAGATGTTACCTGGTTCGGTTCTTGTAAGACGGTATCGATTAAGCTCTGAAGAATAACAGCAGAAAATGAAAGAAGCTCTTGCAGATATTGTTGATCACAATTGAACAAAGAGTCATTGCCCATAACCTGAATGCGTGATAAATCAATATTGAGAGGGTAAATGCACTACATTGCCCATAACCTGAATGCGTGATAAATCAATAATGAGAGGGTAAATGCACTAGGACACTTACGAAAGAAATAGAAAAATATGTAGATATCAAATCAAAGGAATGAAAAACTAGGAAGAGAATGATGGTGGTTCCTTTGTTAGGACAATCTTTCACATGTCCATCATTTATTAACATAGAGTACCAGAAAGTGCAAGTTGTTGTGCCCACAATTTTATTTTTTTTCTAATAACCGTGGTGTCCGGGCCAGCTTGTGTGTATGCCCACAAAAATAATTATAATTACAATCTGACCTTTCTCAAAAGAAAATATATATTTATAACTGGCATTTTCGTTCCAGTAGATGAAATGCGCACATGTATAGTTTCTCATTCCACCAGTAAACAAAACAGCCACATGTAGAATGGCCTAATATGATGATGTAAACAACAATATACCCAGTGAAATCCCACTAATATGACTTAATGTCAATAATGTTTTTTTCCTTTATCAAGTTGTACTCGTGCACCATTCATCCCACACCCATTGTAAGGGCCGCTCAAGATGTGGTAGCCAAATTTTAGAACTGTCTTAGTCAGAAAAAATAAGAGAAGCGGAGAGTGATGACTTGATGCATTCAAGACACTATTTTACAGGTGTCAAAACACAACACATATTATAATTCTCCAGTGTGAGACAATATCTCCTAACAAGATGTTAGTAACATTCTAACACAAAATTCAACATTCTAACAGTACCTCCTAATAGAAAATCATTCTCCTTCCCTCCCTCCGCTTACCACCCTCTCCCATCAGTAGTTTTACCAAGGGATTGAATCTTACAGTTTATTCCTCAGACATCTTTACTTATATGCCCACACTCTTTGGTTTGTGTTGCTTGAACGAAAATTAATTTATTTATCTGATAGGTCAACGCTTTTGTTAACTTTTTTATAGTATTTGTTAATGAGACACAAAGTTGGTTCGTAATAACAAATTAGATAATACAAACATGTATTAAGACTTTCAAAGAACTACCAAATCATGCATACAAGACTGTTTTTCCTGTTTGTGCCAAAAATCAAAGCGGACAGCAGAGAACTCTAATCACTTAACAGTGAACTCTCAGCTCCTTCAAAAGTCCCTTTCTCTTTCTCTCCATACATTAATCAAGTATACCTTAGTCCAAAACTAATTGATTTATTTCTCTCCATATTATCCTAAAAAAAGGAAATGCGCCGTTCTTCCAAAACCAATTTCTGCTAGTTCCTAACCTGATAATTGACATTTGTACCACAGTTCTCAGACACAGCGCACTTAATAAAAGCATAAAATATCAAAGCTCAAAGTTCCAAAGAAACCTACAATGTACCAAGAGGTGGTTGGTGTCATTTCCGTGTTGTTTGCATTATAGACAACAGTTAATAATAATACATTTTTTGCCTTAGATTGTCTACTGCCAAAATAGCATCCTATACTGCATATGACATAGAAGACTCCACCATCCTTGAAGCTCTAGATCTTCATAATGATTTCCAAACGGGCATTGCTTCTACAAATTGAACATGATAGCATGACTTCACTGTGAAGTATTCACTAGATGACACTTTAAAAATCTATCATCCTCTCTGAACCGTGTGGGACGTATAACCTCTGGAAGAATGTTTTCACCTCTTCAAATTCCCAGCCCTGTAGAGGTCTTACAGACCACCACTTTTATGGACCTCCACTACCATGACCTAGGTTGTCACTCGTAACAGACTAGTAAATTTGGGACGCCTCTTTCTATGTGGTGTCACCATACCATACATCAAGCCAGAACCGTATTCAGTTTACAGTTCCCACCTAGAATCCAATAAACTTTGAAAAGATCAAAGTCCCTTCATAATCCATTTCCGCACGCTTGTCCCCGTAGGTAGTTGTCACCTCCTTAACATTCATATCAGTCATGTCCATACTATACCCAAATCATCTTCTTCCATAGCATTCTTCTCACACGCAACTCTTCTTAACCATTTTCCCATATTAAAAGTACCTAATATATGAAGACCGGCTTATCCAGCTGACCTGAGTGAATCATTTATGACTTAGAACAAAGTTTTCGTGTTGTTGATTCCTAGGTGTAGCGATTCTTCCACTATGCTGCCTATTAGCGCTAGTAGAGTAGGATTAACCTGTAATACAGAACCTCAATTATTATTTTTTGAGGTAAAGTGAATCATTTGATTCAACCCTATCTTGTTTCTTAATGAGCCGACCTTTGCAGGCATATAATATCTTCCTACTTCGCTACAGCTGATGCATTGCACAGCAGTGACACCCATTCTGTAACACCCCGTACCTTTAACGAAAGTTTTGACCACGATCCTAGACTTAGAACATCAGATAAAGAATGTGGGAATTGAAATTTTTCCGTTCAGTTGTGATATGGTGGTTTACGCCCATGAACAGTGGTCGTATTTCAATTTACGACCATGAACAGTGCCCGTAAACTGAAACCAAGAATTTCTGAACATTCTGGAATTTGACATTTTGAGGTCATATGGTTAAATACGGACCGTATTTCACTTTATGGCCCGTATTTCAAAACGTGTTTGGAATTTGGGAAAACTTCCTTGATGAAAGTTGTAGAGCATTGAAATACCTTTCTAACGGTATCTTACGGGGGTCAAACGGACATCTATGCAAAGAGTTATGGCCATTTTATTGAAGAGATGCAGTGCAGTCCATATGGCAGAATACTGTCCGTATTGCAGTTTACGGCCCGTAAACTGAAATACGGCCAGTATTTTGCTGGACGTAAAGTGCAAAGTTCCAGAACACTATATATTCGTCCATATCAGTTCAACTCATTATTTTTCATTCCTTCAAGCCCTAGAACGACTTCCTACCCTCTTCCATCATCAAGAACACCAAGGTAAGCCTACTCAAATTATTCCAACTCAATTCTAACACCTATCCTTGTAATCTAAACAAGAAATTATCATTCTAAAACTAGGGTTTTCAAGAAAACCCATCTCAAGGTTCAAGAATTCAAGATTTTGGAAATCTTCTTCAAAGCTCAAATCTTTAATTCAAGTTTTGGAGCAATTATGGTATGTAGAACTTCCATCCACATGAGGGAATCTCTACGTTCTTCCCCATGCTCCGTTTCTTGATATCCATGAAGTTCAAACCCTAGGGCATTAAACCCAACATATTGGTAGCCCGTATTTATGTATTTATGTACATGAATTTTGTATCTATATTCGTTATTGTATTCCTAATCTTCCATTACGGTTATTAGGAACCCTAGCTTAATCCATGAATCATGAATTCTTCCTCATGTATTCTCATTATGTTTATATGAAACTTTATGATTTTATGTAGCAAGTTACAAGCATGTTTTCAAGTCAATTATATATATATAATTATGAACTATTGTTATTACTCATGAATCAAGAACATGGTTGCAAGACTATGACAAGTTATCTCATGAAACCATATTACAAGATATTTCATGAAACCACGTTTACAAGTTATTTCGTGAAATCATGATTACAAGTTATTTACAAGTTATTTTACGAAAATCATGGGCTTCTTAGCCAACTATATTATGTTCATGTTTTGGGAATTGCTTAGTTAACCGAGAAGGCTCAGATAGCCTGAAACTACGTAGCCACCGTAGGATAAGGGTTGCCAGCAAGGAGGCAACACCTTCATTATGCAGTTTGGATCCTTACATGCTTATTATTACTTAAATCTCATATCCCTGGCAAGGTTGTGAGTGTTCTGCTGGTAGGACGCAAGTACCAGACCATGTTGTCGGTTATACTATAGCATTCCCCATGATACAAAGTAGTTTTACATACAAGTATTTCTATTGATTACTGTTTTAAGACTTCACTCACGTTTCATGTTCATGTTCAAGTTACATTCAGTTTCAGTTCATATCCTATATCTATGTTGTGCCATGTTCTTCATTTCAGCAGGTTTTACATACTAGTACTATTCACCATGTACTAACGTCCCTTTTGCCCGGGGGCCTGCACTTCACGGTGCAGATACCGGTTTTCAGGAGCATACATCTGCACAGTAGGATCACTTCAGATATCAGCTTATTGGTGAGCCCCACTTCTCTCGGGATTCAACATGGAGTCTGCATTAGTATTTAGTTTATGGTAGTCCAGGGCCATGTCCTGGTAGTTAGTATTTAGACATGTTTTAGAGGTTTCATAGACATATGTTAGTTCACAGAGTCAGTTATGCTTTTATGTTTGCAAACTATTGTGTTTCCATGATATTTCATACTATGAGATAATTTCAAGACTTTATTCCGCAAATTACATTTTCATGATTTATTTAAATTGCATCATATAGATTATATTTTTTTGATGCCCATGTTGACAAGCAAGCCATGAGGTTCGCTCGGACACATGCAAGTAAGGCCCGAGTGCCGTGTTACGCCCAGGCCATGGTTCGGGGCGTGACAAAGCTTGGTATCAGAGCGTAGGTTCAAGTGTCTTTAGGGAGTCTATGAAACCGTGTCCAGTGGGGTCACTTTTATATGTGTGAGGGCCCCACACATATAAACAGTTGACCACCAAGACATTCAGGATTGTCTCAATTCTTTCATATTCTAGATCGTGCAGTTAGAGCAGTACTTTTAGGATATCTTTCTAATTCGTGCGTGTACGTATTTTCAGAAAATGCCTGCGAAAAGGAAGTACACCAAAAAGGCTAAAGCCACCAGCCAAGGGGCTACTGCAGAAGCAACTCGGGAAGAGACTGTTCCGACTCAGACAACAGCCCCAACCGCCCCTACAGTAACACCTCCTATTGATTCGGATGGGGGATGTTAGGAATGCTATCAATATGCTCACACAACTGGTAGCAGCTCAGGCCCAACGTCAGGAATCTAGGTCGAGTTCAGGAGGTAATGGGGAGTCTTCTAAGACTAAGGACTTTCTCAGGATGAAACCCCCAGTCTTTACGGGGACAAAGAAAGATGAGGACCCTCAGGACTACATTGATGCTCTCCAAAAGATCTTCAGGATTATGACAGTTACAGAAACCGAAGCAGCTACTTTTGGAGCCCATCAGCTACAGGGCATTGCTAACACTTGGTATGAATCTTGGGAATTATCCCGAGGTGAGGATGCACCTGATGCTACATGGGATGAATTCACAAGTGCCTTCCTGGACCACTTCATGCCAATAGAAGTCAGAGAAGCTAAGGCTGAACAATTCCTGAAGCTTAAACAGAATGGTAGGTCAGTTCAGGACTACTACTTAGAATTTATCAGTCTGGCTAAGCATGCTTCATATATGGTACCGGATATGAGGGCAAGAGTGAGGAGGTTTGTTGGAGGTCTTGATCCCTATTTGTACGATGGGGCCAATATTGCCGCACAGAATGGGGGAATGACTATCTCCAAGATGGTTGCTTTCGTACAGGGAAATGAGACAAGGCTGAAGGAGGAGGAAGCCTTGCAGAAAGAGAAAGACAAGGAGTTCAACAAGAGGGCCAAGTCTACCGGACAGTTCAACGGTAATGAAAATAGGAAGTTTTTTAAGAACAGGTCAGCCGGACCTACTCCGTCCACGGCAAGTGCTCCAGTTTCCAAGTTCAGGAAAGATAACCGTCAACAGAATTTCAGGTGGTCAGGCTCCCAGTCTCAGGCCAGTGTGACTCAGAGTAACTTCACCAATCCGATTTGTGCTAAGTGTGGGAAGAGGCATCCTGGGGAGTGCCGCTCTGGATCAAATATTTGCTATGGGTGTGGCAAGCCGGGCCATGTTCAGCGAAATTACCCTTCAGTCAGACAGGGCACAGGAGGTAATCAGACTCAGTCAGTAAATTCATCAGTTCCTCATAATAACCAGACTCAGGCAGGACGTGTACCAGCTAGATCTGGCAACACAAGCGGTGGCCCAAACCGTTTGTATGCTTTGACCGGGCGCCAGGATATCGATAACCGTACTGATGTTGTCACAGGTATACTCACAGTTTTCAGTTTTGATGTTTATGTTCTCATGGACCCTGGATCCACCCTATCCTATGTCACCCCTTATGTTGCCAGGAAATTTGGTATTGAACCTGAAAAGCTAAAAGAACCTTTTGAAGTGTCAACTCCAGTTGGTGAGTCAGTCATAGCCCGACGTGTCTATAAGGGCTGTCCAATCAGAGTCTATCACCATGTTGTTCCAGCTGACCTATGTGAGTTAGAAATGGTAGATTTTGATGTAGTCATGGGCATGGACTGGTTATATTCATGTTATGCGTCAGTTGATTATAGAACCAAAACTGTGAATTTCAAGTTTCCTAATGAGCCAGTCTTAGAGTGGAAGGGTGATTCTGTCAGTCCTAAGGGTAGGTTTATTTCTTACCTCAAGGCAAGAAAGATGGTGTCTAAGGGTTATATCTATCATCTCGTTCGGGTTAGGTATTCATCTTCCCAGACCCCAACTCTTCAGTCAGTCCCTGTTGTTAATGAGTTCCCAGAAGTTTTTCCCGAGGATCTTCCCGGAATCCCTCCTGATAGGGAAATTGATTTCGCAATTGACCTACTCCCAGGTACGAAATCTATATCTATTCCACCTTATAGGATGGCTCCAGCTGAATTACGCGAGCTTAAGGCTCAACTCAAAGATCTTTTAGACAAGGGTTTTATCCGACCCAGTGTCTCTCCATGGGGTGCCCCAGTCCTTTTCGTTCGCAAGAAGGATGGTTCTTTGCGCATGTGCATTGACTATCGACAGCTCAATAAAGTCACGGTCAAGAACAAATACCCTCTTCCACGAATAATGTTACTCCAAAATAGATCTCCGATTAGGTTACCATCAACTTAAGGTTAGGGGACAAGATATTCCTAAAATAGCCTTTAGAACAAGATATGGCCATTTCGAATTCTGTGTCATGTCCTTCGGTTTGACCAATGCCCCAGCAGCATTTATGGACCTCATGAACAGAGTCTTCAAGCCATACCTCGACCTCTTTGTCATTGTCTTCATAGATGATATCCTCATTTACTCCCGTAGTGAGGCCGAGCACGCAGAACACCTTCGTATAGTTTTTCAGATTCTTAAGGACCGCAAGTTGTATGCAAAATTCTCCAAGTGTGAATTTTGGCTCAAATCAGTAGCCTTCTTAGGTCATGTGATTTCTGGTGAGGGTGTTCAGGTTGACTCTCATAAGATTGAGGCCGTTAAGAATTGGCCCAGACCTGCATCAGTTTCAGATATCCGTAGTTTCTTGGGTCTAGCAGGCTATTACCGACGTTTCGTCGAGGGGTTTTCATCTATTTCAGCACCATTGACTAAGCTGATGAAGAAGGAAGTTAAGTTCCAATGGTCAGATGCTTGTGAGCGAAGCTTTGAAGAGCTGAAGAAGAGATTGACTTCTGCTCCAGTTTTGACTTTACCAGAGGGAACTGAAGGGTTCATGGTTTATTGTGATGCTTCGGGAGTTGGTCTCGGATGTGTCTTAATGCAGCATGGTAAGGTTGTAGCCTATGCATCTCGTCAGCTCAAGGTTCACGAAAAGAATTATCCGACTCATGACCTAGAGTTGGCAGCTGTAGTTTTTGCACTTAAGATATGGCGTCATTATTTGTATGGAGTGCATGTTGATATTTTCACAGATCATAAAAGCCTGCAGTATATCTTCAAGCAAAGAGAGCTGAATCTTAGGCAGAGGAGATGGCTCGAATTGCTTAAGGATTATGATGTGGATATTCTCTATCATCCGGGGAAAGCGAATGTTGTAGCCGATGCTCTTAGTCGGCGCTCCATGGGGAGCTTAGCCCACGTTGATGCAGATAAGAGAATTATGACCAAGGAAGTTCATCGTTTGGCTAGTCTTGGAGTTCGACTTTTAGACTCCGAGGACGGTGGCGTAGTTGTTCTGAATAGAGCCCTTTCCTCCTTAGTGGTTGAAGCCAAAGAGAAACAGTTTAGTGATCCCTACTTGTTGCAGCTGAGAGAGGGAATTCACAAGCATAAGACGACGGCTTTTGAACAAGGGGGAGATGATGGTACCTTGAGGTACCGAGGCAGATTGTGTGTTCCAGATGTAGATGGGCTCAGAGAGCGAATCATGTCAGAAGCTCACAACTCCAGGTATTCCATTCACCCAGGTTCCACTAAGATGTACCATGATCTTAAGGAGATTTACTGGTGGAACGATATGAAGAAGAATGTGGCAGATTTTGTAGCTAAGTGTCCGAATTGTCAGCAAGTGAAAGCCGAACACCAGAGACCTGGTGGCTTGGCTCAGAATATTGATATTCCTGTCTGGAAATGGGAAATGATCAATATGGACTTTGTATCAGGTCTACCTCGTTCAGCTAGGAGACATGACTTTATTTGGGTGATCGTTGACAGGCTTACTAAGTCGGCGCACTTTTTGCCAGTCAAGACCACAGATTTAGCAGAAGATTATGCCAAGCTGTATGTTAATGAGATTGTCAGATTGCATGGGACACCAGTGTCCATTATTTCAGATCGTGGTGCTCAGTTTACAGCGAACTTCTGGAAATCTTTTCAGAAAGGATTGGGTACCAAGGTAAACCTTAGCACAGGTTTTCATCCGCAGACCGATGGCCAGGCAGAGCGTACTATTCAAACTCTGGAGGACATGTTGAGAGCATGCGTCTTGGATTTCAAAGGTAATTGGGATGATCACTTGCCTCTTATCGAGTTTTCCTATAATAACAGTTATCATGCTAGCATTGGGATGGCACCGTTTGAAGCTCTGTATGGGCGAAGGTGTAGATCACCAATTGGTTGGTTCAAAGTTGGTGAAGCAGAGTTGTTAGGACCAGATTTGGTTTATCAGGCTATGGAGAAAGTCAAGTTAATACAGGAGAGTTTGAAAACGGCTCAGAGTCGCCAGAAGTCTTATACAGATGTGAGGCGAAGGGACTTAGAATTTTCAGTTGATGATTGGGTGTTCCTTAAAGTCTCACCCATGAAGGGTGTTATGAGATTTGGCAAGAAAGGGAAGCTCAGTCCCAGATATATTGGACCTTACAAAATTCTACGAAAGGTCGGTCTAGTAGCTTATGAACTTGAGTTGCCACAAGATTTGGCTGCCGTACATCCCGTGTTTCATGTGTCCATGTTGAGGAAGTGTGTAGGAGACCCATCGCTGGTTGTTCCTGTTGATACTATAACAGTTAAGGATGGGTTGACTTATGAGGAGATCCCCGTAGCCATTCTTGACCGTCAGGTTCGCAAGTTGAGGACTAAGGAAGTAGCCTCAGTGAAAGTCTTGTGGAGGAGCCAGAAGGTTGAGGAAGCTACATGGGAAGCCGAGGAGGATATGAAATCCAAGTACCCATTTTTGTTTGAACAGCAAGCAGAGAACCTTCAAGGTAACTTTCCGTAGCCCATGTCACATTATGTCTCATGTTTCACGCTCATGTCATATATCCAGCACTCATGTTTCTTGTCTCATGCCAGAAGTATCTATATTTTCAAGTAATCACATCATTTCATGTCTCATGTTTCATGTCATGTTTTCTTTACGTTTATGTATTCAAGCCATGTCCATCCATATCCTTAATCATGACCCATCATTCGAGCACGAATGATCCCAAGGGGGAGATATTGTAACACCCCGTACCTTTAACGAAAGTTTTGACCACGATCCTAGACTTAGAACATCAGATAAAGAATGTGGGAATTGAAATTTTTCCGTTCAGTTGTGATATGGTGGTTTACGCCCATGAACAGTGGTCGTATTTCAATTTACGACCATGAACAGTGCCCGTAAACTGAAACCAAGAATTTCTGAACATTCTGGAATTTGACATTTTGAGGTCATATGGTTAAATACGGACCGTATTTCACTTTATGGCCCGTATTTCAAAACGTGTTTGGAATTTGGGAAAACTTCCTTGATGAAAGTTGTAGAGCATTGAAATACCTTTCTAACGGTATCTTACGGGGGTCAAACGGACATCTGTGCAAAGAGTTATGGCCATTTTACTGAAGAGATGCAGTGCAGTCCATATGGCAGAATACGGACCGTATTGCAGTTTACGGCCCGTAAACTGAAATACGGCCAGTATTTTGCTGGACGTAAAGTGCAAAGTTCCAGAACACTATATATTCGTCCATATCAGTTCAACTCATTATTTTTCATTCCTTCAAGCCCTAGAACGACTTCCTACCCTCTTCCATCATCAAGAACACCAAGGTAAGCCTACTCAAATTATTCCAACTCAATTCTAACACCTATCCTTGTAATCTAAACAAGAAATTATCATTCTAAAACTAGGGTTTTCAAGAAAACCCATCTCAAGGTTCAAGAATTCAAGATTTTGGAAATCTTCTTCAAAGCTCAAGTCTTTAATTCAAGTTTTGGAGCAATTAAGGTATGTAGAACTTCCATCCACATGAGGGAATCTCTACGTTCTTCCCCATGCTCCGTTTCTTGATATCCATGAAGTTCAAACCCTAGGGCATTAAACCCAACATATTGGTAGCCCGTATTTATGTATTTATGTACATGAATTTTGTATCTATATTCGTTATTATATTCCTAATCTTCCATTACGGTTATTAGGAACCCTAGCTTAATCCATGAATCATGAATTCTTCCTCATGTATTCTCATTATGTTTATATGAAACTTTATGATTTTATGTAGCAAGTTACAAGCATGTTTTCAAGTCAATTATATATATATATAATTATGAACTATTGTTATTACTCATGAATCAAGAACATGGTTGCAAGACTATGACAAGTTATCTCATGAAACCATATTACAAGATATTTCATGAAACCACGTTTACAAGTTATTTCGTGAAATCATGATTACAAGTTATTTTACGAAAATCATGGGCTTCTTAGCCAACTATATTATGTTCATGTTTTGGGAATTGCTTAGTTAACCGAGAAGGCTCAGATAGCCTAAAACTACGTAGCCACCGTAGGATAAGGGTTGTCAGCAAGGAGGCAACACCTTCATTATGCAGTTTGGATCCTTACATGCTTATTATTACTTAAATCTCATATCCCTGGCAAGGTTGTGAGTGTTCTGCTGGTAGGACGCAAGTACCAGACCATGTTGTCGGTTATACTATAGCATTCCCCACGATACAAAGTAGTTTTACATACAAGTATTTCTATTGATTACTGTTTTAAGACTTCACTCACGTTTCATGTTCATGTTCAAGTTACATTCAGTTTCAGTTCATATCCTATATCTATGTTGTGCCATGTTCTTCATTTCAGCAGGTTTTACATACTAGTACTATTCACCATGTACTAACGTCCCTTTTGCCCGGGGGCCTGCACTTCACGGTGCAGATACCGGTTTTCAGGAGCATACATCTGCGCAGTAGGATCACTTCAGATATCAGCTTATTGGTGAGCCCCACTTCTCTCGGGGTTCAACATGGAGTCTGCATTAGTATTTAGTTTATGATAGTCCAGGGCCATGTCCTGGTAGTTAGTATTCAGACATGTTTTAGAGGTTTCAGTTATGCTTTTATGTTTGCAAACTATTGTGTTTCCATGATATTTCATACTATGAGATAATTTCAAGACTTTATTCCGCAAATTGCATCATATAGATTATATTTTTTTGATGCCCATGTTGACAAGCAAGCCATGAGGTTCGCTCGGACACATGCAAGTAAGGCCCGAGTGCCGTGTTATGCCCAGGCCATGGTTCGGGGCGTGACACATCCCTTGGATAAGAATTCATCTCTAATCATCACAAATGTAAATGTTAGATGTGGTTGCTATATAATGTTCAATGTCTCCGCCTCCATTAAAAATAATATTCCCAAGAAGGAGAATAACCATACAGTCTGCTAAGCTGGATAACAGGATATCAACGTGCATGAGCCTATAGAACTAGATATAAAAGATGCTGATGCAATGAATCTTCAAGGAAATGTTCCCTGTCCTATATATTTTTAAATAGGACATATATAACACTCCAAATATTTACAAGACTAATCTGCTAGGGCCTAATTGTAGCAGCAGGAAGTTCACCTACATAAATCATCTTTAATTGCTTTAGCACAAATTATATCCTTTTACAAGCTTAACCACAGACGTTAGTTTCGTTGAATGAAATATAATACATCTGAAAATTGATGTAATGTATAACCACAGTTTATACTTATGAAACAACAGGAATACCTCATCATGTATTGCATGGTACAGGAGATTATTCTGTGATAATGCAGCAACTGTTAAGATGAGTGCACATAACACCTTTGCCTTCATACTTGGCAGCATCCTATAACACAACAATAGAACATTAATAGAGAATGGAAAGAAAATGATAAAAGAAGATATAGGGTTGTCTCACCATGACAAGGAGCTGAGGAGAGAAAACATATTTCTGGGGATGCTAGTGACTCCAAGTTCAATGTTACCTAGAATGAGAATCCAGGAAGTAAGGCAATGTCGTAAAGCTCATTGGCAGTATAACATGATATTCAATCTAGACGTCTAAACATATTATCACACTTGTATCATTAGCTTTTTGCTTATATTAGTTAGGAAGATGTTACCAGTTGGGTCGACGATTTACTTTTCCATAAACTTCAGGCAGAAAATCAGTTAATGCTTTATCAAAAAAGAAAATTCAGTTTATGCAGTTCATTGACAAAGTTCTAGGGCCTTAAGCATTATTGAATTACTCCCTAAAAAAAGGGCAGCCCGGTGCACTAAGCTCCCGCTATGCGCGGGGTCCGGGGAAGGGCCGGACCACAAGGGTCTATTGTACGCAGCCTTACCTTGCATTTCTGCAAGAGGCTGTTTCCACGGCTCGAACCCGTGACCTCCTGGTCACATGGCAGCAACTTTACCAGTTACGCCAAGGCTCCCCTTCATTATTGAATTACTCCCTCCGTCCCAAAAAGATTGTCCTCTTTTGACTTGGCACAAAATTTAAGAAATAAAGGAAGACTTTTGAAATGTATGGTCCAAAACAAGCTTTAGATATTTGTGTGGCTGTAAATCATTTCATAAAGTTAAAATTGTTTCTAAATATAGAAAGGGGACAATCTTTTTAGGACAGACTAAAAAGGAAAGGAGGATAATCTTTGTGGGGGGAGAGGGAGTATTTGTTTCCAATGCCAAATATACACCCAAATTGTGGCAAATTGGATTCCAATTGTGGCCAATCTTATGCAAGTGCTTATAAAGATGAGCAAAAAAGGAACACGGTTCATCTCAAAGAGTTCAACAACTCCACGATTGGCAACATAATTTCTACAAAATATAGAACTCTTAACTGATTGAAAACTATATTCATCACATTAAAAGTTCTATATTTCCATTTCTGCACAGTTACCGAGAGACATTTTCATGATCCAACTCCGCAACTTTTTGCTTCTCCATCACTTAGTTTTAGTCACCATCCGATCTAGTAATACTCTCTCCTCGCACAATCTTGGAAGCTAGACCCTCACTGTTAAGAATATTGTAAATAACATTGTTAATCAATTAGGATTAGGTTGATTATTTCCTGTTCTGGCACTTGTACATTCACTATTTGAACCCAATAGCTTGAAGGAATATTTAAGCCAGGTTTTCACTCAATTCTTCCTTTCTTGTCTTGTTACTCTCACATGATATCTGAGCATTGGTGAAAATTATGTTGTGCATTTACCAACACGTCCAGGAAAGGAAGATAGTCACCGTGCAATTTTTTCCAGTGAGCTTCAGATCTGGTGCAACCAGATCAGGCATTGTTTTTTCACAACGAAAGTAGGCCTTAGACATTCTTGAGGGCACAGGAATGACGGGATGTAGACCCACCGACACTCCTATGGATCTGAATGCTAAAGTCCTGCCAGGACATGGGGAGCCATTCAGTGATCCTGGAAGATATAGGCAGCTGTTTGGTAAGTTGAATTATCTTTTTTTTCTTTGTTTTTTTTTTTCCTTTTTTTGATAACCGTGATGTCCGGTCCAGCTTGCGCGCACCTTGACTAGTTCCACAGGATACCTGCCACCCCCACCAGCAACAGGTACCAAGTAACTCTATCCACCAAGGCTAGAACATATGGGAAGAGATCTCTCTGGTTGGTAAGTTGAATTATCTCTCAGTTATGAGATAATTGTGACATTTCTTTTCTTTGAGTGTTGCAAGTTACTCCCTCCGTCCCAATTTATATGGCACTTTTCGCTTTTCGAGAGTCAATTTGACTAAATTTTGAAGCTAAATTGGTTTAGATTAACTCAATATTTTAACATTAAAATTTATATATTTGAAAACTACATGAAAAGTACTATAAGTTGCAACATTTCTCATATCAATTTGGTGAAAAAATACATCTTAAAATGTTGGTCAAAGTTCATTCAGTTTGAATCTCGGGTAGCCAAAAGTGCCACATAAATTTGGACAGAGGGAGTAGTTTATAGGTTCTCCATGTGATAGTCATTAGATGCGGTCGTACGCATTATGCGATGAATAAAGTCAATCTAGGCAAAGGACTACTCTTCGAGGATTAAGGCGATGAGCAGGTCGTTGGATATACAGACGTGTGACAGGATGACCTTGTGATAGACGTTTTTACATCTGGATATTGTATTTTAGTAGGAGGTAATTTGGTGTCCTGGAAGAGTAGGAAACAGAATGTGGTTGCTCGATCTAGTGCAGAAGCAGGATATTAAGCAATGGCTATAGCAATTTGTGATCTAGTCTGGATCAAATAGTTGCTCAGAGAAATAAAATTTGGAGAAATCAGTCAAATGAAACTTATTTATGATAATCAAGCGACCCTTCATATTAATCAAATCCGACATTTCATGAGAGGACTAAGCACATTGAGATTGTTACTTTATCAGAAAAAAAGATACCCTCAGCAGATATTGTCACAAAATTTGTGAAGTCAAAGGATCATCTTGCAGATATTTTCACAAACTTCCTCAGTGGTCCTCGTATTAGTTACGTCTATAACAAGCTCGACACATATGACTTATATGCATCAGCTTATGGGGGTGTTAAATATCGGAAAAGGCTCATAAATACCCCTAACCTATTGAAAAAGGCTCATAAATACCCTCCTTCCACCTTTTGGTCTAAAAATACCCTTCCATCCACCTTTTAGGTCTAAATATACCCATAAGGTTTGTTTTTGGCTCAAATATACCCCTCAAACTAACAAGTTAAAATTAACTCTTTTAAAAAGCCAAATGGCATTTTGTAATTGGTCAATAATAAAATTCCGTAATTTAAAAAAAAAAATCCAGATTTAAAAAAACAAATTGCCAGTAATTTAAAATTCCAGATTTTTAAAAAACAATTGCCAATAATAAAATTCCGTAATTTACATTTTTTTTTTAAATTGTGTGGAAACTTAAAAATTAAAAATTAAAATTTTTTAACGAATTAAAAATTAAAAAATATGAACGAAACTAATTTTTTTTTTTTTGCATTTCGTGAATTAATCAACGAAATATGTTTTTTTTTTTTTTGCATTTCGTGAATAAAAAAACGAAATAGGAAATTATAATTTTTTTTTTTTTGCATTTCGTGTATTAAAAAACGAAATAGGATAAAAATAATTATTTTCGTTCATATAAAAACGAAATTGAAAAATTGGGTTCAATCACAAAATGACATTTGGCTTTTTAAAAGAGTTAACTTTAACTTTGTTAGTTTGAGGGGTATATTTGAGCCAAAAACAAACCTTAAGGGTATTTTTAGACCAAAAGGTGGAAGGAGGGTATTTATGAGCCTTTTTCAATAGGTTAAGGGTATTTATGAGCCTTTTCCGGTTAAATATTAATGTGTATAGTATCCTACATGGAAAAGGATTGTAATATATTGTCTATAAATAGGGCTCAATGTAATAATACAGTCTTGTATCTTAATAGGAGTAATATTTTTCCCGTATCTTCACTTCTTACATAAGTATTGTAAGCAAATTAGATAGAGAAGATCACCAAGATTTCGCGAAAGAAATGAGATTATCGAGGATACACACATTTATCGACTCTCCGTCTGATAGTCATGGGAATGCAATTGTTCGTATTCTTCTATATAAAATCAACCTCAGGTAAAGGACTACTTTTTGAGGATCGAAGTCATGCTCAGATCATTGGACACATAGACACAGATTGGGCAAATCACATTATTATAGACAATTTACATTTGGACATTGTGTTCTATAGGAGGTAATTTTGTATTTTGGAAGAGCAAGAAATAGAATGTAGTTGCTCAAGCTAGTGCAAAAACAGACTATCAAGCAATGGTTGTGGCAACTTGGGAACTGTCTGGATCAAACAGTTGATTAGAAATTGGAGATATCAATCAAATGAATCGAGCTTCTCTTCATATTGTATCAGCTCCAATGCTAAATGAGAGACTAAACACTTCCTCCTAGAGAATTTTCCCACTTTATTAGAGCATTTTAGCCCATGGTTATTGGGATATCCGAAAATGTCAGACTGGATTTTGATTTTTGTTCTTGCCCACTACACTACATCTGTATGCGGTTTGTTCAAATTAACTCTTCACATTACAGGTTCACCAGGTGGCCATTCCCAAGCAGTTGACAGTACAGCTTCCAACATGCTGTCGTAAGTTCCAAGATGACAAAATACCAAGGACAAGCAAAATAGAAGAAATGAAGAGGAACATATCAAAAACCTGGAATCATAACAATAAGACTGCAAAATTTGCATAATGTTGATTGAAACCCATCAATGTCCTTGGGCATCCTTGAGCCTGCAGATGATGTTATTGCAATTCAATAATTTTCCAAGGAAAACCACGATACAACTGGGGTCGAACATCTTAAATCTGGTAGCTTCTTGATACAGCAACACGCATAAATACCTCTCAAATTCAGACAAAGAAGGTTCACAGGAGATGCAAAAGACACATTAATTTGAATATTTGATCAGGTCTTTAGTCAAAGATATGCAGGGTCAAACATTAAAAGATCTTGGAGAACTCAGGTAAATGGAAACATCAATATGCTTCCACACAATTATTGCACCTTGTTACTGCTCTGACACTGAAATAACTGAGAACTTTGCCTTCCCTTTTCCTCTTTATAATCTTGTCATCATCATATTCACCAACAATATCTCCAAAAGTTCAAAAGGCAAACCCATGTCCCATACCCTATCAGCTCAAAAGCTCAAATACAAAAGCTAGACTCACGGAGCATCTCCAAAACCTCTAAGCTGCACATGCCATTTGGTGCAAGTAATTTTTTTTTTTTTTTAAGTAATGTAAAAATGTGAATAGAGGCAACAAGCACTTGACTCATCCTCCCAGAAGGGGAAATCATGTCATTTTTGACTGATTTTTAGCAAAATGCGATTTTGGACAATGCCCATAAGCTTGACTTCCTTGTTGTTCTCAATAATTAACTGAGATGCTTAATTATCCATTGCCCATGTTATGATTGTAAGCTTTCTACTAATGTTAAAGCAAGTGAGAATGAAACTGTCTTACCTTTTATATTAAATACTTAGTCACCCATTATGTGTATCGTAACGGATATTCCAGGCAATGGTGATATAAACTTAACTTGAAATCAAGAGAGGAACTTTACTCCAAAATCAGTTTCGAAAAGCTATTGTAAGTGATACATTTTCAGGATAGGGAGAGGAATAGAGAAGGCAGTGAAAGAAATCATCCCGCTCGGTTTAATCTTGCGCATTGCAAATCTACAACTTTGAGTCGACTACTAATATATACCGAGCCATCTGGAGAAGAATTCATACACAAACCTTCCAGTAAGTCAACATTATGCAAGCACCTCAATGCTGAATCTATAAGTCCATCCGAGTGAGAAACTAAACCAGCCATTAACGCAACCTGAGAGACAAAAATAAAAGATTCATCTGAATTAACACCACTTCAAAATATAAGAATAAAGAAAGAACTAACATTACCTCTGCAGTTTCCAAGTAGAGGTTTAACTGTTTCATATGAGATGGGATAGATGGTATTGTAACCTCACTGCATGCTATACAAGATTTTACAAAAATAACATCACTAATGTCATTCCGTGTAGCTTTAACCACCAGTAAATTGCTGGAATGAACAATTGTCTCCTGAAAGAAGCAGAAGATACCAGAACTGTCACTCATCAACAAGAACTACTTGGAGCAATAATCAGTTTCAAAAGATCTATGCCGAGCTCAAACCTTTCTACTATGTCTAACTTATACACCATGCTAACTTAAAAGGCAATCAAGTGGGAGCTTGTTAGCAACGTTGAAAGGAAACAATAAGAAACACTACACCTCATAACAATGGAATTCCTTTAGACCTGTTATAGTCCAATATTCAATGATTTTGGTTTTGGAACACTATAAGTTCTCTATATCTTTTACTCCCTTACAAAATTATAAGACTCCATAAGTCATTGTACATAAATCAGCATACCAATATGACTAAGCCCTAATCTGAACTACTCCCTTTGTTCCATTTATGTGACACTCTTTCGTTTTTAGTATGTTCCAAAAAGAATTACACTTTTCTGTAATTGTTAACTTCTTAACTTTAGACTTCCTGTTTTTTTGATAAAGGTAACAAACTTTAGACTTCCTGTTTTACCTTAATGAAATGCTCTTACAACCACATAAATGCCATGGCATGTTTAAAACCTCAAGTTGTAAAAATCTTTCTTTCTTAAACTTTGTGCCAAGTCAAACACGCCATATAAACTAACGGAAGAAGTAGTTGATATCACCTATATGGATATTTTTCTTCTACTGTGTTCTATTTTTTGCTAAATCTACATGGATTCCAAGAAATTGTAGGTCATTTGAGACAACTTCCTAACATGTGATTTTAGGGCTCTTTTGACACAGAATGTTGCAAGTAATGTTAGAAAGCAAAGGACCTTTTTAACTTGTTCGATAAATAAAGAACCTTCAACAACTAATTCATTTTTGTGGGCAAAAGGAGTAATTTTGCATGGATCAACTCATTAAACTTACGCTAATTACAAGTCATGCAGTGCAATATAGAGGATCAATTTTCTCCTTTTCTGGGTTAACATAAAGTATTTATTAACATTAAACAAAGTTGGTGTTGTCTAGTGAAAAATCTACACCTTACAAGTACATATTAAGCTTCCCAAAGTCTTAACCAATATCTATACAAGTTGCAAGTTCTTGTTTACACCAAAAATATAGTTTAAATAAAAGAGAACTCTTAATATGCAACAATGAGTTTTCGATCCCTTCAAAAGTTATTTGTTAACTTTACCCTCTACCCTTTCCGTAGAAGATTAAGAAACAAATTCATTAACTTGCAGAAGTCCGTGTTGCTTAACCCAAAATAAACACTCTTTTGGCAAAGTATTAATTCAATGTGAATGACCCACATTATCTTGCTAGAAAATTATTCTGCATATCCTCCATGTCTGTAAAGGTCACAAGAGTTCACCATACTATCAAACTTAAGCTAATAACAGGAAACATTTGTTTGCTAATTAAAGAATTTATTGTGTTCACTGCAGGATGATTATAGAGAAGCTTTTCTTTCCTTACCTTTTCATCAAAAAGTAAATAAATAAACAGAGGGCCTTTTCTTTGCATATCCTGGTTCAATTGTTCCCAACTATAATCTAAGACTCGAAAGGACCCTAATAGAGTATCATCTATTTAAGACTCCAGCTTTCCGGACTAATTTGTTTCCTGTGCACTGCACTTCCCCTAATAGTAGTACTGCTTTAGCAGCGGTATTAATAAGTTTAGGCCTTTCAACCAATCGATACGACCCCGGAGAGCCGCTTTTGCTTAAACTCGAGCAATTTCTTGAAAGTTTTCTTTAGCAATATATCACTACTTCAATTCCCTAACACCAATCTATATTCTCCTTGACATCCATATCATGAGAGTTAGTTGAAACAGCTGATTGTAGGTAAAACTTGGGCAGGTCAAGATAAATATTGCCCAACATTCTTTCATGTTTCTATAAAAGAAGACTTCATAGTTATGTGAGGAAATAGTCCACCACACCAGAGTACTTCCAACATACAGGGAAAAACAGGTTAGGGAGAAGACATGTGTCATAAGATCACTATTACATGCACCACGTCCAGCAATAGGCAGACCAATATACACACACAACGAGGAGAGGAAGTACAGCTATGGTCTTTCAGTTAAACTGGAAAGAATAATTCTCTTCAAAAAGACAGAAATAACATCATACCACCAACTGACAGGGATAAAAAGAACTGGGGAACAAGAAGTAAGAGTCGAGGATATTGTAAACCTCTACAAAGCGACATCACATTCATATAACAGAAACATAAAAAGAAATCACATAACCAAAAACTGTCCCCCATGCATGATTCATGGAAGCAGAAAATAAGATAAGATTTTTCAGTAATCCATTGAGGACATCTTTTATATTTTGGAGAACATTAACCTTGACTTCACTCATGCTTCCAAAAGCTCCACGGCACAGAACCAAAAAAGATAAGTGACGTTCAACTTCAGAACCATAATCAACCTGAATATTATGATAAAGAAATGTATTAGCACATGTAAAGCACTAATGTGTTGTACTTAGCATCTCTTAACCTACCATCAAGAAAAAGGATATTATTTGCAAACAATATTTCATTACCATGTGTATAAAACGAGAAATTAAATGTGCTGAACGGTTGTTCTCCTTGTCCTTAATGGTTGAGAGATCTATGCTATCATGCAAGGACCTTGAAACTTCGAAAAGGAATTGAATGGTTGTAGGATCTCGAACACAAGAATTCCTAATAGAGAAAACAAGAAAAGTTGATAAATGACAATTATATTTCCATTAGAGGAACTGACAGTTTGTTTTCACATTTCAAAAAAGATACCTTCCAAATAACGAAGAAAATTTAATTGTGCCCACGAAACCATCAGTTACCTTTGAAGCAAATTCAACATCAGTTAAGTTCTATAGAACGATTTTAAGGCCAATAATGTTCTATGAGAGTGAATGTTGGGCCTCTAAAGCGCAACATGTCCACAAGATCAGTGTTGCAGATATGCGAATGTTAAGATGGATGTGCGGCCATACAAGATTAGATAAGATCAGAAATGATCATATCCATCAGAAGGTGCAAGTAGCGTACATAGAGAATAAAATGAAAGAATATCGCTTGGGATGATTTAGCCACATGTTATGTAGGCCTCTACATGCATCGGCTCTTAGATGTGAAAACATGATGATTGAATGTGTTAAAAGAGGAAGAGATAGATCTAAAATCACATGGAAAAAAGTTAACTCAAAAGATTTAGACTACCCCGGAATTCAGGGAGATCAAACAAAGGATAGAAAACAATGGAAGTGGATAATTTGTATAAGTGAAGCCAACTAAAGACTCTGAGTATTATAGGACATAACCACTAGAGTATATTAGAGAATAACCCCTAGTGTCAGATAATCCTTAAGTATGTGTATTGAAATTTTATGGACCAAAATTAGAGCATTTATGACAATGAATATTCATACAGCTGACCCAACTAACTTGGGTTTGAGGCGTAGTTTTTGTTGTTGTTGTTGTACTTCAATTTCTCGTCAACAATTAAGAAGGACACATTTTATTTACACGTGAGATGGTAATGAACTTCCCATCTGAGGGGTCATAATTTTGTGTAGCCATCATACACATTCTAAAGAGCCAGTATACTGTTTATGTAATTTGCATACAAGTACATAAAGGTGAAAAACAACAAAGAGAGAGCTCCAGCTTCGTATGCCAGTATAATTGCTTAGTGTACTTCTATTAAAATGGCTAAAGGAATATTGTTTGGGCAATCGAAGTGGTCATTCCCTTCGTTCTTTTGTATATATTAAACTTAGATAAAGAGGAAAAATATCCATTTTCTTACAGAGACCATGCATATCCGTAAGATGAGACTATACAAAACCACCCTGTCAGGCAGATTGACCAACAAGAAAATTTTGTGGTCTATGATATTTAAGAGTATACCTTTTTTACATGGATCAGGGAGCGCGACAAGTGTTTATCATCTTAAAATTTCACTAATGGTAGGTGATTCAGCCAGGTCTTACAGAGTGACTTTAAACAATAGGAGTGTTTCTTTCCGTCTTAAATGGTGCAATGGATATACCTATGCAGGAAGAAATGCTGAGATTATTGCTCGATGAAATAAAAAGTGTAATTCAAACACACATTAGGTCAAAACAATTATACCTCGTGGCTATACTAAGGATCTGCATATTGATGATGGTCTTAGAGCTCCCCTGCGTCACGCTTAATATTTGATTGAAATGGTTCTGCAAAAGATGATGGTAGTCCAGCTCAACATAAAGTGATTCATATCCCCCTTTACCACGATATAACAGAACTGATTGCAGGGCCCAATTTACAAGTAAACATGTCTATTGATGATTGTTTATCATATTTTTATCTGACTAAAGCATAAGGTAGAAAATGACTAGTAGGAGGATAGGACAGCTAAGAAACAACGGTAAAAGGAAAATGAATTTAAGCAACCACAAAGACAAGTAGCCTACCAATTGCAATATGTCCTCTAGGTTGTCAAAATGATTAAGAAGCTTCAGAAGAATCGATTGCAAACTTGATAGTCCATTTTCACCAATCTCGTCATTTGATGTGCGCTCGAGTATTCCATCTAATATGCTGTCCAGATAACTATTCTGCGCAAGAGGATAGAATTAGGAAAAGTAGCTACACAAACAAAGGAGCAGCACATTTTGGGGACTTCATAACCAAGGAGAAGATAACTATTCATACCCTCATCATATAGAAATATCAAATCAGATGCAATCAAGATAAATTTTATAGTTGGTAATTGGTGCGCTTGGCAAGTTGACTGGCTTTATCTCTGAACAGTGGTCACCAAATATTAAATTACCTAATGAATCCCATGTCATATCACTAGCATGGGACATCCCAACTATTCTATGAGCTACTCATTCCGAACATGAGCTCTAAGATCAGCAAACACTAGCATCTACCCTACCTGTAATAGAGAATCAATAACACTTTACTAACTGGAGCATCATTTTTGCAAACCAGATGCTTCAAAAGCAGTGAAGAAAACTTAAAAAGACCAAAAGATAACATAATGATTGGGTCCTTAGTTACAAGCGGAAAAGAGGCTCATAAAGTTAAGACAATGACATATGGTATATGAGGCATATTAGAGATGAGTGCACATCAACATATTGCACGATGAAAATAATAAGAAAAACACACATATAAACCGAGGATGCATTAGGTATGAAGGAAAATGTTTCCACGGAAAATGTTATTTGTTGAAACTTTTTTACCTTGGGAAGTCAATTTTGATTCAGTGTTTGGTTGGATACAAAAGTAGGTAACATATGGTAATCGTACACCGAGTGTAATATTTTCTACTTTCTAGTATTAAAAGCTGACAACTGTTAAAGAGTCCCACATCTGATGAAAAGGGGATGGGTCGTCTCCTTATATGGACTTGGGCAATCCTCCCCTCATGAGCTAGCTTTTGGGGTTAAGTTACTCATCCCATATCCGATGTGGGACTCTTAATACTCCTCCGCACGCCCAAACCTCGTTAATTGGAGCGTGGTCGGATATGGGATGAGTAATTGATCTCCTTATGTGGACTTGGACAATCATCACCCTATGAGCTAGCTTTGGGGTTGAGTTAGGCCCAAGATCCATTCTTTACAACAACAATATTTACATATGAGATATTTACACTCTATAACACTTGGCCCAAGTTTATAAACAAAATGAGCCCATACCTTCAGGTCTTAACCTCTTTAGCCCATTTTGTATATAATTTCAAATACTTTGGGAAAAGGCAATAATTCCTGAACTTATGATTATGATATCCATTTTTTGATGCTTAGAAACTGATTGAGAATGACATTCATTTTTATCATCACAGATTTAAACATTATTGGGTTAATTGAAGTGAAAAAATTAAGAACTCCATCGTTGGAGTTTATGAAAGGCTTGAAAACTCATAAATGGGTTTTGTGATTTGTTGAAATTTTGACAAATTTATGATTGGGGTTTGTTGGATGTCATTTTGAAGTTGTGGTTAAAATTTGAAGCTATTCGATGAAGATTTGACCTATTTCAGATGGAGTTTCGTGGTTGAGTTAGGAGACGAAACATATTTTTTGTATAACTTTTTATGAATTATTGTATAATTTTGTATCACAATATAATAGTGTGTGGACACCTCTTATACACTTTTATACAAGGTTGATACATTGTTTACAGTGAGTGTATAATATTGTATAATGTTGTATACCGGGTGTATAAGCACAGTTGTGAAAACCAAAGTTGGCTACACAAGTGTAAACTAAAAATAGGCTGTGTGGGTGCAATATGTTGTGTTGGGATGTATAATTTTGAAAAATTACCTTTAAATATTGATTGAACCAAGGGATGAGTAAGATTTACGATATTAGTATAGGAAACGGACTTCCAAAAGGAAGTTACTTTCCCCTTTTGGTGTAACTTGTTTTCCTTGAAGGTATCAAATTTCACATTTTACCGTAATTAAACATAAGAAATAGGTAAACTATGAAACATCATCCAAGGAAAAGAAAACAGAAGGTTGTGTCAGAGTTGGCTGGTGTAAAGATAATCATTAATGCTGAGTTGGGAAAGCATCCACGGAGATAGTAGATCAATTAGGGCTGAAGCCCTTTTAAGTAAGGGCCTCATGGAGAGCCCTATCGAAGCAAAAAACATTTTTTGCATAAATCATTTCCACAATAGCCGACACATCCAACTAAGAGAACAACGAAGAACATAATAAAAATGTAAAAATTAACTGACCTAAAGAAACTCACCCTCATAGTGTTACCATTATGAGCACTGATTGCTAAAGTTGCAAGGAAAAAAAGGCTGGAGTCTAAGACAAAATGGAAGAAGACAGTGGCGGACCCATGTACAATTTTTGGGTGCTCCAGCACCCATTAAATTCAGTCACGGAGTGTATAGCTGTATAGAAAATATAAAGGAAACAGATATAAATAGTTAATAGAGCACCCCCGAACTCAAAATCCTGGGTCCGCCACTGGAAGAAGAAGAGATGGGTGTCAGCAAAATGTGGAGGGTTGGATGTCACGTGCTGCTCTCACATAAATCAAAAAGCTAGAACAAACTTCACCACTAATTGGATTAGTGAAGATTTGAAGACAAGGTGCAATTCGTAAAAGTTGAGTTAGGACTTGAAAAAAAAAAAAAATCTCAATCCCGCATTGTCTAATATGTTTCTTGGAATTTCCAACAACCTAAAAATGAATTACTTAAACCAAACTGAGTTATACAGAACAGATGGAATTATGCACAAACTACAGAATGTACAACATAAATAACAGAAACTAGTAACAATCATTGAAGATGCAAAAGGACCATCACATGTTTAATTTGAATCAACATATGCTCCGATGACAAAATAGATACTACAGGAAGCACGGCCTATAGCAGATGACATCATGCTTTGTAGCATAGCTGCACAAGAGTAAAAGATCTATGGAACAACTTTTAGATAAACGTAAACCAATCAACAAAATTCTCTCGACTTACCATGTGCTTTTGGAGAGCGATATCTATATGAGCATCTACAACATTGAGGTAAACATCAAGGCTATTAAACCGAGAAACAACCTGAAATTGTAAATTAATAAATACATGGTGAAAACCCATAATAATGGAGAACCAGGGCTGCAAAAGCATAGGGAATCTTTTGAGATTAACATGAAGAGAGATGAACCCAAATAACAAAATAAAAATAGAATCAGTGTACATACGTTGAACATTTCTGTGATATTTTTTTTTTTTGTGGTGTGTGTGTGTGTGTGGGGGGGGGGGGGGGGGGGGTTAGAGCTATAAGATTGTAAGAAGCTATACTTGATGTCCTACGTCCGGTAAATATAGCTGCGTAAATTCTAAGTGTGACTATAGTCCTTCAGGCACAAGACATAAGTCTCCATGCATTCCCTCTCTCTATGCTCTCCTTGTTTATCGTTTTATTTACTTTTTAGAAAAACGATGGCACCGGACCCAACTTGTGTGCACTTTGACTATTTTACCAAGTACAAATATCGAGTAACTCTGCCACCAAACTTAGGCAGATGAATGAAAAGAAATCTTCTAATTTTTTAGCCTTTGTTAGGATTTGAACCTTTTTCTCCCATGATCTTCATTTCAGCTTACACTAATAGGTAAGTCACACCCTCGTGTGCTTCTTGTTTATATTGTTTCTCACATAGTAAGCTTTCTTGACAAATTACTGATGCGATTACCAGGACACTAGGAGAAGAAAATATTGTCATCGTGCAATATCCGACTACTATCCAAGAAAGTTTGTTTTCCAAGAATGTGCGCGTAAACAAACACCACCACAAGCATTAGAGCACTTTACAGCACAACACGAGAAGTTTCTTTTTTTGGTTTTTGTTGTTGATAAGGTAAAAGTTTTATAAAACAGTACCAAGAAGGTACAGAAAGCACAACACAAGAAGTTGAATCGGAGTCAGAAGGTGGACATGCTCTCACACACCGAACAAAGACAGCAAGTCTGGTTCCATGCACCAATGCACCAGGCACTTTTCAACAACTGTCCATGAGCTTCTTGGGTCCTTAGGAGTTTAGTGAACCTCCTAACTCGTTTCTTGAGCAACTCCGATCATAGGAAAACTACTCCTACTTCTAACAGGATATTAGTGGACTCTTCAGGAATTGACTCGATGAGCAGAGAATTATCGACCTACGTTAGAAGAAGCTCGAAAAAGGGAGAACAAAAACGACCGGTGAACACCAGCAAAGATATGTCTATCACAGTAATGGAGGAACCAAAGCTTAATTGCGATACTGCAGAATTGGGGAATTGTGGGGAAATCTGGGAAGTTGAGGATGCCGAACCAATTTTGGTTCATCAACAAGATGGATGCTCAGACAAAGAAACAAATACGCCTATTTGGGTCCGCCGATACTTACTCAAGCTAAATAAATTGTTTGGAGCTGACTTTCAGGGGCACGAGGAAGAAGCCATGGAACTTCTCTTGCAGATTGATAGTAGTAGACAAGCAAGGAAGTTGGAATCAGAGATTAATATTAAGAAGAACAGGTTCAAGGGGACACAAGAACTGAAGGGATTGGCCTCTTTTGATGTTAAATTCAAAAGTAATGGAAACTGGAGCAGGGGAAGGGCTTTAACTTTAATTGATCAATGAAGCTCAAATTAGTCACATGGAATGTGAGGGGATTAAATAGCATGGATAAGAGGAGGTTGGTGAAGAATTCCATTCTTGATTGGGGTGCAGACATTACATGTTTGCAGGAACAAAGCTTGAGGGGAATATAGAAGATATTGTTAATTATATTTGGGGAGGAAGATGGGCAAGTTATGCATGTGTAGAAGCCAGTGGAACTAGAGGTGGAATCATGATGATATGGGATAGAAGGGTATGGAAAGGGGAGATTCTTCAGATTGGGTCATATACTTTGACTTGCAGATTTGAAGGCCAGTTACAGAACTTTAAATGCCATATTACATGGTGTATGCTCTAAATTGTGACATTGAAAGAGAAGAGGTTTAGGGGGAAATAAGTGCTGTCAGGGGTCTGATGGAGGGCCCATGGGCAATTTGTGGGGATTTCAATATTGTTATATTCCCGATAGAGAAAAGAAATTATAGGAGAAGGTCCATAGCTATGGTGGAATTCTCAGACTTCAAAGAAGACATGAGTCTTATTGATCTTCAGCTATAAGGAGGTGCTTATACTTGGTACACAGGGGACAATCACACTAGTGCTTCAAGAATTGACAGAATCCTGGTCTCTGAAGAGTGGGTTGACAGTTTTAGCAAAAAATATTAAACAATCTCTCCTTCAGAGAGTGACATCTGATCATGTCCCTATTATTCTGCAATGAGGAGATTGGGACCAACCAAAGTCATATTTCAAAATTGACAATTGGTGGTTGAATACTGATGGCTTTGTTGATAGAATTAAGAGTTGGTGGACAACATTTGACTTCTCAGGGAAACCTGATATATTCTAACTTGTAAATTGAAGGCCTTGAAAGGTAAACTAAGAGAGTGGAGTAAAAGCAGCCAAGGCAACCTGAAAGTACAAAAATCAAACCTGCTTAATCAATTAGCAGTACTGGACAGAGTACTAGAAGTAAGAATCCTAACTGAAGGGGAAATGGTGGAGAAGGCATCACTATTGCTGAAGTATGAAGATCTTCTTCTTTTTTTTTTTTTGAGAAGGTAACAGTTGTATGTATAGAGTAAACCAGCACATAGGTTGTGCTGAAAACCATATTTACATCAGGCAAAAGAAAACAACTGATCCAACATTCTAACAAGGTCCTAGAATATCTACAACAGACTCAGTATCTTCTGGATATATCTGCTTACACCAAAAACAAAAAAGTCTAATGCAGTTCAGTTTGATCTTTTGTGCTTCATTACTGATGTCCTCAAAACACCTTGAATTCCTCTCTTTCCAAATTGTCCACCATATACAGGCTGGAACATCCCTCCATCTATCTCTGTCTGCAGCTCCTAATCCTGCTTCCTCCCAAGTAAATAGTACTTGAGTAATCTTGTTAGGCATTACCCAAGCCAAGCCCCTAAGGTCAACAAAAATCCTCCAAAGCTTATCTGTTATCTTGCATTGTAAAAACAGATGGCTGACTATTTCAGCCTCTTCTCCACATAGATAGCATCTGGAACAAAGAGAGAACTTCCTCTTTTAAAGGTTTTCTTGGGTCAAAACAGCTTTCCTTGCCAACAACCAAGTGAAACAAGCTACTTTGTATGGTATTTTCGCTTTCCATATATGCTTCCAAGGCCACTGTTGCACCTGTTGATTATCTTGGTTCAAAAATTTGTATGCTGAGTTCACTTTAAATATGCCTTTACTGTCTTCTTTCCACCATAGTTTATCTACTCCATCATGAATGACTTTGAATTCTTCCAGCTTTCTAAAGAATTCAGTCAGTGAATCAATTTCCCAGTCATTAAAATTCCTCCTAAACTGAGTGTTCCATCCTTGAGGAATCCATGTTTCAGCTACAGTTTTTTGTTGATGTACAGCCAGCCCATAAATGTCAGGAAAGAGGTCCTTTAAACTTCTATTGCCCAACCATTTATCCTCCCAAAATGATGTTTTATCTCCATTGTTTACCTGTACTGTTGCATGATTCCTCAGGAAAGGCCATAATACTCTTATGGATCTCCACAAGCTAACTCCATAAGGAGTGTTCACCTCTTTGGTCATCCATTTGCTTTCTTCACCATACTTTGTCTTGATGATGCTTCCCCAGTAAGATTGATTGTCTTGAGCATACCTCCACAACCACTTTAATTTAAGAGCTTTACTCTGCAATTTGAGATTCCTGATGCCTAATCCACTTTGTTTCTTCCCCAACATAACATCACACCATTTGACTAGATGGAATACCTTTTTGTCTTGACTACCTAGCCACAGAAAATCCCTCCTAATCTTGTCAAGCCTTTGGATGATCTCCACTGGAATGGGAAATAAGGACATCATGTAAGTTGGCAGTGCATCCAACACGGAGTTGATGAGAGTGACACTGCCTCCTAGAGAAATATATTGTGATTTCCATCTAGTCAACTTCTTTTCACACTTTTCAATCACAGAATTCCAAATACTCATAGATTTTGATTTAGCACCTAACGGCATTCCCAAATAAGTGGTCTGCAAAGTTTCAATGATATTCCTGAACCTGTCATCCCACTCTTGAGAGATTAGAATCCTGTCAATTCTACTATTATCTCCCATTAGCCAAGTAAAACATCCTCCTTCTAGTTGAAGATCCAAAAGTTCCATGTCTTCTATAAAATCTGAAAATCCTCCATTGCAGGCGTTCTTCTTCTGCAATTCCTCTTCTCCGATGGAAATCTTGTGACATTAAAGTCACCACAGACAGCCCATGGACCCTCAAACATACCCCTAACAGCTCCTACTTCCTCCCATACATGCTCCCTCTCAAATCTGCAATTTGGGGCATATACTCCAGTTATGTGGCACTCAAAATCTTGAAGAAGTGCCACACACTTGCAGGTTAGAGTATATGATCCATTTTCCAGAATATCCCCTCTCCAAGCTCTACTATCCCACAACATCAAAATTCCCCCTCTAGTGCCACTGGCTTGTAAACATGCAAATTTCACCCATCTCCCTCCCCATAATTCTTTGACAATCTCTTTTACATCCCCCTCCAGTTTAGACTCCTGAAGACATATGATATCAGCATTCCAATTATACAAAAGACTCTGCACAATTCTTCTTTTATCCCTGTTGTTTAATCCCCTTACACTCCATGATACCACTTTGAGATTCATTGTAAAAAGTTTCCATCTTTTCCCCTGACTCTTTTTCCATCACTTTTGAAATAACATCAAAAGAGATGAGCCCCTTTAATTCTTGTATCCCTTTGTATCTAGGCCTCTTGATAGATGCCTCTGTCTCCATGAGCCTTGCTTGTCTGTAGCTATCGATTTGCATCAATAATTCCCATGCTTCCTCCTCATGCCCCTAGAAGTCGGCCCCAATTTTTTTTCCCATTTTAGTCATGTTTTGTCGCACCCATGTTGATGTAGCCTTCTCTTTTTGACGAATTAAACTCTGATCATCTTGGATTGGTTCTACATCTTCCACCACCCATTCTTCAGTTCCTACTACATCTTGATCAATCACCGTGATGTGCTGCTCCTCAGGATTTTGTGCCCCTTCTGCAGAATTCACTTCAGTCAAAGATGTAGACATGTTATTTTGCATGTCTTCTTCGGCTGATACTCTTTCCCCATAATTATTGAATCCTGCATGTGTCAAGTCCCTCGCCTCTGTCATCGTCACTGGAAAGACCTCCTGAATATTGAGGTTTTGTGGTTCTACTGCCAAAGGATCAAAAAAAACCTTCCATACGTGTAGCAGTTAAAAATGACTTGGGCTGCTCTATCTTTTCCAGACCATTTTTTACTCACTTTGGGCCTATTGTCCTGGCCCAATAGTCTAAATAAACCCTTTATGGCCTCCATCTCCGTTGCACATGCCTTTAAGTCCCAATTAAAATTTTGACCAGCTGTTTATGAGCACCCCACATGCTCTTTCAGTACTTCCTCTGATAAAAGCCTGCTCCCCTGTCCTTTTCCTTCAACATGTAAAGCTTTTACCCTAAGGTATGAAGAATCCCCAAATCCAGCAGTTCTTCTATCAAGTTCACCATCGCCGGCGCCACTGGTTCAAAACGAACCTTCTTTTCAGCCCAAACAGGAATGTAGAACTTGATCCCTTCTCATTCTATTGTCACCTCATTCGGGCAATTCCGACCGTCACCGGAAACTTGAATTCTTGCCCACTTTAGATGGTTTTTCAGCTCTGTTTCTTCCTCAGTGGAGACCCATCCACCACAAAGTTTCCAAATTTCAATGAAAATTTTCTGTGACCAAAGCTGAAGAGGGATACCCAATGCTCGAATCCAAGTGGTGGTTGTGTTCTGCGACGATGGTGCACATCCAACAAAGGGGTTCCACCATTGAAGATGAAACTTGGACTTTTTCCATCGCCACTCCTTCTGAATGATCTGTTCCGCCATGTTTCTGTTTGGGAACTCGAACAAGAACATATTCCCGGCCATCTCGTAGATATTGATCCCAATCACTGCCTTCCATGTGATAGAGGACCACTTCCTGATCTTTTGTGATGCAGAAGTGGAACAACTGAGAATTTTGAGAATGATACTGGTCCTTTTTGAAGGCATTTCTGGGCTGCATATTAAGTGGAGAAAGAGTCATCTCTTCCCAATTAATGAAGTAACAAACATGGATGATTTGGCACTGATCTTGGGGGGAGAAGTGGGGACTCTTCCTAATACTTATCTTGGCATGCCACTGGGGGCCAAGTCAAAATCTACTGAAATATGGAACACTGTCTGGAGAAATGTGAAAAGAAGCTCTCAAGATGGAAGTGTCAATATTTGTCAATGGGAGGAAGGCCCACTCTAATTAACTCTGTATTAGACTCACTACCAACCTATATGATGTCCCTTTTTCCCATTCCTGTGGGGTTCATTGCAAGAAGAAGGAACTTTCTGTGGCAAGGTAAAAAAGAAAAAAAAGCCTATCACTTGGTCAAGTGGGAAGAGGTAATTCTCAGCAAGGCTCAAGGTGGATTGGGAATTAGAAATTTGAAGAATCACAAAGCCCTCAAATTGAAGTGGTTATGGAGGTACTCTCAAGACCCTCAAAGCTTATGGAGCAAGGTAATCAAAGCCAAATATGCAGTAGAAGACAACTGGATGACTAAACCAGTAAACTCAGCTTATGGAGTCAGTCTTTGGAGGTCTATAAGGGTACTATGGCCAGCTCTAAAGAGCCAAGTTTCAATCAGAGTGCTAAATGGTAACAGGACATCCTTCTGGAATGATAATTGGCTGGGGAATGAAGCTTTGAAGGATCTATTCTCTGACATATATGCTTTAGCTCATCACCAACAAAGATCTATAGCTGAAATGCGGTCACCTCAAGGTTGGGAATTGATACTCAGAAGAGACCTGAATGATTGGGAGATAAATAGAATGGTTGAGTTCTACAAACAACTGGATAACTTCACAGGAACTCAAAACGGAGATGACACATTGAGATGGCAGGGACATAGCAGTGGAAAATTCAGTGTTAATGCAGCCTATAAAATGATAAACCAACCAACACCTCAAGTCACCAACTGGCCCTGGAAGCATATTTGGAAAACCAAGATACCATACAAGGTTGCATGCTTCTCCTGGTTACTGGCAAAGGAAGCTGTGCTCACGCATGAAAATTTAAAGAGGAACTGGACTATGTGCTCAAGATGTTTTCTTACAGTTGGTCACCTATTTTTGCACTGCAGGATAACTGATCAGTTATGGAAGATCTTCATTAATCTCAGAGGCATGGCCTAGACAATGCCTAGAAAGATTACTGAAGCTCTCTTTAGTTGGGAGGCAGCTGGAGCTGGAGCAGATGACATAAACAGATGGAGGATGGTCCCTGCTTGCATTTGGTGGGCAATTTGGAAAGAAAGGAACTCTAGATGATTTGAGAACAGCAGCAACACAATGCTCGATCAAACTTAACTGTATTAAGCTTTTTTCTTTTTTGGTGTAATCAGATCTACCCAGAGGATACTATATCTATCCTAGACTCATTAGGTTCCTGTTAGAACTGTAGACTAGTTTTACTCTCTTTTGCTCACTTGTAAATATGGTTTCAGTACAACCCATGTACTATTTTGTGTTTAATACATACAACATGTTACCTTCTCAAAAAAAAAAAAAAAAAAAACTTCTACTATGTTCAAGTACAGAGCTTGCTTTTTCAACACCCAAACCATCTTTTGACCAACTTTAGGCTTCTTGGAGTAGCCTCTTGCACTTGACTCTACTCATCTAGGTTCCGACAAGTCCTGGTGATTGCGACCATTACAAAATTTGGACTTTCCAAACTATCTACCTTTCAGAAAATAGTTTATGGTTTATCTTACTTTCCTATCTAAATTTGAGTAGTGACAACTTAGTAATCATATATGTTTTTCCTTTCCTGGTGGATTCATCGTCCTGATAATAGGGCAAGGTTACTTTTTATATTTAGTCTATTCAGATGTTAGGAGTTCCAGTCGCATTAGTTTCACTTTAGAATTTTTGTCGCTTTAACAATTCCACCAATGATTATTCAAAATGTACTCGAAATTTCTTAATAAAAGATTGTTTTAAGTTACTCTTCAAATTAAAGACATTTTAGGCTAAAATACAAAATTAGTTTGAGGTTTCCATGCACAGTTTCCAGTGGTATAATATAAAAATATTATTTTGTCAATATTAGCATTTTGTGAGCTCTACTACGGTTTTTCCATCAGCAATCAATCATGTATACCCCTCAACAAAATGCAGTAATTAAGAAGAGTAGACATCATGGAGACTGCCCGCACGCTAATCAAATGATCACATGTTTCACTGCATTTTGGTGTACACGGTTCTCAAAAAGCTATTTGATTAATTAACACTATCCAAATCATGATTTACAACATTCACATTTTATTCTTCCTCCCTGTGTCTAACTTGTTTTGTTCACTGTCAAATCCCTAGGGGAGATATTGTTGCCACTCACTCGACTTCCTTAAGTACTTTATGATAATCAGTTTCACCTTTTATGAAACTCAACCTTATCTTGTACTTCCTTTAGACCATCTTGACATCTCTTTTTTCCTTTTGATAACTAAAATATCTGTTATTTCCAACTATTGGAACCCAGTGGATAACATGCCTTCTACCCTTCTCCATTTAAGTACCAAACCTTATTTACCACGAGGATTCAAATTTGTGACATATGCCAACCATGCATCCCCTGATGTACTACATTTGCTATTGAACCAAACTAGAAGGGGAGTGCAAAATATAGTTAAGTTTAAATAAGTATACTCAGATGTAGTATAGAGTTACTATCCCACCTGTGATGAATACAGCTATTTACATTGTAAAGAGTGACCATAAAAGGATTTAGGAGAAGAAACATTAGTCTTCACGCCTCATTTTATGTCATTGTTTATCTTAGTCCTCACAAAGATAAAATATTTAAAAAGAAAAAAAAAAAAAAAGGAAGAAGAGAGAGAGAGAGACAGAAAGAGACGCCCCCAGCCCCTGCCCTCAAAGATACACAGTACCAGACAAAGACTTGAAGAGAGACACTGCAATACCTGGATAACCTTCTTCATCACGAGATTGACTTCATTCACATGAGATATGTTTTCGCATAGTCTGAGTCCAAGTAACTTATAATTCAAACACTGTGTATTGAACCGAAATGATTTTAGGCATAAACAGAACAAAAAGCTTCAAGAAGCAACAACACATGAATCTCACGAAATACCTGATCAAAGGAGTAGTCGTTGCTACACTCAATGAGATGAAGAATGTCCAAGGCATTAGAACAAACTATTCCTATAGGAAGTTCCCTTAATAAATGGTGAAGAACAAGCGAGACGCATGATGAGTTTCCAAATAACTCTGATTGGTTCCTCCCAAGTCCAAGCCCCATCAATATGTCTCCAATTTGCAACTGTTTCACATATGCATTACAAGTCAACAGGTTGTCGTTACAAAGTATCTCGAATCTAATTTGTGTTTCTCACAACAGCTAGTGATGTGGACGAAAGAAAGAATACCGCTCTACTCTAGCAGTATTTAGTTATTTATTACTCGAGATTTTGAGTCAAAAATCAAGCTCAAGAGGAAGGTGGTGCAAAGGCAGGGAGTTCTCTTTTTGCACTGTGCTTATTCCAGCAAAAATTTAATTGGTCACTGGATGAGTGCTAGTAGATTAAAGATTACTTTCTGTTGAGAAGAGCAGAAAGAGGCCTAGGTTGGTCGATAGACCGGTTTTAATTTAATATCTTGTGGATACGGGTAAGCTTTTGCCCTATCTTTAAGAAATTTATTAGTAAAAAGGGCAGCCCAGCGCACTAAGGATACTCGTGCAAGTTAGAAGATTAGGATATCTATCATGTATTGTGGGGAATAGTCTACTTTGCTGTTAAGATAGACGTCTACTTTTCTCCCAACAACAATCTATTTTCTTGAGCTCTCATATGATGTGTCCCCAAATAAGTCTTTATTTCATCAACTTAGTATGTCTTCTTTTAAATTCCCGTTAGGTGGCTTAAATTTGCTGTTCTCTCTCTGTTTCTGAGAACATATTAGGGTCACTGTTGCAATAGATATTTGGCATAGGACCGAGAGGCTCCACCACAAAATCCAGGCAGAAAATCATCTCCTTGCTCAGCATTTAGGTGGTTGCTTTCGCCTGTACCCCTATTGTTTGAAATAGTGAGGTTTTTCTTTCAAATTTATGAATATGTGCTTTTACTGATGATCAACAAAGATTAACTTCACAGGGGCCAAGCAGAAACAAATCCTACAAACTTAGGTCATAACTGTTATCCCCCTATGTGTTTATGAAAAGAAAATTACAGATCTTTTTTTTTTTTTTTGTGGACATTTTTGTGGACATTTTTGCCTTTTGAGCAATCTCAAAATAGTCCCAAAAATTTATAAAAAAATGAACCCACAGCAATGGCCCCAAAGATAAACATCCCCTGCCCACTTTCCCTGTTACCCATCCTTTCACACTGTCTGAATGAACCTATCTCTTCCCTCACTCTATCTCTACCCTATTCCCTCCAACTTCCATCTTTCCTCCCTCAACCTACTTGTTTCCCATTCCTCTCTCCTCTATTTTTTTACCCTCCCTATACTACCCAACCACGTGACCTACTTCACTATCTTTATCCTTTCCCTCCCTCCGTGTCTGAATTTTCTCTCCAGTCTTCTTTCCTTTCCTTCCGGCACCTGATCTCCCCAAACAGCAACTCCTTTCCCACTTTTCTATCCGCTCTTGTTAAGCCAACACCTTCCCCTCCCATAGATGACCTACCTCTGGCTCCACCAATCCCATTGCCCAACTCGCTGAACCCATCCTCATAATGCATCATATGTTTTGTTTTCAGTTTCTAAATGAGGTTAGCATAACACCCTTTCACATCTTAAAAGGAGAGGCAATTCTACTAGCAGCATTACAAAAACTAAGGGTGGAAGCTTAACCATTGGCGGAGCCACCTTATGCTAAGGGGTGTCAATTGACACATCTTTCCCGGAAATTACAATGTCCAGCTAGGTCAAAATTTTAGTTTTGTGTATAAATACTATATGTTACTCCCCTTATATTTTACGTGTGTCTATCTTTTTATATTTTGACACCCCTTAGTAAAATTCCTGAATCCGCCACTGAGCTTAACTACTTATTCCAAACCTCAGAGCCCTCTTTAAATAGTAAATGCATCTTTCTGTATGTGAGAAAACACCAAGGCACAGCACACCTTGCTGTTAGCAAAACCAGAAAACAAGAAACAGAAGCTGCTAATTACCAACCTCACATGACTCCTTGAATAAGCATTTCATAACATATTCAATAGCTGGTTCCATCAGGCCAAGTCTTGAACTTCGAGTTCCTGATAAACCTCCAGACGTTTTTTCCGCAGATGCAACATGTGCACCATTCATCAGAAGAGTTTTCATGTCGTTCATAGAAATTATCAGATGCCCTGTGAGAAAAAACCAGATGAATTATTCAAGAAAATACAATAAAACTGAAAGCATATCAGATCACTACAGGTGTAACACTTCACCCAAATATAAAGTTCAAGCTTACAACTCAAATATCCGGAATGCTAGCAAGACTGGAAAGCTCCTAAGTTCACACAGCGAACCAAAAGAAGGAAAAAAAGGATGGGGTGGTAACTTGAAGGGTATTTTGTCTGATGCAAAAAAACAAATAAGGAGAAGAGTTTAGCCTGTGATCAGACAAAGTACTGAGCAATCAACTCCACCTTACACTAACTGGACCTGCATTTTCTGACATTCAGTTTGCTCAAATAAACCAATGTTCAAAACAACAACAACATACCCAATTTAGTCCCACAATAGTCAAAAGCACATTTTTCCCGTACTTGACGAAAGAGCAAAAAGATCATATTTTCCTATATCTTGGCTGGTATTTGGGGTAGGGTGTGGATTGTCTACCATCTAGCAGTTGCAGCATTCTGCTTCTTCCAGTGTAGAAATCGTAAATTCCTTGATACAGGAAGGATCACAGGAGGAAGGACTATTACTTTATTCTTGAAAATGAATATAAAAGCAAAAGGAACATTTTTATAGAAGAGCTTTGTTAAGAATCTGTAAGTATGACCGGAGGCAGATTGAAGATTTAAATTTGATAGGTTCGACCTTCAAGATGAGTTCAGGTCTAATATTTATTAAAATTTTGGTGACTCTTCACATATATATTTAGACTATGTGATGAAAATACTTGGTTTGGTTTAACCTGCAGCACACAGGCTGCATCCGTCACTGAATATGACAAAAATATGTTCTTTGTAAATATGGAAAGATTTTTTTTTTTTTTTGATAACCGTGGTGTCGGGGACAGCTTGCGCGCACATCGACTAATTCCATGGATACCTCCCACCAGCAACAGGTATCAGGTAACTCTGTTTACCAAGGCTAGAACAGATGGGAAGAAATCAACTAGTTTTTGTCTCTGTTGGGAATTAAAATATGGAAAGATAGAAATCTAAAAAGAAAAAAGAAAACCATATAGTTACAACCCTATAAATATTCCTAGTTCTACAAAAGAGGAATTCTAAATATGGAAAGATTTAGAATACCTCTTTTGTAGAAGTAGGAAGATTTATAGTTTTTTTTTTTTTTTTTTTTTTTTTTTTTTTTTTTTTTTTTTTTGAGAATGGTAACAATTAATCTATATATCCACAAGTATAACTACATCCAAATGTGTAGTCCCCCTTCAAAAGTATTACAGCTACATTGCCTTCCTATTTCCGCTAAATTACAACCAGTCAATAGCTGTTAAAATATCTACTGTTTGACTAACATTTCCTGTTTACGCTAAAAATAGTAAATAGCTAAACAATTCATCTTCATTTTCTGCATGCTGCTCTGCTTATCTTCAAAACATCTCTGATTTCTCTCCTTTCAAACTTCCATATGCTTGCTGGGACAGTATTCCATCTCTCCTCCCCCTTTGCTGCATTACCATCTCTGTTCCAACACTTCATTACTTATTTTATACTTCCTGATTTCACCCAGTTGATTTTTTTCATTTTGAGAAAAAACTGCCACAACTGGTCTGTCACTTTGCAATGCAAAAACAGATGGTTGACTGTCTCTGCTTGTTCCCCACATAAGTAACATCTAGAGCATAGGTGGAAACCTCTTTTGTTCAGGTTCTCATGAGTCAGCACTCCTTCTTTTGCCAAAAGCCAGGAAAAACAGTTTACCTTGTATGGTATCTTGGTTTTCCATATCATCCTCCAGGGCCATCCTGCCTCCTGATTTGTTGTTGAACTCAAGTCTCTGTATGCAGATTTAACAGTAAAATTCTCTTTACTATCAGCTTTCCATTCCAAAGTATCCCTCACCTGTTAAATTGTTGAAATGTGCCACTGTGTTATAAAAGGCTACTATCTTTAGCATCTCCCAATCATTCAGATTCCTTCTTAGCTGTAGATTCCATCCTTGTCCTGTCCATATTTCAGCAATTGTGACTTGTTGAAGTTGGCATAGGGTGTAAAGATCTGGGTACATTTGCTGTAAAGGTTCTTGGCCACACCAACTGTCATCCCAAAAGGACACCTTCAAACCATTCCCCACTTTAAATCTTGCTCTAGCCAAAACTAAAGGCCATAGATTCCTGATAGATCTCCACAAACTGCAACCATAAGGGGTAGTCACCACTTCAGCTATCCACTTATCCTCCATCCCATACTTTGCAGTGACCACTTCCTTCCAAAGTGAGTTGTCAGTTGTTGCAAACTTCCACAACCATTTCATCAACACTTCAACAGGCTCTTGTTCTGTCTACTCATGTCTCTGATTCCCACCCATCCTACTTCCTTGTTGATTGTCAACTCCTCCCACTTAACTAGATGGAACTTCTTCTTGTCTTCATTGCCTTGCCAGAAAAAGTTTTCCTTAAGAGTATCTATCCTTTTAACCACATTCACTGGTATAGGAAACCAGTGTTGTCAAAGGCGCACTTAAGCCCTGAAGCGAGGCCCAAAACATGTTGAGCGCTTCGCCTCGCTTTATGTGGGCTTCAGTGTCATCATCAAGGCTCTAAGCCATACTTTTCCTTGCCAATGAGCCTCTCTTGAAGAGGTGACACTAGATAATTGATATTTCACTTTCTTGTAATGGTTTTACAATTTCTTTGTCCAAATATTAGTTATTCATGCTTATTATTATTAGTCTTGGACTACACACACACACACACACACACATATATATATATTTGTATTTTTGCACCATTGCGCCTTTTTTCATTAAAGCCAACGCTTTATTTGCGCTTTGCGCTTAAAGCCCCAGCTGACCTAAGAGCTTTTTGTGCTTTTCGCTTTTGATAACACTGCTTAGTATCATTTTAATCTTATCCAACTACTATGTTGATCCATCAATTTTTCATAATTGTAGTTCGCATGACCACTAGAAGCCACAACTTGCTGAGTCAAATTTGTGGCAAATTTTATTAGCAAATATGAACCACACATACCTATTTGCAGTGACATTAGAGCTATCCGTCATGACTAAACAAGTAAACTGCGTATAAGGTTACCTATGTTCCGTTGGGGTAATTTTTGTGCACAATGGGCCAAATATAAGCGGCAATAAAACGATGATAATGGATCTGCAACGCCTCTCGCCATCATAACTAGTCGTGGAAGATTATCAGCAGGTTGTTCCAAAAGGAAACGCCAGCAATGGTATATGGCCAGCTCCAAGTATCTGTTCACAAGAGTATTTGTCAAACAGAAGACTAACAGAAATATAAACTCATGCACAGCAGAAAAGAACCGGTACAAGTGATTTTGGCTATCTCCCTGCAATGATCTCTTGTATAGTTCACAGACACTTCGCTTTTGTAAAGAAAAAGAGAAGAAGAGATCTGGTGATTCACTGTTCAATCAAACATGATGGTATTTAAATAGTGTTTACAAGTAATACTCAAAAGGAAGAAAGAAATTTCTATTTCTACTTACACAATTATAGGGATTCTACAACTTTCGCATATTTATAATGAACTCTTGCCATATTAACAATTTTTAATTATTAACAGTTTCCGAAGCTGCTCAGCTGATATGGAACATAAGCACGAAACTACAAATACCAGAGGTGGATTATCATTAAAAACTTTAAATCATCCCAGTCTAGCGGGGGAGAAGGAATCAACTTTACTTTTATGATTGTGATGAAAGCAGTTGCATAGACAAACCCAATGGCAATGTAAGTCCTAGATAAATTAAAATTTACCATGCCAGCAATACATTGTTAATCTCCAGCTTGTATGGAATTCTAGCAATTTTTCACTAGTGAACCAAGATCATCACATTAGGATGGAACAAAAATCCAAAGATCATCCATTCAATATGTCAATTTTCAAAAACTCTATAATGCTAATCCATTCCATTCCAGCATCTCACTTAAGGAAGTTATGTTTATGAATAACAGACACCTAAAGATAAATTAATGAAGTAGAATCAAGAGCTCAATAGACAGGGGAAGCAATTGCAAGAACTAAGGACCTCACATGCGTGGCAGTAGCTCGCGGATGGAACCAACTTTGCAAAACCAGTTATAGCAGGTTTCTTTGGCTTCAGCACAGATTTCAGTTGCTTGAAAGTTATCTGTTATAGAACAAGTGTGTCTTTTAGGAAGAAATGAGACTCAGGAAACCAGAACAATTACATCAAGATCAAGGATATCAGAATACTGAAAACAAGAAGAAACAAAAAAATGGATAGGTGTCTTAGAGATTAGGTTTATTAAAGACATTGAAGCCTTGTCCTTCAACTTAAAAATAAAATATGACAAATGAAAAAGAAGAAAAAAACGCGCAATTCTGATTTGGAATGTTAACAACACCCCGATTGACTTATCCATCATTGCTTCACCATATAACCATCCCATCAAGTTGCCTCTTTGACTGTGATAAGTTGTAATGAGAATTGGAGAACCTTAAGGTGCTAAGGTCAGGCTTGACAGTAAGACAAATTTCATAACTCGTTGCCAAGATATCTACTATTCTAACCGTGGGCCTAAGGATTCTACAGTCTTCCATTACAAATTTACAATGAACAGTGGCAAACTGCTCTAAGTCATCCAAACAAAATCAATTAGAAAATCTAACAAATAATTTCCAAGTTGACTTAGAGGATGATGACAAACTTATTTTACACACACTTAAGTACATTTCAAACTAAATTTGGTCACAGTAAACGCATACGACAGCAGTGGACACCAGATACTGGAGCTTAAGTGCCAGTTGGCCACGGGGAGGCAGAGGTTGAGGTAAATGTGACGGCTATACCTGGTAAATGGACTAATGTCCCATCTTCAGTGTATTCAGCTTTCTGCCTGATGCGCTCCCATACCATATCCCCTAACATATCTAGTATTTCTGTAGCTAGAACAAATACTGTTGGATACAATTGTAGTACAGATGTATCCGACAGCAGCTTAGCAACCTATACAAGAGAAGTCAAGATACATTTAGCTAAAAAATAGAAGAAGTAGAAAATGCCAACAGACCACCTGATGTTATAGAAATGTCTTAAGTTATTATATCTGTGGTTACATTACACCAGTTGACTAATTTGATCCTTCATAATTTTTATTATGCATTTTACTGTTGAAATCAATTAGAAGAGAAGAAACTTTTACTGTTTATGAATTATAAGAAACCAATGCAATCATGTTATTTTTACTTGTTTACTTTGCTTGGAATTATGTCGGTCTATCAGAATATCAGGCGAATTGTGCGTTGCACCTTAACAGTTGAATTATCTTTTCAGCATCAGGTGTCATCGATAAGCATATAGACAAATACTGGAGTGAAGATGTGAAAATTTGAAAAGAAACAAAGTGAAGAAATGAAAAACACGGAAAATTAACAATTACAATCGCCATTCTTAATTTATGGTTCAAAATGACTCACCGAATGTAAAAGAAACAAATGGGCAAACAAATAACTTAAAGAAACAATTAAACGATTTATATTTAACTTCCTCTATTGGCCCACTTGCTTAACTCTGTGGGAAAGAAAAGCCGAATGTTTTATTAGAAGAGTAAAATATTAACTTCTTTCAGTTATCGTTCCAATCCTTTAAAATATCCCATCTTCTCTTTGGATTTCATGCCAATTTCTCACACTATTAAATCACCATGGCCGAGCATGTTACTTGCATGTGCAAATTTCCGTTTTCCAGTTTGACCGAATATTTTTTCCCTTAAAACCCGAAAACAGAATTTTTTAAAAATTAAAACCGAATACCAAACCGAAAAAATTGAAGTATTCAGTTCGGTCCCTTTTTTCGGTTTTACGAAAAAAGCCAATCCCTAGTCTGTACCTAAGAATAGCCCTGAGTCAGCCAATTAAGCTATGAGCCAAGTATTACTAAATAGCAAACTTGAAACTGACTTAATTAACGAATACCAAATAAAAAATTTAAACGGAGTGGTACTTATCCAAAAATAATGACTTGAATAGGAATAACCCGAGTGAACCAGACTAAGCTATGAGCCCAGTATCAAATAGCAAGTTTGAACTGACTTACTGTATGAATACCAAATAAAGTTGTTAAACTGCGAGGTACTTATCCAAAAAGAATGATCACTTGATTGGTAAATGCAGAATCGAGCAAGAAGCGAATGTTACAAAGTGTAGAATAAAAACTACCTTGATTGACAGATTAAGGGAGGTTACACGGTCATTTGCATGCCAGGCACGACTAATTTCATCTTTAAGTTCAGTTAAGCGTGAAACATACTCCTGCAGGGTGATAAATTTAACACCTTCTTCAGCAAATCTCTGAGGATCACCTAGCTCCTCTAGATGTGCATTTGCTGAGGGTTTCTCAGGGCCTACAATATTTAATCATCATAGCAATTATTGCCGAGGAAATACAACAGCTAGTCTAACATATCAAACAAGTTCAACTGATACCTTTTTTTTTTTTTTTTTTTTTTTTTTTTTTTTACATTTTTCTTACCTGTATCAGAAACTAAAAGGATGAGAGAACTTTAAAAGGCCACGAGTAAAGAAAAAACCTTTGATATGACTTCTTTTGTCCTATTTTATATGAAAATCTTTGATTGAGCCACAAAGATTAAGGAGTCAGATGACTTGGATTAGGTACGCAAGTCACATTTATATGGAAATAATGTATCATAATCTTAAATCAAAATGTTTTAAACCCTGTATAATGTAGAATATTATTGTCTGACAATATATGTAATTTATTTGTGACATTTCAAAAATAAATAATGAGCCACATAAAGTAAATATAGCTAGGATATATCATACCCATGCCTGTCTTCATAATTGAGCTTGACAGCTGCAAGGAGCAAGAAAAAAGTTACACAAAAACCCAGAACAATATTAAGAACTGAACACGTAAAACACTGATCAAAAATTTCTAATTTTTTTTATTGACACCCTAGTTTTTCTTCTTCGTTTTACTTTTTCCTTCTCTTTTCTGTTATTCGTTTTAAGCCAAAAAAAAAAAAAAAAAAAAAAAAAAAGAAATCCACCAGCACTTGCAATTTGTTGCAGTGTTAATAAAGCCCATTACCCCCACCTCCCAAACACCCCACCCCAAAAGAAAAACTTGAAAGAAAGAAAAATAAAGCACTTTGGGACAAAACAAACACAATTTCATTATAAATTGCAGCTAGCAACTGCAACATAAGAAAAGAATTTCCGTCTAATCCATTGAACATAAATAGAAATTGATAACTCAACTTTAAAACAAATTTAGGGTGTGTTTGGTATGAAGAAAATGTTTTCTTATAAAATATTGGAAAATAAGTAATTTTCTTACTTATTTTTTGGTGTTTGTTAGGTAAGCAAAAAAATATTGTCCTAACAGCATTTATATGAACTCTAAGAAAACACGATGGGCTGAGGCGGGGGTAGGGGCTGGGGCGTTGGGGTAGGAAGAGACAATGATCTTGAATTGTCACTTATGGAACTTGTTTTTCCTATTCACTCTAAGGAAGTCATTTTTCTGATTTTTAAGGAACTAAGTTTCCAAAACATTTTGACCAACGAAAAATTGGAAAACATTTTGACAGGATATGTTTTCCTCCGTACCAAATACACACTTATACCATAAACTATAAGAAGACCACTAACTAGGGATCCACTAAGATCACCTCCATTTTGGAAAATTTGTAATAGCACGTGTATGAAGATTAAAAAGGCATACTAACCGAAGAAACAGAAATCATTTTGGAGACAGGAAACTTTTGCATCAAGACTTTCTTGTAAGATGTCCATTCCTTTCCCACAAATTTTATATCTCTATATGGTTCTGCTGTGATTTCAGTAGCTGTACTTCCTAAATCTGAATCCTCTGGTTCTCCATGATTCCCCCTTAGTGGATCAAAAAACTCGTCCCTGCCATAATCCGTAACGTCAACCTACAAACTCAACCAAGTGATGGAAAAATTAGGAAATGAAAAAATATCTGGATATGCTAAGAACAACAAGAGCCCATGATCAATCGTAGTGTAAGGTTATTGACTTAACACTTGATTAAACCTAGGTGGTATATTGGTATCACCATTATAATCTTTTAAAATATTGAAGCAACCTAGAGTGGCTACAATTTTAGCTACGTATCGTATACACAATCATCTGGTTTTATTTTCCTTTGCTGGTTTTGACTCTTTTTGAACAAGCTTATAAGTCTCTTCTCTTATAGGAGTAGTTTCTTTTGTCTTAAAGTATTTCTTCTCTTTTTTTTTTTTCTTTTTTTTTAACTGTAGTGCGTAGACCAGCTTACTAACCTATTTCGTCAAGTACGTGCATCTTGTTACCAGTATGGGCGCTGCCCACCAAAACTTAGACAGATGGATGCACTTTGTTTATCCTGAGTCTTAACACCTCTAAGGAGTAAGGACTAAGGAGTATGGGAAGTCCAACAACTACAACCTGCTCTGGTGAAATTGCATTGCCTATATCCCAATAAAGTAGAAAAACTTGAATGCAGTTATAACTTATCTACATCTTAATAACTTATTTTTTTTCACAATGAATCACTGGAAAAAGGACTTCACCTGTCACTAATTAGCTTAAATTTGTCAAATGGAAATTTTATCCATTTTTTGGCTAATCTCTTCAGAACAATAGGAGATTTAAGTACTTAGTCATGAAAATGAGTAGTATCTGTTTGTTCTTTTGTTTAAAACCCTGATTATACCTTAAGTGAAATTGTTCACCGTTGAATCCACTTTTTGGTCCACAATGTCATAAAAACTCACTACTTCACAACATTTTCATTGATTTAAATGCAATTGGTGGCGTAATAAGTTGCTGCGATTAATATACACGAGGAAGGGAGAAACATTGAACCTGCTCTGGTGAAATTGCACTGCCTAAATCACAATAAAGTAGAAATCACACAAACACAAAAGCATGAATGCAGTTCTAACTTATCTACATCTTAATAACTTTTTTGTTTCATAAATAACCACTGGAAAAAGGACTTCACCTGTCACTAATTTGCCTAAATTTTTCAAATTGAAATTCTATCCACTTTTTTTCGGCTAATCTCTTCAGAACAATAGGAGATTTAAGTATTTAATCATGATAATGAGTAGCTGTGTTCGTTCTTTTGTTTGAAAACCTGATCATATAACAACAACAACATGCCCCGTGCAATCCCACAAGTGGGGTCTGAGTAGGGTAGAGTGTACACAGACCTTACCCCTATCATGGAAGGTAGAGAAGTTGTTTCCGATAGACCCTCGGCCCGAAGAAAAGCAAATCAAAGCAGTCTGGGAAAAGAAATAACAGAAAAACAATTTGTACCGTTGATTCCACATTTTGTAAACAACTTACTACTTTACAACATACTCCACTGATTTAAATGCAAGCGGTTGCCTAATAAGTTGTTGCGATTAATGTGACACCATTTGACTTGAGAAGTTTGAAATTTGTAGTCTAAAACAAACCTTTAACATATTTATGTGGCTATGAATAATTTCATTAAGGGTAAAAAGGAAATTTTAAAGTTAAGTTGCTTCTAATTAATACTTACTTATAAGTTTTGAGAGCAAACAATGCAGAAAATATGAAATGTGTATCTCTTTTTGGTGTAAACATGACAGAAGATATTTTTGATAATTTGTAAAAGGAACATAGATCCTTGTTTTGTAATAGTCAAAAAAAAAAAAATTAATAGAAGTTATTTAATATAGAGGAAAACATTGAACCTGGTGGGCACATAAGGGTGATTGAAGGGAGAGAGGATGAGTAGTCTCTGCTGCTACCCGACGCAAGGAGTGAACCTCTTGTTCAGCTTTATACTCTCGATTTCGAAATTTCAGTTCCATTCAAACAATCAAATTGTACACTCTGATATGCGGGATACCCGTATTGAAGCTTCTCCGTTGTTATTCCACTGTCTAATGTAACAAAATGATGATCAAAATGTTCTTTGGTGAGAGAAAAATAAAAATTCAAAAATGGTCCTTCGTAGTGTTAACAGGGCCGTTTGGCACGATCATAAGGAAAACATCTTATCCCTTATTTGGTTAATAATTTAAAAATAGTATCAGAATAAATTATCTCTGGTATGGAATAATAATTTCAGGATTAGTTATTTCAGGATAAAATAATTAAAATGACAAAAATAGCCTGCGGTCCGTCAAACTCCTTTTCTACTAAATAAGGTGGAGGTTATTTTTGTTGGGCAACTTACACAAATGACTACACTTTGGGAGACCCGCTACGGTTGACCGACGGAGAAGAGAGAGTGAAAAAAGGGAGAGAGAGTTGAGGGAGAAGAGAGAGCGATTGAGGGAAAAGATTGATACAATTGAATAAGAGGAGATGGGTTTTGAATTAGTTACCTTGTGTAATTGAAATACAATATTTAACTATTAAATTATGTTCTCTACAGTATGTAAAATTACCATTTTTGTAAACAAATAACTTTTACTTAGAAATTATGCAATGCATGGTACTTTTAATTCAACAAACCCAAACAATCAATAAGAAATAATGCCAGGATAACTAATTTCAATATAACTCTTAGTTTGATTGGGCATACATATAGCTCTTTAAATCTTGTGGTCTTAAATTTATCATAAATACAACTTGAAAAGTGAAAAGGGAGTTGAAAAATAAGTTATAATCTGTTTTCCAAATTTGAAATACAACTTCAAGTTGAATTTAGATTTTTATGACAAACGCTAATTTTTAAATAAAGTCATAAACTATTCCGGAAAAAAGTGAATATTTTTTATGGCCAGAAGGGTTATCTATGGGCTTTGGTCCTTAAAATGTAATAAATATGATGAAAATAGTTCTTTAAGGCATTTCAAAAAGTGATCAATTTGATCCTAAATCACATAAATAATAATAATTGTTATTTTTACTATTAAAATAAATGAAGACCCTCGGCATATGTACTCCATGTGAGCTATGCTACTAAACTACACAATAAAAGTTATCTTATTGTATCGTTCAAAATCCCATTTCGACATCCACGCCAAAATTTAATCATAACTTGAACTAGCCATGGGAAAAATTGATGTAGAGGTAAAGCCGAAAGAAAATTATAATTTTACTGTGACTTTATTAACTAGAGCATGAAAGGAAGCCTAGAAATTCTTCAATTAGACAAAGTGGGTTGTGTACGGAGGAAAGACTTCAGTTTAGTTTGACATTAAAAGTAGCAATTATCTTTACTTATATGGTTTTGGATCAAATCAATTACTTTTTTATTTACATTAAGGATCATTTTCATCGTTAAGGACCAAATGGAACCAAAACTCACATATTGAAAACCATTTTGATTTTCTCCATATAAATTGGACTTTTGTGTTTCTCTCTATTAATATACTTGTCAATTTGTGGGATCTTTTACGTTCGAATAGAAGAAAACACAAAATATTAGGTAGATGGCCAATTGTAATAATACAGCTGCTCGTTTTGAATAATTTTGCCTAAAAAAAGTGATTTGATGCTTTGAATATGTTGTTTTTATCATTTGGACTTAACATGTGGTTTGGATTGAGACTCAAGGAGTTCGGATGAGTTTTGGGCAAAGTATTAATTTTTGCACAGTCACTGAAGTTACTATCAGCTGGTGCGTCACATATGCCTCCCTGGGGTCACAAATGGTAAAAGGAAGCACCAGGCCTGGCCTCTGCAAAAGTGAGCCAGGGAACGCAGAGGCGAAAGTCGGTCAATGGTGACTTTCTGCAATTGCAATGGTTCGGTCAGAATTGCAATGGTGGTCGGCCATCCGGGCATTCACATTTGCGTGGGTTCTAGAATTGCAGCATTGCAATTGCGATCAAGAGGTCCGCAATTGCGACGATACAACACACACGCGCGCGCGGGCACACACACATATAAATAATTAGATATTCGGGACAATAATCATTCTTGACAAATTTGGAAAGAAGACCACTCGAATTTTTGGATCCGAATTGGTGGAGTTTCACCCAACTATTATAGATAATGATTCCTTATATTAATCTAGTGATTATGTGTTAATTTTATCGAATTTGAATCATGTAATCATGCCCTTCAAGAAGCTACAATTAAATAATTTAACCTAAACTTAAAATTTGAAAATTGTCGTTTTAATTAGCAATTGCAATCAAAATACAATTTTGATTATTGAAGATAATATTAATTGTTGAAGCTATAGTGTGTAATATTTTGCACTTTAACTTCCGAAATTAGCTCTCAGATATACTATCTAATGTATTATCTGTTTATTTTGTGTATATTCAAATAATTTCTTCTTCTAACCCAGCTTTTTGATATTTCTTGATCTTAAAAAAACAATTTGATTAGGGACGCATTCTCGTTGACATCTTTTATATATATATATATATATATATATCATTTTCATACAGTAACTTGGGACAATTAATTATAGTTGACAAAAAAGTTTCAAAATTGAGTGGGAGTAACTCAAGTTATTTCTATTGAGTAGGGTGATAAAATTTAGATTAGTGATTAAAGAGTTTTGACCATATTCCGACTTTCCCCCAAGTTTTATTTTTAACACTTTGACCCAACCAATATAAGCCCTAAAATACCCAAAACAGGTAAATAAATAAAAAACGCGCCAAAGCTCTCTTTAGCGCTGATTTTCTCCATTCCCTCCATTCTTCTTCTTCCTTTGTCTTCTTCGTCCACTGTTGCTGCTCTCTTCTTGTTCTCCTTCTTCTGCTGATGTTTTCTTCTTCATTTTGAAGAACTTGCTCAAGAAATAAAAAAAACGAAACCACCCGATTTTACAATTGTTTGACTGGATTTCGTTCGTGTAGCACTGGGCATTACTTCATAAGTAATTTCCGCTCATTTGGTAAGCAAAACAATATTGTTTTGTTTCAATTATTCATCTAGCTATAGCTGTTGCTTTTCCAACAATTTACAGTAGCAGTTGCAGTTGTTGCAACAAGTGCTAAAGATGTTGTATAAGAGCTTTTGAATTTATTGCAACAACTGTTGTAGTTTCTGCAACAGTTGCAATAAATTATGATGTTGTTGCAAATTTTGTACAAATCTGTTGCAACAACTGCTAAATATGGGTATAAATAATTTATAACAGTTGTTGTACTTTTTGCAACAACTATGATAGCCGTTGGACAGCTTCTACTCTTTCCAACAACTCACTAACTTGTTGCAACAAGTAACCTGTGATAGTGGCTGGACAACTTCTACTCATTCCAACAACTCACTGACTTGTTGCAACAAGTAACCAACAAGTAGGTTACTTGTTGCAACAAGTACAACAGCTGTTGGACATATTTTACAGTTGTTACTGAAGCTGTCTCCAACAACTGGGTGAGTAGTTGCAACAACTCGATGACTTGTTGCAACAGCTACATTAGTTTTTGGACATATTTTACAGATGTTATGAAATAGAGACCAAAATTGAAGTTGTCTCCAACAACTAAGTGAGTAGTTGCAACAAGTAGACTACTTGTTGTAACAAGTCACTTAATTGTTTCATTTTGTTACTATACTGTCATGATTGATTTTCTTAAAACAAAATATCTTTAGGTACCATTAATGGGGGACTCAATAACAATAGGGTTTGATTGCCATGGTGAATGGAGCGAGAAGAACCATAGATATGTATGGCGCTGGAAGGGTAGTGACATGTTAGAGACGATGGCGATGATTGATGTTGTGTTTGATGATATTGTGAACTTAATCATTACCTATTGTGAATTAATTTGTGAACCGAAAGATCTTACCATCACTTACATGAACAACTCTTTTGAAAACCAGAGGGTCTTCCCTTTTAAGATAACCGATCAGGTTCGTTTGCATGCTTATTTGAATGCTGTAGCTAGGCCCATTTTAAGGGTATACTTGGTTGGAAGCCCGGTAGAGAACCAGAATTTAACTCAAGACCAACAAGATATGTTAAATGATGAATTGGATGGGATGGATATGGATATTCCAGATAATGGAAGTGGAGGTGACCAGATTCCTATACCGGAAGTTGCGAGCAATACACCGGGCACTACACAATCAACATAGTCCAGCCATGTTCAAGATGATGAAACAGGTTTTTATAAAGGAATGTCATTCAAGAACAAGGAAGTACTAGCAACTTCGTTGAAACTTGCTTGCTTGAAGAAAGCTTTCAGTCTCAAACAGGTGATTAATTCACGTACTGTGTATTGCTTCAGATGTGTACATCCGAAGTGCATGTGGTGGCTGAGGGCTGTGAAGCTTTTAAGTTCTGACAGAATTTATATCAGAACCTACATAAAATATCACACATGTGGTTCTGAGCATATTATGAGCCATAATCCACACGCCATAGCGAAAGTCATTGGTGAATACTTCAAAGATAGGTTTCCCGACGGCAAAGGCCCATCTACAAAAGATATGATCCATTCAGTCCATACAAAATTAGATTATAAGGTAAGTTATTGGAAGGTTTGGAAGGGCATGGAGATCGCAAAGGCTTTGACAAGGGGGACACATAAGCACGGGTAGGCGGTGCTTGATGCGTATCATTATATGCTTTGTTCCGCAAATCTAGGAAGTAAGATTGCATTAAAGGTTGATGAAAATAGGAAGTTTAAGTACTTTTTTGTAGCTTATGCGGCTTGGATGCTTGATTTTGTGCAAATGAGAAAAGTCATAGCTGTCGATAGGACGTTATTGAGGAGCATGTATGTAGGAGTGTTGTTGTCAGCCGTCGCACAAGATACGGAGAATCATATTTTCCCGATGGCATTTTGTGTAGTGGACAAGGAGTGCGATGCCTCATACTAATATTGTTTTTGAACAAATGAGAAGCTATGTAGATGATACCGCTGAGTTGTGCATGATTTCTGATAGGCATCCAAGTATCAAAAAGGCGGTTTCAATTGTCTTCCTTACATCTCATTGTGGTTGTTGCATGAGGCACCTTGGGGAAAATCTCTTAACCACCTTTCACAATTCGAAGGTCGTATCTCATTTTTATAAAGTCGCAAAAGCTTACAATATAGATGTGTTCAATGACCTTTCACAATTTGAAGTGTATTCTTCCTAAATCAAGTGATCATTAGAGTGATTTGATGTGAAGTACTTTATTCATCCATATTTAGTGGTAAACAAAGGGTTTCAATGTTATTCAGTGATCAACAAAGGGATTCTCTGATATTTAGTGATCAACAACCACAACAACATACCCAGTGAATCCCACAAGTCCAGGGAGGGTAGAGTGTACGCGGACCTTACCCCTACCTTAGGTAGGGAGGCTGTTTCCGGAAGACCCTTGACTCAAGAAAAGACATATGAAAGGTCAAATACGGGCAAATAAATCAAAGCAATTATGAAAATGAAAACAATAAAAGTAAATAAGCCATTATAAACCAACAGATACTCGCAAAAATTAAGAGACAAGAAACTATAGAGCAATATAACTACTCGTAAGAAAGGATAAACGTGACTACCTACTAGCCTTCTACCCTAATATGAGTCCTCCATACCCTCCTATCTAAGGTCATGTCCTCGGTAAGCAGGAAATGCGCCATGTCCTGTCTAATCACCTCTCCCTAATACTTCTTCGGCCTACATCTACCTCTTCTGAAACCGTCGCTAGCCAGCCTCTCACACCTCCGCACTGGGGCATTTGCATCTCTTCGCATCACATGCCCAAACCATCTCAGTCTCGCTTCCCGCATCTTGGCATCCACTGAGGCTACTCCAACCTTGTCTATGATGACTTCATTCCTAATCCTATCGCTCCTAGTGTGCCCACACATCCATCGTAGCATTCTCATTTCCGCCACTTTCATCTTCTAAACATGAGATTTCTTGACTAGCCAACACTCCGCCCCATACAACATAGTTGGTCTAACCACCACTTTGTAGAACTTGCCTTTAAGTTTTGGTTGTTGCAAAGATGTGTCATCTGTCGCAATAGATTATTTAGTTGTTGCAACAATTTAAGCAACTGTTTGATTTTTTCCAACAAGGTGAGTCATCTGTTGCAACAGGTTACTGATCTGTTGCAACATATTATTTAGTTGTTGCAACATCTTCAGCAACTATTCTATTATTTCCAACAAGTTAGGATTCTGTTGCAACAACTATTTGACTTGTTTGAGACTACTGAACATACAATATATAAGGGTAATGAACATAGAAAATATACTTAAAAAAATTACATAATTTCTTCATCCACTATAATTTAACAACTGAATATAAAATGCAAACATAAAGAGAAATTGTTTGTCCCCAAATTAGGGCTCCCCAAAACACTAATTTAAAATAATTGCCTTTCAGCCCACATTATGGCTCCAACACCTTATCAATAATCCCAGAAGCCCACCTCTATTGCATCCTTGCCACAGTATTGTCACTCATTAAATATTCGTGCCGGTAAGAAAATGCTCAATAAAACCAAGTGACCACGAACCACATGCCCTATTAGTCTCATTGCGGGGGAGATTCTTTTTCTGATCAAACTCCCATGGTTCATTAAGCACCTTTTAAGGCAAGTGTGAGAACATGCCACTTTGCTTTAGTAACTTGGGTAACAAATCCAATACCGACTGCATGTAACAGAAGACATGTAACTGAAGAAAACATCATCTTCATAAACTGAGAGGTTGCAATCATAACATTTATGACCACCTCCTCAATCATGAACTCAAGAGTGACAAAATGGGTGGTATTAATATTCATCACAGTTATGACCTTTTTGACACCAACCCACTCGCATCCATCTAGGTAGGGTCTTCTACCTTTGGGATAACTGAGGACATCATCGTCCCACAGAAACATAGCAAGTCTTTTCTCCAAGGGCGCACCACCCTCCTTTGTAGCCTCATCGGTCAACTCTGTGTACCTTTTGCTGATGTTATTGTAGAAGTTGAGGTCCAACATTCTATCAGAGGAATCATAGTGCTTAGAGAAATTAAATTTCCTAATACACATTAACAGCATGATTTCATCTGCATACTACAGTAAAAGTATCAAAACAGTCAGTCACTTGTTGCAACAATTAGTTAACTTGCTGCAACAACTAATTCACTTGTTGCAACAACTAGTTAGCTTGCTGCAACAACCAGTTAACTTGCTGCAACTAATTCAACAAAAAAAGACTTGTTGCAACAACTAGATAAATTGTTGCAACACCAACCAGTTAACTTGCTGCAACTAATTTAACAAACCAGAGGACAAGTGTTGTTGAAACTTACACTATCCATGCCATGCCCCGAACCTGGGCTTGGACGTAACACGGCACCCAGTGCCTGGCTACATGTGATCGAGCGAACCAACTGGCTGGTTGAATCAACATGTGATATCATAACTGTTGCAGGCTATGCGTCCACCAAACACAATATGAAGAGACCTGGTTGAGTACCAGTTCCCTTATGCAATGCAGTAAGTATAGAAGACAAGATTTTACCGTGGAAAACTCCTTGCTCAAGGGATTAAAAATCACGACCTACACCAGTAGGATTTCAATTCCACTACACGAGCAACTTCAGGCTACAACTCTATCGTAAGTTAGGAATTAACTCCCATAATCTCTCACCCTTACAATAACGCTTATGCAACGTAGGAACTAACTCACTTAGTCCCTCAACCTTTAAAATACTCTAATTGCAAGCACCTCCACTTGACTAACTCTAGCCAAGAAAACTAATACACCTAGACTCACTCTAGCCTAGTGTACCACTCAAAGACACCCTTTGAGATTTTATCGTGACTAACTCTAGCCACACACTAATACAACTAAGCTAGCTCTAGCCCAGTGTACCACTCAAGAGCTTGTGGAAGCAACCTTGAGAATTTAGAACACCTACTAACAACTTTTTTTTTTGGGAAGCGTAGTTTTACAGCTTAAAACTACTAAACAAAGACTTGCAACAATATGAAGAACTTAGACTGAATCTTGTGTCTGGATCAGGTTCTTTAATTCTAGGTGATTTGTTTTTGAGAGATCTTGAGAACTTGTGTCAGCAGCTTTGCACGATTTAGATTAGGTTTTCAAGTCTACTCAATATGTTATCATGTTGTATATATAGTGAGAGCATGTGGAATGGATAGAGACTACTCATTCACTTTGACTTAAAGCATGGGCCAACTCACAACTGTACATGTGTGCAGCAAGTGGCTCGGCTTTCAGTTGTTCTCTACTGATGGTGCAAGGTGCACAAAGAGGAGGTTACTGACCAGGTCACTATCTGATTCTGAAATAGTTTGACAATCATCAAAACACAAATGCACTTGGACTTATCAATTTCCCCTTTTTGATGATGACAAACTCATAGACGATGTTCCCCCTGAAAACCAGCTTCCCACTTGTTCCCCCTGCGAAGCAGACCATCATTTTAGAGCACCTGCAACATGTTAGTAACAATGCAACACATTTCTACAGCATATCTTCCCCCTTAGTTCGGCAACATGTCTTCACTTATTCTGATCACAGTCGGATGTACCCATTCATATCATCAACAATATCTTCCCCCTTTTGGCATTATCAAAAAAATTCAGTGACGCCCTCTCAGAGCTATGAAACATAAGTATACACGATGATAGAGATATCTTATGGCATAAAGATAAAATAATCGTTGCATTCATCAGATTAATTTGCCTACAGGATGAAGTAACAATCATTATCCAAAAGCAGTAGTCTAAACAATATACATATAATAGTTAAAATGTTAAAACATCATGTCATAGACAAAGAGGACTGGGGGAAACAGAGGGAGCTTGAGGGATTGGAATATGGAGGACAGAACAAGGAGAGGAATCAGGGAGCACGAGCAAAGGCTTTCAGAACATTATTCACTTTCTCGCTATTATCTCTTTGATTTTTGATCATCTTATCACCAAGCTCACCCACCTTCTCGTTCAAGCGAGCATTCTCCGCTTGAAGCTCAACATTTTCGCGTCCAAGCTCACTACTAGGGGCAGGTTCACATGTTTGTTCAACCAATTTAACTCTCAGGCGATCATTTTCAGCCAATTTAGCTCTCAGGCCTTCATTTTCAACTTGAAGCCGACTGATTTTAATGGTTGCTTGCTCATGTGCGTCAATTAGATCCGATATAATAGAGCTGCTCCCCACACCTTCCCTCTTGTGTATTCATTCACACTCTTCTAAGGTCCCTATAGTGTGATCATCTGTTTCCCTGTTCCCTTCGTAGCCTTTCCATTCTTGACACTAAAATGCTCAAACACATTGGTCAAGAAAAAGCCATAAGGAAGCCCATGCTTGCTATATTTGATATTCAAACCTTTATCCTATGTTCAATCATTAGACCAGGCAAGTTGATGGGTTAAAAGTTTGCAAGAGGTTCAAGATGTACCAGGTCTGACAATGAAGTCGTGTATCTCCCCTCAGCTCTAGGAAGCAGCACTTTGTTAACAAACTCAAAAATAAGTTGATATTGCGGCTTCAGTTGCTTCTTATGGAACCTATCAGAGGATGCAGGGCCCTTATTGACAATCGAGTTTTTGAAATCTTAAGAGGCTTTTCCTTTCACAATTTTCAGTCCACAGGTTGGGACTGCCAAGATTTCTCCAAGCTTTGCCTCATCTAGCTGGAATTCCTTTGAATGAATTGCCAGAGCCAAGGTAGAGTCATCAGTATATATCAGATTCAGGTATAACTCAATCACCTCTTGTTCAAAAACACTGGGAACTGGAGTAACAAACAGATGTTCCCATTCCTAAAATTTTACGATCTCTAGAAGTTCCCTCATTCCATGCTTGTCAGAGATGTCATAATCAAATACTCTTCCCTGTAACACTTTTTGATTCATTAGAGTATTTTCCCTTTCCTCATCTGAGTCCTGTAACCTTCTCTTTTTCTCAGAGCAACGTGGTTCCTTTCTTAGTTTGCTCCCTTTTCTTTGGGTTGTCGAGGTGTACTCTTCTTCTTGAGAACTTGCTCATTTCTTTCAGTAGGTGTATCCTCCTTGATAACCTTTTTTCCTTTTTCTTCTTCTTTTCTTTTAGATAAACTTTTCTCAAGAGATAGTTGTTCAGGTTCCTCTTCTTCATCAGGAATTGTCACCACATCCGAAGACGATGGAACCTCCTCATCTTTCAAACTGTTCTTCCCAAATCTTCCTTTCGTCTTGTCTACCAATTTATCTTTCTTTGCCTTTAGGGTGCACTCAAGCCTAGCTTTTCTCCTTTGCCTAGTGTGTGGACTTTATAAGCAATTCGTTTCCTGACTTTCCCACTTCTTGGAGTTACAGGGCCAGAGGATCTCTTAATTACGGTACTTAGAATGATATCACCATCTGAGTCTACTTCCTCAGAGGAGTTATCAGACTTTTCTTTCTCCGGAGATGGTCCTCTTAACTGCACAACAGCAGGAATTACATCTCTAATTACTTTAGAGAGGTCTGTAATCTCAACTACGATGGGAGTAATCCGAAGTATAAATGACTCGAACACTCCTTGTGCTGAGAGACCACGTCCCTCCTGCACATCCCCTGTACTTTCTTCTTTCCCCTTAACTTTTTCACTGTCCATTTTAGCCTGCATGGCATCATCAAACCCAACCACTATTTCGTTTTCACTCTCCAATATATTAGAAAATCCCACTCTTTTCTCCGATATGTTACTATCTATAACTGAGATGGAGTCCTCTGCTCCTTTTTCACAGCTAAAGGAATTAGGATTACCTGAGATTTCTGCACCAACTTCACTTTCCTTAGTTGTACCTCTATTTTTTGAGTCCTGTATATCCTCACAATTTGCCTTTTTAGCAACAGACCTTTGGATATTGATATTTAAACCCACAGAGCTCATGATGTTGCTTGAAACTTCCACTCTATCATCCCTTTCGTTGATTTCCTCAGTGGTTTGGAGGAATTTGGAGACTGAAAATGTTTGACTACTTTCGTCTAAAACTAGTTTTTCAGATGGAACGGGATCTAAGGATGTGTTTTTAGAAGGTGAGGGGAAGAGTTTTATGTCTGAGATAGCTTGAGAGGTGGACTCTTTGTTAAACATAATTGGTCTAGGCTAAGGTTTTGAGAGGAAGAAGAGGGATTTGAGTTTGTGGATGTTACATTAACAAAGGGAACAGAGAATAAGGATTTAGTAAGAGAGACACAAATAGTAGCCTTAAATATTTGAGACAAGGAACCGATTCTGATCGGTTAATACCTGAAGTTTCTTACAGACCGGGTCGGTCTAGGAAAAATCTAACGTTTGGGATGAGGATTTTGGGCGGGAAGATTTTTAATGACATGACATGTTAGCAGTTTAACACATATATATAAGCATTGGAGAGACTACTAACCTGAATCACAGGAACCAAGTTCCTTGACAGTTTTTTTGAAGTAGCAGGGAATTCAGAAGTATGCAATGTCTCTAATACTTATGCTGTCCTGAGAGTGGTATGAGAGTATGCTTCCCCTTGGTCAGTGTCATTTAGAATGTAAATAGCGTTTTCTGATCATGTTGTCTCTTCTTCAGTAGCAGCTAATTTCAATATCATAGGAAGGTGTTTTTCATTTTTTAACACACTTTCCTTAGAGTCCCTTGAGTGAGGTGACATTCTTCATTTTTCAAAAGGATTTTGATAAATGATACCTTTTGACTGTCCTTTACTTACCCAAGTCTTCTGTCTAAATTACTGACTCAGTCTGGGAACCCGCATCTGATCAGGTCCCTTAGAGTAAGAAGCAGAGTGAATTGAGCTTTCTTCTTTTAATTCAAGAAACTCTTCTTTTTCCTTCCACAGACCAGGTTCCTCCTCTCTTGACTTCTGTTTGGCAGTATCTTCATTTTGAAGAAGGTTGAAGATGCTGGTGTTTCGTGATCCATCTTGTCTGCCCTCATACTCATCCTGTGCGTTGTTTATCATCTCCTTCCCTCTACATGATGTATTCAATAGTTCTTTTATGTGGCTGTTTAGAAGAGGATTTTCTTTAGTAACTTCCTTAACTTGCTCTTGTAGATCTATGATACCAACGACCATATCATCCCTTTCTTGATCTTGAGTGGTCTCACTACCCTTCATTTTGAAAGATCAAGCTTTGTACTGATTTTGTCGACTCCATCATGTGCACCTTTGAGAGCGTTCTAGATCTCCTTTGTTGTTTCACAAGAAGAAACTAGATTGTACTCCCCTGATCCAATGCTTTGAAGAAGAATCTCCATTCAGCTCAGGGAGATGAGAACCATAACAGATCATGTCCCACAGATCTGTATCCTTACCAGTGATAGTCTTGCATTCTAACCTTTCACCATTCATAATATTTAGCGCTGAAACTTGGTGGTCTTGAGAGAGATTCTCCCTTCTTTTGGTTTAGTGAGCTAGCCATGAAGAGATCCTTTCTAGGTGTTAACCTTTTAGAAAGAACATGCTCTGATACCAATTGTTGCAGGCTATGCGTCCACCAAAAACAATATGAAGAGACCTGGTTGAGTACCAGTTCCCTTATGCAATGCAGTAAGTACAAAAGGCAAGATTTTACCATGAAAAACTCCTTGCTCAAGGGATTAAAAATCACGACCTACACCAGTAGGATTTCAATTCCACTACACGAGCAACTTCAGGTTATAACTCTATCGTAAGCTAGGAATTAACTCGCATAATCCCTCACCCATACAATAACGCTTATGCAACTTAGGAACTAACTCACTTAGTCCCTCAACCTTTAAAATACTCTAATTGCAAGCACCTCCACTTGACTAACTCTAGCCAAGAAAACTAATACACCTAGACTCACTCTAGCCTAATGTACCACTCAAAGGCACCCTTTGAGATTTTATCGTGACTAACTCTAGCCACACACTAATACAACTAAGCTAACTCTAGCCTAGTGTACCACTCAAGAGCTTGTGGAAGCAACTTTGAGAATTTAGAACACCTACAAACAACTTTTTTTTTTGGAAGAGTAGGTTTACAGCTTAAAACAACTAAACAAAGACTTACAACCATTTAAAGAACTTAGACTGAATCTTGTGTCTGGATCAGGTTCTTTAACTTCTAGGTGATTTTGTTCTTGAGAGATCTTGAGAACTTGTGTCGGCAGCTTTGCACGATTTAGATTAGGTTTTCAAGTCTACTCAATATGTTGCCATCATGTTGTATATATAGTGGGAGCATATAGATAGAGATCACTCATTCACTTTGACTTAAAGCATGGGCCAACTCACAGCTGTACATGTGTGCAGCAACTGTCTCGGCTTTACAACTGTTCTCTACTGACGGTGCAAGGTGCACAGAGAGCAGGTTACTGAATAGGTCACTATCTGGTTCTGAAATAGTTTGACAATCATCAAAACACAAATGCACTTGGACTTTTCAATAACATATTGAATGCATAAAATAAACTAACACATGATGATATACTGAAAGTCTGAATGATATAAATTAAAGTGCGGAAACGCTAATATAAGTCTGAAGCATAACTATAGCCAACATCGGTTAACATGTAAAGCCTGCGACTCTGTCTAACGGTTCTAGTCTATGAAGCCTCTAATGAAGTATTAAAAATACTGATTATTGCCGGGACAAGCCCCCGACATACCTGACTGTCTGTAAATACTGAAAGACTGAAAGTAATGATAATGCCCTGAAAGACTGGGCTCACCGATCAGCTGATACTGGAAATCCTAACTAGCAAATTCGTCGTCCTATAAATCGTTACCTACATCGCGAGATGCAGGCCCTGAGAAAAAGAGATGTTAGTATATTTGAATTGCACTGGTATATAAAATAATTGAAAGAAAGAAAAGTAAGTGGGATGCTCGGGGAAAGGGCAGCCCAAATCAATGCACATGTAATAAGTGTTGAAACTGATAATTGCAATGAACAAAGAAGTAAAGTTATGATTACTTCCTATTCTGAATATGGAATCACCTATTTATAACATGAGGCCTTGGGCCCATATAATATGTGGCCTCAGACCTATATAAGTGCACAAGTCTGTGGCCTCAAGCCCAAGTATACGTATACATAACTGCGGCCTTAGGCCCAAAACACAGGTGTTCAACATTAAACGATTTATATAAAAGAACTGAGAATCATGCTGAAAAGTACAACACTGACATACTGAGAAATCATTAGTCCAACGCACCAAAAACCTTATTCTAAGAGCTAGTAGAGGTGATTCTTGAAGGATTTTGGAGAAATCATCTGTTGGGGTAAGTTCTAACCTATGATATTTTGCTTATTTACCTTTCTCTTTAAGATTCCATGGGAGATTATGGCCTTAGAATGATGGGTTATGAGACCTAGGGTATTAATCATGAAACCCTTGTATAAATTGGTTATTGTTGCTTAAATTACTGTCTATATCATCTAGAATTGCAGATTAACACATTCTAGGATTTGAATCACTCCTAATTTCAAGAATCAATTCATGAAATTTAAGGTTTTGCCCAAATTAGGGTTTTTGGTTAATTTGATGAAATTAAAGGGTCTAATGTGATTAGAAACCTATGTAATTAAGGATTATGGCTATTGGGACTATGGGTAGGGTAATTTCACCCTTAATTTCTAGTTTAACCCATATGATTCGTTAGGAGTATTTTGGGTAATTTTCCCTGAATTGATTCTTCTTCCGATTAGTTGATTTATTGTAGTCATTTGCTTAATTAGCATTGCTAATTGTTTGACTACGAGCGATCCGTGGCACTTCAGAAGGTCAAGGATCAAATTTGGCGGTTCGTGACACCAGCTCGGCATCGAGGTAGGTTACAACTTACTTTTCGGTTAGACTCCAATTAGTAAAGCATATGACGAAGTTAAATATTGATGGGGAAATCATGCTAGGCCTTCAAGTATGGAGTTGGGATGGAATTCTATTAGCTTGGTTACTGTTGATTGTGGCTTGTTGCCCTATTATTGTGATTAGACTTGTTGCCTTGTTTGCTATGTTTTAATAAGTGTTTGCATTCATTTCTCTTTTATTATGTCATTTATCATCAGGGGAAAGGAAGGATAATGAGAATAGGCTTAAATCGTCATGTATACTTCTGATAATACACGGTTGAAATATTGATTATGATTTACCGTTGACGATGATATCATGCATGGCGTACATTCTAATTTCACATGAATTTTGGATATTGATTTATGACCTGATACTGAGGATGATAAATGAGAAAATGGAATATATTGGTGACACAAGACCTAGCCATGAGGTGTATTTATCCTATTTGGAAGTTAAGGGTTGTTATAGACTCTCTATGCTGATTGAACTGGTTGTTGATTCATTTCATGCTTGAGTTGATTTATCTAAGTCTTGATATGACTTATGGCATTGTGACTTCTTGTACCTTCATTGTTATTTGAGTGCATTGATTTACCACGTTTACACTCATTTCTGCATTCATACATGATGGAAATGGTTCAGAATTAAATGATGAAAGACTTATGGTATCTATGAAAGAGAATGATTTAAATGTCCAATAGGAAATGGTTTCGGGTGGTGTGATATGATATGATATGATAAAGAACCTCTATGGGCAAAGCTCTCGAGACTCGTTACCGTTGGGCATAGATCTGGAACGAGTGGTACATAGACACCATGGGTCCCCCACGGGTCATGACTATTGTGCGTACAATGCCTTTAGCATGTGTGTACAGATTTGAGACATTTGGCTTATGCATTGTATTGCATAGCATGGCATTGCATTTCACATCATTACCTTTCATTAAACAACGTCATACGACTCCTTATTTCTGATTTTTGTATGGTTTGTTTTACTATTATTGTGGTATGGATCTGATTAGGGTCTGAAGGAGATTGTGGATTAGTGAATCTACCTAGGTTCAGGACTTGGATTTGTGATTATTGATTTGAGATTATTAAGACTTAACAGGCTTGTGGTTTAGAAGTTTCACTTAGGCTTATGACTTAGAAAGTGAGTTTTTGTATGACGTTTGTGTGGGTGGAAGTCCTTGATTATTATGATAATGTGATTCGTGAGTGTACTTGATAGCTTATCTACCTACTTGTTAATTTCTTTCTTCATATATGTGAACTAATTGTTGTCGGCCTATGATACCTATTAGTACTAGTTGTTTGTACTGATGTTACTCTTATTGTACTCTTCTTTTGAGTGAAGAGTTTGTTACTAGTTCCAGTTTCCGTCCTCGAGAGTGATCTGAGTCTAATTGACAGAGATTCTAGGGTGAGCTTTTGGGATAGATCCGCAACCCGGAGACTCTTCTTTGTATCTAATTGTCTACTTTGTATTTCTGAGACAGTATTGATATTTGAGATTTGTTCTTCCTATCAGACTTATATCTATGTAACAGTGGCTCTTGTATTAGTCCAGACCAGATTTTGGGAATATTATTACTTCCGCACTTATCGTTTATATAATTTAAATCATTGTTTATCCCGCATAATTCTTATAAATGACTAAAATTATTTGGGAATGGTTTGCCTACCTGGGGGGACAGTGTAGGTGCCATCACGATTCACGATTTGGTTAGTGATAAGTTGGTATCAGAGCCCTAGGTTTTCGGTCTTACAAGTACAAGAGCATGTCTAGTAGAGTTTTGCGGATAGGTACGATGAGCTCCGTACTTATCTGCGATAGGCAATAGGATATTTAGGAAACTTCCAATTCTTTCACTCTGTCACGCAGCTTCATTCAAATTGGTATCTAGTCGATTCCAATTAGTATATGAATTTCCTTGTCTTATTCTCCCACGGATGGTGGTAATTCTTCACCAATTTCTTATGTGAGCGGTCGATATGATGTGGCGCGGTAAAGTGCGAGGTGTGTTATTATGATGCGGGTGTATGATCCAAGTTCAGTTTAAAGTTATGACTTGAAGTTGAAGTTGTGTGGGGTTGTGTTTAAGACTTGTTTATCATGGGATATTTTCTTGAGGAATAGGGGAGATAGTGCAAGGGACCATTTGATCTCTACGTTTTCAGCGTTGGATTACTTGGAGCCGTAGAAGTGCATTTATGGGTTAACGAGAATGATATGCTCGAGGTATTGTTGGTTTGGGGAAAATTTCAGCATTATCAAGTGTATTATGATTGTTGGGGAATAAGTATAAGTTCGGTAAGGATCATTGGATTTGGCAAAAGTATAGTGACCGCGTGTAAGAAAGAAGAGAAGTTGAGAATAAGGGCACGAAGGATGATTTTTGTGGGAAACGTATAGCGAAGTGAGATTTCTTAGGGTATTTTGGTTGGAGTACCTTTTGCGTCAATGCAATTGTTACACCTTGGAAATTTCACGTTAACGTATAGTGAATGGATTAACGAAGGGCATGACGTATACGATGTTTTGATAAGTAAGAAATAGCATTTGACGATCCTAATCGAGATTTAATTTCAAGGACATTTGAGGTAAGGGAAGAAAGTTGTCAAGGAAAGCGAGAGATATGTTGTGTGTCGGGCAATAATTGCGAGTATCAAATTAATGATGGCTTAATAATGTTTTGGAGAAGAGTTATAATGTCCCTTAGATTGGTAATGAGGTGTTAGACAAGTGTCGAGAAGGTTCCATCGGGATTGGAGGTCAAACGAGTCGACGAGAACGAACTTCGGAAAGCTGTGCATTATACGGCCCAACATACTAGCCATATAAAACATACAGGCCGTATGTTAGGCCGTATGTTGTGACCAGAATGGGTCCTTCATTGGACCAGATCTACGGCCAAACATACGGCCAGTATAATTTATACGGCCAGTATGTTGGTCCGTAGAATCTGGTCGGGACAGCTTCAGGAATTAATATAAGGACCCTCTCTCATTTAATTTATTTCATTATTTATCTCCACACTTCAAGAATACTCTAGAGAACTCTCCACTCTTCATCCACAAGAACCCAAGAGAAATTGATGATCAACTTCATCAAACCAACAAAATCAAGTGTAAGAAACACATTAAAGTGCATCCAAGCCAAGGAATTCCAATGGAAGTGAACAAGGGTTTTGGTGCAAGAGAAGTATTTCCACTCACGGATTATTCCTACACTATCTAAGGTAAATTTTATGATCTATTCATGTTGTTTAAGGTAATGAGAGGTTGAAAGACTTAGATTATGGAAGGAGATAGAAAATGGGTCACAAAGATAGGAATAATGAGATTTTGAGTAGTAGTTTGGAATGAGTCATGAATATTGATATGTTGTGATTATAAGTATGCTATAAGTGACATTTAGAATATGGGATAAGTATTATATGTGAGAAAACGCAATAGTGAACTATGACCATGATTATGGAGGAATTGAAGTGAAATTGTGAAATGTGGATGATGTAGATGAATGATGATTGTTGCTTATAATATTGTGAACGTTGTTATGGATGTTTGAGAGTTGATATGTAAGATGAGAAAAGTTTTATAAACAAAAAAAATGCTGCCTAATTTTCTCTAGCATTAGTAAGCACGTTCATATAATCGATTAACTAATGTTGATGCGAATTCTCTTGAAGGTAGAGACGTGAGCGTTGAAGGAGAACGATCAAGCGATAGAATAGCTAAGAAAAAAGGTATGTGAGGCTAGTCCTTTCTTTCTAATGCATGACTCCATGGCATGAATTCTCCTATATTTCCATGACTTTCCTACACACCGGAAATTATGAGTCTATGATTATAAAGAGCTTTCATAAGATAAAGAGAAGAGATACGATGTGAGTATGATAATGATAACCGATAATGATAACCATGAGTTGATCCTAAAAGTTCTAAAGTTCATGACATGATAATTCCATAAAGTTCTTGCTATGAATACGATATGATGTTTCTGCAATCTAATCACCCTATTAACGATCCCTTAAGGTTGCTCGTTGTGTTACACTCACCTTAAAATGTTAGTTCCTTCAAGGTGAGATATGATGAATATAATCACTCCATAATGTAATCGGGGGTTCTCGACCTTATGTCACCCCGATATTGTTATAGATTGTCTATAAGCTCTAATGCATGTCCTATGACCAATGTTCCGAACAATTACGAGTCTATGTTCATAGGGGGTTTCATATGAGATAAAGGTAAGAGATATGCCATAGATACGATAATGGTAATGATGAGCCTAAGTTTGGAGATTATACAGCCTATCATACGATATTTTTATGAAGTTCATGCTACGAATATGATATGATTTTCATAGATTGTCTTTAAATTCAAATGCATGCCCTATGAAAAGTTATGATAAGCTTATGAGATGTATGTGATGATAAAAGATTTCCGTAGTGATAGCAATGATGATGATGAGATATACCGAGCCTTGTTACGATTGGGTACGAAACACATGTATGTGATACTGTCGAGCCACTACGTGGCCGAATACAGATATTGTTGAGCCACTACGTGGCCGAATACGGATATTGTCGAGCCACTACATGACCGAATACGGATAATGTTTAATGGGTATGATCAGATACGGTACTATGATATGTATATGTATGTGCATTCCACGACCCTTAAGAAAAGGTAAAGTAAGCATGACAAACATCTCAAAAAGGTATTTGATCTTTTATTTTATGTTTCCCTTCACGTTTACTTATGTTACTACTCATGCCTTACATACTTAGTACAATGTTCGTACTTACGTCCGTTTTCTTTGGATGTTGTGTTCATGCTCACAGGTAGACAGGGAGGTGACCCAGATTCCTAGGAGTTACTCAGCAGGCTTACAGAAGCACTCCATTACTTCGGAGGTGCTATGTTGAATTATTATTTTGTGTATATATTTGGGCACGACGGGGTCCTGTCTCGTCTTTATGTTAGTACTCCAGTAGAGGCTCGTAGATGCGTATGTGTGGGTAGTATAGTCTCACGATGTCCTTATTGTATGTACATTATTTTGATAGCCGAAGGGCTTATGTATATAAAGGTAATTATGTTTCCAAGTGAAAAAAGGGGTTTCCTATGATGTGAGTATAAGATTAATGAATGAATTCTTGATGTGTATGATGGGTAATGGTATGAGCGGTGCTCGGTGGTTAGGCCCGGGTACCCGTCATGGCCCGTAGTCGGGTCGTGTTAAAAGTGGTATCAGAGCAGTTCAGTCCTAGGAAGTGTCTACGAGCCGTGTCTAGTAGAGTCTTGTTTATGGTGTGTTGCGCACCACACTAATAAACAGGAGGCTACAGGGCATTTCGGAAAGTGACCATTTTTCTTTTTATAAGATCGTGCGATAGAGCCGTGTATAAGATTTTCTACTCCATAATAGTGTGCTATGATTTTAGAAATGCCGCTAAAGGGAAAAGCTACAGCTGCCCAGAAGGGAAAGACTACGATGAAAAGGTGGGTAGAAAGAGAGCTACCAATGAATGTAGAAGAGGGTGAATCACATAATGAGGCTCCATCTAATGCCTCTTCTACTCCGCCTATTATAGGAGAACAAGAAGGGGCTTCAGCTCCAGCTCCTATGTCTCCAATTCCTCTATCGGCTACTTCGGGTCAACAAGTGACCGAGGCTATCCACTTACTGACACATTTAGTTGCCGCCCAGGCACAGCGGAAGGGTTCGGGTTCAAGTGACAGGGCCATTAGTACTAGAGCCCGTGATTTCATGAGTTTGAATCCTCCGGAGCTTTTCGGGTCAAAGCCGGATGAAGACCCTCAAGGTTTTATTGATGAAATGTTGAGAACATTGAAGATTATTCATGCCTCCGAAACCGAATCTGTGGAGTTAGCATCTTATAAACTCCGGGATGTGGCGGTCTTATGGTATAATAATTGGATATCATTAAGAAAAGAGAATGCGCCTCTTCCGGTTTGACAAGAATTTGTAGATGCCTTCATCCACCACTATTTGCCACCAGAGGTCCGGCGAGCTAAAGCGGATAGGTTCTTAAATTTGAAACAAGAAAATATGAGTGCCCGGGAGTATAGCCTTCAGTTTAATTCATTGGCTAGATATGCTCCTACCATGGTGGTCGACATGGGAGATAAGGTACACAGGTTTGTGAGTGGCTTAGGGCCATATTTATTTAAAGACTATTTAACGACTTCATTGCAAGACGGGATGGATATTTCTCGCATTCAAGCCCATACCCAGAATTTAGAAGAGTAACAGCATCCGCAAAAGGGCGAGCGTGATATTGATAAGGGGCAAAGTAAGAGGGCCAGATCCATAGGTGCCGATAGCGACTATAGAGGAGGATCGAGACAGTCATATTCTAGACACTCAGGCCAATCGGCGACTAGTGTACCTCCACGAGTTACAGGCTAGAGGTCCGATTGCTCTATTCATTTCGAACCGGATCAGAGTTTCAGAGAGTCGGGCTCTCGGTATAGGAGTGATTCAGGCCAGATGAGATCATCTATACCACAATGTACCCAGTGCGGTAAGCTACATTGGGGATCGTGCTGATTGGGTTTGGATGTTTGCTATGTTTGCGGCCAGTCAAGTCATATTATGAGAGAGTGCCCATTTCGAGGTGGTAGGCATGCGGTTCAGCCTACAGGATCCGCATCCGGTTCTTCGTCATCCATGCGGCCTCCGGGGTAAGAATCCCAGACACTAGCAGGTCTGGGTAGGGGCAGGGGGAGAGCGCTTAGTTAGAGTGGTCCTCAGCATTGTACGTATGCATTAGCTGAGCGACAGGATCTAGAGTCACTCCCAAGATGCCGTCACAGGTATATCTGCACCTTTGATAATGTGTTAAAGGAGGAATAAATATTTGTATTATTAAGCAAGTATGAATTGAGAGGTTTTATGCTATGTAGAGACGGTAATCGGTAAAGTATAATATGTGATATTAACAATGTTTATACATCCTTGAGGACAGTATTGATCCACCACCTGTAATCTTCATGAAATACCTTTTAAAGTACTACCGATGAGACTTAAAAAAAAACTGGGTTGTAAGGATGATGGTACTCAAGTTTTAAGGAAGTAAGGTATGAAGAGTAGAACTTCCAAGATAGTAGTTTCTGAATGATAGAGAAAAGATAGGGTCAGTTAAAAAAAGTAAGAGAGTGACGTACGTCATCGAGTAAGTTAGTTATTAATGAAAGCTTCCTTATCGTGTAGACTATATTGTCAATATGTTTTATAAAGATGTGAGTGTAAAGAAAATATACGAGACATGAGTTATAGCACTTTAGAAGTTTACCGTTGCAGGATTATTGAGCTAGTAGTACAAGGCTGCATAATCAACGAAGGAAATGAGAGATGCCCTAGAGGAATTAACTCTATGGTAAAAAGGGAATGGGAAAGGTATAGGCAGATATAAAAATACATCCTTAATTGATGAGATAAACTTGTAGTTTAAGAGAGACCTTCCTAAAGAAAGAGTGTTCAGGTAATGGAGAAAAGAGAGAATATTAATAACCAGACAAATTTGTTTTAGAAAAATAGAGTTGGGTACTAAATACTACTATGGTGATGAATGGGAATACGAATGACAGGAAGGGGGTAGTGAAGAGGCCAACAAGGAAGTAGTAAAGAAGGATTGAATAGGGAGATACTTGAAGGAAATAATGAACTAAGACGGGAGGATAAGTGGAATAGCTGATGCAAGTTAATTGAAATGAGGATAAACTATTTGAAAGCATACGAAAGTTTGATGACAGTGACCCTCGGTATCACATTGTTGAGATGCAAAAAAATCTTTTTGAAAGGGTCATGAAAATTATTAAGAGATTTCCTGAGAATAGACACAAGGTGATTCAGAGAGCTCAGTTAACTTATCTCCAGAATCGAAATTGGTAAATTCAGACTCTCATATGTTTATGCATTGCAAGTGCACTGATAATTTCCCATAGTTGTGCTGAGTAGTGATATTACAAGACAGTTATCGTACGAGAAGTTCCTACTGCCCTCCCAAATAGCCCCAGGTTGTGAGTTAAGAACTAGAAATGTAAGCTTGATAAAGGTATTATAAAAGAATACAAGGATCAAAGAAAACCCCCTGGAAAAAAAAGATATGCAGTTAGGTACCCGTACTTATTTCAGCCCCCGGAAGAGATCCATGATGAAACATCGAGATTATGAGGTATGTATGTTTTCTTTTTATGTATATGGGTCATGTATGGCCAACTTATATTGCTATTGTGTAGTGGCCCTGTGAGGCAATGTTATTGTGGGCCATATTACAAGGGAAACTCTGGCGAAATTTTCGTAGAATTCTCGAGTGCTTAACATTTGAGGACGAATATTCCAAAAGGGGGGAAGAATGTTACACCATGGAAATTTACCGTTAACGTATAGTGAATGGATTAACGAAGGGCACGACGTATACGATGTTTTGATATGTAAGAAATAGCATTTAACGATCCTAATCGAGATTTCAAAGACATTTGAGGTAAGGGAAGAAAGTTGTCAAGGAAAGCGAGGAATATGTTGTGTGTCGGGCAAGAATTGCGAGTATCGAACTAATGATAGCTTAATGATATTTTGGAGAAGAGTTATAATATCCCTTAGATTGGTAATGAGGTGTTAGACAAGTGTCAAGAAGGTTCCATAAGGATTGGAGGTCAAACGAGTCAACGAGAACGAACTTCGAAAAGCTAGGCATTATACGGCCCAACATCCTGGCCGTATGTTAGGCCATATGTTGTGACCAGAATGGATCCTTCACTGGACCAGATCTACGGCCAAACATACGGCTAGTATAATTTATACGGCCAGTATGTTGGTCCGTAGAATCTGGTCGGGACAGCTTCAAGAATTAATATAAGGACGGTCTCTCATTTAATTATTTCATTATTTCTCTCCACACTTCAAGAATACTCTAGAAAACTCTCCACTCTTCATCCACAAGAAACCAAGAGAAATTGATGATCAAATTCATCAAACCAACAAAATCAAGTGTAAGAAAAGCATTAAAGTTCATCCAAGCCAAGGAATTCCAATGGAAGTGAACTAAGGTTTTGGTGCAAGACAAGTATTTCCACTCAAGGCTTATTCCTACACTATCTAAGGTAAGTTTTATGATCTTTTCATGTTGTTTAAGGTAATGAGAGGTTGAAAGACTTAGATTATGGAAGGAGATAGAAAATGGGTCACAAAGATAGGAATAATGAGATTTTGAGTAGTAGTTTGGAATGAGTCATGAATATTGATATGTTGTGATTATAAGTATGCTATAAGTGACATTTTTAATATGGGATAAGTATTATATGTGAGAAAACGCAATAGTGAACTATGACCATGATTATGGAGGAATTGAAGTGAAATTGTGAAATGTGGATGATGTAGATGAATGATGATTGTTTCTTATAATATTGTGAACGTTGTTATGGATGTTTGGGAGTTGATATGTAAGATGAGAAAAGTTTTATAAACAAAATAAATGCTGCCCAATTTTCTCTAGCATTAGTAAGCACGTTCCTATAATCGATTAACTAATGTTGATGCGAATTCTCTTGAAGGTAGAGACGTGAGCATTGAAGGAGAACGATCAAGCGATAGAATAGCTAAGAAAAAAGGTATGTAAGGCTAGTCCTTGCTTTCTAAGGCATGACCCCATGTCATGAATTCTCCTATATTGCCATGACTTTCCTACACACCAGAAATTATGAGTCTATGATTATAAAGAGCTTTCATAAGATAAAGTGAAGAGATACGATGTGAGTATGATAATGATAACCATGAGTTGATCCTAAAAGTTCTAAAGTTCATGATATGCTAATTCCATAAAGTTCTTTCTATGAATACGATATGATGTTTCTGCAATCTAATCACCCTATTTACGATCCCTTGAGGTTGCTCGTTGTGTTACACTCACCTGAATATGTTAGTTCCTTCAAGGTGAGATATGATGAATATAATCACTCCATAATGTAATCGGGGGTTCTCGACCTTATGTCACCCCGATATTGTTATAGATTGTCTATAAGCTCTAATGCATGTCCTATGACCAATGTTCCGAAAAACTACGAGTCTATGTTCATAGGGGGTTTCATATGAGATAAAGGTAAGAGATATGCCATAGATACGATAATGGTAATGATGAGCCTAAGTTTAGAGATTATAAAGCCTATCATATGATATTTTTATGAAGTTCATGCTACGAATATGATATGATTTTCATAGATTGTCTTTAAATTCAAATGCATGCCCTATTAAAAGTTATGATAAGCTTATGAGATGTATGTGATGATAAAAGATTTCCGTAGTGATGGCAATGATGATGATGAGATATACCAAGCCTTGTTACGACCGGGTACGAAACACATGTATGTGATACTGTCGAGCCACTACGTAGCCGAATATAGATATTGTCGAGCCACTGCGTGGCTGAATACAGATATTATCGAGCCACTACGTGGCCAAATATGGATATTGTCGAGCTACTACGTGGCCGAATACGGATAATGTTTAATGCGTATGAGCAGATACGGTACTATGATATGTATATGTATGTGCATTCCGCGACCCTTAAGAAAAGGTAAAGTAAGCATGACAAACATCTCAAAAAGGTATTTGATCTTTTATTTTATGCTGCCCTTCACGTTTACTTATGTTACTAGTTACTACTGATGCCTTACATACGCAGTACAATGTTCGTACTGACGTCCGTTTTCTTTGGACGATGTGTTCATGCCCACAGGTAGATAGAGAGGTGACCCAGATTCCTAGGAGTTACTCAGCAGGCTTACAGAAGCACTCCATTACTTCGGAGGTGCTATGTTGAATTGTTATTTTGTGTATATATTTGGGCACGACGGGATCCTGTCCCGTCTTTATGTTAGTACTCCAGTAGAGGCTCGTAGATACGTATGTATGGGTAGTATAGTCTCACGATGTCCTTATAGTATGTACATTATTTTGATAGCCGAAGGGCTTATGTATATAAAGGTAATTATGTTTCCAAGTGAAAAAAAGGGTTTCCTATGATGTGAGTATAAGATTAATGAATGAATGCTTTATGTGTATGATGGGTAATGGTATGAGCGGTGCTCGGTGGTTAGCCCCGGGTACCCGTCATGGCTCGTAGTCGGATCGTGACAGCAATAGAGGCGTAAGGAAGAGTGTTTGGATAGAGTAATCTCCGCTATTAGGAAGGGAAAAATTGGTATCTACCGTGTTTGTCAGGATAAGGTTGCAATCGAAACGAGAGTGGATTTCGTATTCAGTTGTGAAAAGTTAAATTGGGCTTCGACATGACTATATGCTAGTGGTTGTGGGTTCGTCCAGGGAAAATATTATCAGTTCTAGATCGAAAGGCAAGGTTACTTGTGACAAGTAGAGACTTAAGATATTAGGCAGCTGTGGTCTTGGTCTTTCAGTAAAGGGTGTGTTTGTCGAGTCTTCGTGTTAGAATGGTAAGGGGATCGTGGAATCAAAAGCTAGCTGATTTAAAAGTGACGTTGCGGGCATACATGGTAGGATAGACATAAGGGTTTCGTGTGGATTTGGTATGTTCGGTTATGCTGTGGGCTAATGGGAGCCAGTGGTTGACTAGTAAGAATGCCTCTGGTGTTGGACAAGTGTGAAGTGTTAGTATTCAGGAAGATATAGGGTGTTGCATCTAGTATTGGTTTGGGGTTGAGAGTTTGTACCTGTTATGTTAGTTTCGTCTAGTTCCTGCTATCACTGGTGTTGCTGCTCGATTGAGTTGATCGAATGGAGGGATAAAGCGCGAGTGGTTAGAGGTGTTTGTTTTTCGGCAATTGGGATGTTCGAAGTGGTAAATCGAAGATGAGGTTCAAATTAATTCGAGTTATAGAGAGCATTTCAGAATTTGAGCAAAGAAAATTTGAGCAAAGGCAACTTAGTGGAGGTATGTGGGGACTTTAGTAGGACTGTGTATGTGATACACTGGATTTAGGAAATAATCAATTTTAGAGTTGAATGCGTTAAGGGAAATCTAGTGTATAAAGTGTGTGGTATGCTTCTATCTCCATGGTTAACTCGACTAGTTTGCAAGACTTCTTATTATGCGGTGTTCTATTGAGTAGGTTCGAGAAATGGTTAAACAGTGACGATGATTATGATTTGAATGGAATTGGAAAATTGTAGAGTCAAGAAAAGGTATAGTTGATCGCGAATCGGTAAGGATGAGGCACATCTTCGGAATTACTTGGGTCAGTATGGATTGTGGTACTATTTTCTTGCATATTTCAGATGGGTCATGGTTATTGAGTACACTTAAAGAAGGAAGTCTACGGAAATGGACTAGGAATATGACAGAGATACGATGATTTAGATCACCAAAAAGGAATTCCAGTAATGTTGTACGGTCGAAAAACAATGTCATTGAAGGGCATAATATAGGACTGCTCACCTGCATAAAGTCATTGAATTAGTTCTCAGTGAAAGAGGTCTCGAGTCAAGGAAGAAAAACCAAGCTCTGTCAATCAGACCTCCTCAGAAGTACGTGATTTCGCCTTTCAATTGATGTGGGAAGAACCCTGGACCTATTCATTTCTTTTTCGTGATCAGCGTCTAGTGAGAAGGAAATTTCAGGTAACCGACATGTCAAGGCTTATGGAAGTGGCTTGCGAGGTACACAATTAGATAATTTTGTAACACTCAACAATGGATGAGTTAGTGTGGTTTAACAAAAAGGAATTGTGGGAATCCCTATTATGCGAGGGCTAGAGTTATACTTTCGAGATGAGACCGTATTCATGGTAGTGTATCATGTAATATTAACTGTATATCTTGGGTGAGCACTTTTGGATAATAAGGACTTGGGAGTAGTTGCATGGGGTTTAGAGCGGTAGTTGTAAGATTCGATACTTTCGGAATTGTTATGGGCATATCGAGGTGTTACAATGGGAGAGTCGATGGTTAAAGAGGTATTATATGAGGCTACCGGTTTTGTGTCGAACAGTTCGTAGTCATATCAGATTTGCGTATCGAGTAAAGGTTAAGAAACATGAAGATATCAATCATAAGGTATACTTATTCGGTACTTGTTGACAGCTTGGATAGGACTCTAGCTTTGGAGTCAAGGGTGACAGACATGATCGGTTTTGCATGAGGAAAAGATTAGAATTGGCCGCCACAGATGTGTGGTAGGACTATGATTGGTCTCAGAGGCGGTATTCAGAGGTTGTGCATTCATTCCAGGTCAGAATTGTTCGATTAGAGCTTGATGGACCATGTTTATATTTCCAGGAGGACTTATGTGTTCCCAGTAAATCACCTTCACGGATTCTATGAGTTTCAGTCCAGATTTGAGGTATGACAGGTCTACCAAGCTTTATCAGGGTTTGCGAGTGGACTTGATGATATGTTACCGAGAGCAGCTATTTAGACAGATATAATGGTTTACGTCGGTACTTGGTAATGATTTGAGAAGGTACTATGGTTGCGAGGGGTCTTTAGAACGATCAGGTGGTTTCTACAAACTTGGTTCGGCGAGGTCATCAGCGGGTATACTTCCAGTATTGTGATTTAAAGGTTTAAGAAGACTTAGGACTAGCGAAGTCAGCTATGAGTAAGATCAGTTTGATGGAATTACTTAGAGTAGCTCTGATAAACCAAGGATTTTATGCTGGCAAGGCTAAGTCAGGGTTTCAGGCTTGTGTTTATGTGTTTATAAGAATTCGTGGTGCAGAGAACGACCTTAGAATATCTTCCGGGTGCAGAGTGGGATACGGTTGTGTCTATATCTAAAGGTTTGTGTTATTTTGGGAAATGTTTGTGGGACCAATCGATTGCATCCAGAGGTGTGGTTTTATCAGATTAGAGAATTCGAGCAAAAGCAGTTCTTTATTTCGGGGATCAGTTGTGAAAGAAATTTGAGTATGGAAAATATGAAAAATTGGATCTTCGAGCTAAATTAAGGAAATTTGACTGATAAGGTGCATGGGCAGTGTTTTTGGTGTACTTCTTGCCCTAGAGACTTCCGAGTGGTTATCATACAGGTTCCTTGGTTACCGTCAGCTTTCATACTCTCTTTCTTCGTTTGAAGACAAACGATTGTTTAATTGGTATCTAATGTAACGACCCGTTTGGTCGTTATTGCAGTTTTGACCCATTCCCCTAAAAACCCTTAGTCCCACATCAAAAAATAGGGTTCAAGTCTTCATCTTTGGGGTTCTTTATAAAGAAGCCCATATCTCACTGTTTCAACACACATTCATCGGTATATACACCACACAAGTCTCAAATCTGAGCAAAAAAACCTAATTTAACTAGGGATTTAGCAATTTTGCTGAAACCTTTAATCAATTAGGTTTAAGTCTAAAATTTTAATTCATTTCTTGTTTTTGGCTGAGTTTCGAGGAGGAGCAAAGATCTTAAAATCCAAATCTCAATCAAGGCTGCACTTGAAAAAGGTAAGGTGTCTCTCCTTTCAGTCGTTTTTTAATCATTTTAGTTATTGTAATTACTTATATGCTTAAGCTCTTGCTCTTGTATGATTAGTGTAGGGTTATTAGTGTTTACTGTTTAGTTTATTCATTTATCTATGTAAGTATTTGTTTAAGCGTATTTGTTGTTAGTTAATGGTAGTTTTAGCATGATTGCCTATTTAAGTTATTGATAGATTAGTCATTAATACTGTTAAGATTTGATTAGCAAAAATACTTAAGTATTTGTTTAGATACTGTTATTGATACTTACCAACATGCCTATTAGTTTAGATGTGGATTAGGCTAAGCGTTTTGACCTAATATCTCTTTATGCTCATTAAGATTGAAATCAGTATGATAGCATGTTCAGTTGCTTGGTTTAGACATGTTTAGTGCAAACTCTTATGATATATGAAGGTCAAATTGAACCCCCATGTCTGCACATGATTTGTTTGGTTGGTCCAATCTTGTTTAAAAAATAGCATATCTTGTAATGAAACTAAATTAATATTCCCATGCCTTTATCAAGTAAAGTCTGAGTTATGTTGAGTTTACCTGCTGTTTCTATGTGTGTGTCGCAGAAATCTAAGCTAATGAGGGATGTTCTATTTAAATAGTTTAAATGTTTGAAGAATTAGTTAATACAGAGAAATGAAGTGCTAAATGTAACCATTCTATGTCTTCCAAAGTGTTTACTTATGCTGAGAATGGACTTTCCATGAATTTGATGACATTATCTTTGTTAAGGAGTCTGTTTTGAGTCTGGAATCCATCACTTGCATTATCCTATGTCTAGTTGTGATATGCCTATTCATGAATGGTTTTCCCCTTTTTTCTGTTAAAAAATGACTATGTGTTAGATCTATTTAATCAGTATTTGATGGTTGTATTTTGCTGAACAATAGTTGAATTCCCAGTCTTGCATCTCTGTTTGATTTTCAAGTAAGCATTTACAATCAAGAAGTTGCTTGGTATGACTAGATTGCACTATCCTGTTTGTTGGAATGAAACTGGTAGTTTGAAATGCTTAGGATATAATGGAAGATAAATTGGACTTGTGCATGATAGATTGGGTTGGTAAAGCTCACTTAGAGAGAAATAAAATGATGCCTGATCACTTAACATGTAAAAAGGGCTTAAGAGGTTGTCACTAGGTTTGTAAATACATGACGAGTGACTTACCTAGGGTTAAGGAGGGTTTAAGAAAGACATCGAGTTCCCACTCAGTCTAGTACTACCTATCCTAGGCTGCTGGGGTTCCTGCTTATGCATTTACAATACCATGGGACCCTTTTTGGTCCTTGAAAGTTTAAAAAGAGGAAAACTATGTAAAAATGATGTGTAAATGAAGTTGGAAATTTGTTTGAAGTGCATTAGATCTAACTGTGCAATATATTGATCCTGCATCCTGTCTAGGTTGTCCCATACTATTATTTAGGAGTCTTTGGTGTTGTTCTCTCTTTGTGGTAGCCTAATCAAAGTCCTATCTTATTAGGTTATGTTCATGTTTGCAGGAGGCTCCTTATAGCCATTCAAAAATCTATCAAAGGTTTTAAAATATGAAAGTTAGAATGGTCACCCTTTCTTCTCTTTCCCCATTTCTTGTCTAAAGCTTCTAAACATGCTGAATGATATGTATATTGATTCTATTTTGAAAGAAATGATCTTATGCTTATGTAAAATTGCCTTGCTATTATGAATACCCTTTTCTTCCTCTAAATTGATCAGTTTGTTGTGTGTCATTGCACTTTCATAAGCATTATTAGTTTCTCTAAGTAGTGAATGTGCAGTATATATGTTGGTAGATATCCCTTGTATATGGGCATAGGCATCTGTGTTAAGTCTACTCAAAAAATGAATGTTGTGCCCTGCTTGTTTCCCACTGTTTCTCCACTTCCCTTATCTTCTCTTTTGATGTTTGTGAACAAATATACCGGGTATAAAATGTATATGCTCTACATATATAGCCCGGTATATATTGGAATTGTATATCGCGTATACCTAGGTATATCATTGTCATGACCCAAACCCATGGACCGTGACGAGTGCCTGACCACTACTGGCCAAGCACTCCTGTGCTTGCATTTACTTCTCACTGATTACCCTGGGCCCATACACAGTTTATAACTGAGCTATACTGTCTCTTGAACAATCAACACAAGAAACACCGTCTCGAGAACTCACGGCCAACGCATACATATAAACATAAATACTGAGAGTAGCAGCGCAAACCGATTAGGCCGCTACATATACTGTACAACAAAACAAGCACCGGCGAGGCTGCATAACATCACGGCTATCTATCACTGTCTACAGACCTCTATGGAATACAGACTGTAAAAAGGACAGGACAAGGCCCCTGCCATACCCATATATGTATATATCAAAACAGCATACCAAAAGGGCTGCAGCTCCGGATCAATGGAGCGCACTGACTGTTGCTGAAGGGAGGTCCTACTGATCTGGATCGTTTGGCTAGCTACCTGATCCTGCGGGCATGAACGCAGCGTCCACAAGAAAAGACGTCAGTACGAACAGTGTACTGACTATGTAAGGCATGAATAATATCATAGTAAGAGACATGAAATATAACATAAACAAGAGAGATAACATGTACATCCAATTGCCTCATAAGGCGGATACCATGCATGCTTAGCTTTCTTTGAAAAAACATTTCTCATACATGTATACATAAAATAGAATTGTTGCGAAACGTGCAGCCCGATCCAAAAGCATATCATTTTGCCCCGAAACGAACGACCCGATCCATAAATATAATATATATATATATATATATATATATATATATATAATAGTGCTGAGGAACGAACGGCCCAATCCATTTAACCATATATCCCGCGTCCGGAACGATATCATAATATACCAACTGATCAGGTGGCTATGCGTATATAACGCCTCGCCCTTTTCCCATAACCCCATATATACATATACATATATATATAAATATATTATAACATAAGTAGGATGCATGAGATCCCAAAGAACGCTATGACTCTATCGGAGTGACGTAAGGTCGGTAACCTCCGATTATATTATGAAATACGTCATCGCTCTATCTCACCTTGAAGTAATAATTATTATAAGGAGAGATCAACAACAATGAATAAAATAAAGAAAATCATGAAATAACTCAAAATTCTCATAATAACATTGAAATCATTAACTTGGAACCTTTAAACATAAAATCATCATTATCATTTTAATCATCATAGAAACATTCTCATCTTTAACATCATGACAAGCTATAAGAATCATGAACTTCTAGCTTTTGAAAACAAGGAGGTTATGGAAACATTTATGGAATCATAACATAGGAATCATGCCTTTGAAAGAAAGGGACGAGCCTTAACATACATTTTTGGTCGCCTTAACTTTAACTACTCAACGCTTGTCCTCCTAGGCTCGTAAATCTATATTCAAGAAAATTATACTATTGTTAGACTCACCTTTATATGCTTGTCTTAATCCTTCAAATAAATCTTTCTAGAGTTGCCGAAATTCGGGCAGCATCTCCTCTGTTTATATGCCTAGCCAGAAATCATAATCCAATAACCAACAACAACAACAATACCAACATCACAACAACATTATCAACACCAATATGCTCCATGAAACATCCCACACGATGTTTCTTTAGTCTAATAATCGATTCATTAATTATATGATATTCCAATGGTTTTACTCTCAGAAGTTAATCCTAATTCACAACAACAATACCAACATCATTATCAACGTCAAATACATATGAAAATATAACCATAATTCTTTTTATAACTCCGAAAACTCCATTCCATATCACAATTATATTCTAACTTCAAACCATAATATCTTCCATCTTTCTACACTAAAGCCTTCCAAAACAATTCCAAAACAATAAATGAAGTATAGGGTCTTACCTTAGTATGGAGAATACACAAAATCCAAGCATGGTCTATGCCCACAAGATCAATACATCTTCAAGAACCATGAGTTGGTTCCATTGATATACCTTTCTAAATCTTCAACTAAGATACTTAATTAATTTGGTTATGGAAACTTTGTTTGGAGCTCTTGGAAGTTCATAGTTTTTTCTAGAACTTTTGTGAGCTTCTTCATCTGATTTTTGATGGGAAAAAATGCGGTTTTTTCCCTTTTATAAGGTTCTAAATTCAGTCCGGGTCACTGTAGCAAGTCGGTTACTGTAGCAGTTACTATAGCACGCGTTTCTGCTCTGTCAGCCTAACTTGTAATGTCCATAATTCTCTACTCCGATGTCGTATCGACAAGCGGTTTGTTCCGTTGGAAACTAGACTCGAAAAACTTCATTTTAGGCTTTTTAAATGCCTTAAAAATCCTAATATACTAGGAGATATACCCCTCCAAAGTTGACTAAAAATCTGCCCAAAATCCTGCCAACCTTTTTCCCAAATTTTCGTCAAACTTATTTTCTTCGATTTGCTTGATCCTGGAATCTTTTGAAACTCTCCTTAAATTATATTTATCATTAATCATACTTGATAATGTTCATGTCCTTTGGTTCCAAGGTTGTCCTTCCCGGTTACGACTTACAAGATCATAATCCATCCTTTACTTAAACAATATACTTAATAATGCTTCGTTCCTCACAATCCAAAGTTGTTTTACCTAGCCATAGCTCGACATACCTACATTCCAATTTAACCAGTGCTTCTCTGAGGTACGGGGTGTAACAATCATGTTGCACTTATGAATAATAATTGACTTGGGCCTTGCCTTGCCTATCTCCCTCACATGGGCCTTTATTCGTTTCTTTAAGCTTTATGGACTTTTTATCATACCTTCTTGTTTCCATTGAATTTATTTGGGCCTGTTTTAGTAATATACATTGTGATACACATAGATATATTAACTGAAATTATGACTTTGCGTGTGTGATTATGTGTGGATAATTTATTTTCTTTCTTGCATAATTTGCTAAGTATAGATATTTTCTAACCGCCATTTTCTTCCTCCCCCCCCCCCCCCCCCCTCTTCGCATGGTATACACCGTCGAGGCCATTTGGGCCAAACTGCATCAGCCAAGTTGTTAGGCCAAGACCCAATAGCTCTTTCATTCCTTCATCGAGTCTGAACTGCTTGAAGGCCCAACCATTGGTGAAAATGGCAACTGATGGGCTCGGTAGGCCCACCAGCCTTACTCTCCCTCTTTCATTTTTTTTGTATGTATCTACATCTATGTAAATGAATTCTACGTAAATATTGAAACCCGAAAGGTTAGAATCGGTTAAATCATGTAGAGTTACTTAGGAAGACTTTCAAATGACTTTTGAACTTGACATTAACAAAAGATAAATGACGCATGAAATTGGTAAATAAATTTGACAATGTCTTTTGAAAAAAAAAATCAGAAATGATATAGCTTATATGTATAGAGGTTGTAGATTCCGAGTATAGAAGAAGAGAAAAACTGTTTTGGGCTTGTATTTGTTGAAAACGGATATGGGGCCGACTTGAAATAGAGAAAAACAGAAACTAATTTCCAAGAAATGTGAAGTGTTACAAAAAATGATTTCCAAAACATTCAAACTTAAGGTTATTTCAAACTTTTTGGGCCCAAGCTGTCACGACCCAACCCCGTAGGCCGTGACTAGTGCCCGAGATGGACACTCGAACATATTTACTGACCCAAAGTCTACTTGCGTTTAGCATAGTAAGGATTAGCATACATACAGGACAATATATCATTAAAATCGTTACTTATAATATCGCACACAAACCGGTTAGGTTATCGTAGTGTAGAGAAGTGCCCAACTTGAACCATACTAACATATCGAACAAGTACGACCCATGACCCACATACATGTCTACAGGCCTCTAAGAGCAACAATAGTGTCATATGGATGGACAGGGCCCCGCCGTACCCCTAAATAGTCATATATACATATGTATCTACAACAGAAAGATCTGTACCAAAAGTATGGGCTTCGGAACAAGGGAGCACTCCAAAGTAGCAGAATGGGTATCCTAGGCTGGCGGATTACCACACTGAGCGTCTGTACCTGCGGGCATGAAACGCAGCCCCCGAAGAAAGGGGGTCAGTACGGAAAATGTACTGAGCATGTAAGGCATGAAATATAGTAAACAAAACCATAATCTGAGCAAGAAATGCAAATAGTAAGTGCAATATCCAGAATACCAAAACAAGGGATACAAATGGTAAGTGCACTATCCAGAATACCAAAACAAGGAATACAAATGGTAAGTGCACTATCCAGAATACCAAAACAAGGAATACAAATAGTAAGTGCACTATCCAGAATACCAAAACAAGGAATACAAATAGTAAGTGCACTATCCAGAATACCGAAAGGCTTACTTATAAAACACAAATCATGCATGTCGAACGAATATGTCACATCCGGCCCATTAGGGACTCGGTGGACAAAACATGGTCGCCACCCCGTCGCTGGCGCCATAACACATCATACTCCAGAGTAAGGAATAGCTCCGTAACACATCATACTCCAGAACATATATACATATAACAGATTCCAGCCCTCTAATGAGGGACGCGGTGAACAATGCAGTGGAAGGCGCACGATAACATATCCTAGCCCGGGCTCAGTGAAGGACATATTGAGGCATCCACGAGCAGAGTAGTGAGAAACTATATGCACATAAATCAATTTTTAAGACTCGATAGATAGGTACGCTAGCCGACACTCGAGGGATCACAAGCACGTTTCGGGTCGATCCGAGTTAGTATATGAAAGTTATGGGCATCTTAGTACAAAAACCTCTACGAACGTTCCAAAGCAATCCGAGTCCGTCTACGAAAGTTAGGGACATTAATACTTACAGAACTTTTTAGGAACAGAAACTCTTTATGCTTTACTCGTTATTCAATCATACGACAAACTCAACTACACCGAGTGTGCTCATGTCAAGGAGTGAATAAGAATCGTAAACAAGCTCGGAAACATGTCAGATAGACCTTCGGAAATCATAGATACGTATCAAAACCATATGAAATAGCTTATGGAAATCAAGAATATTAGCCATCCTAATGGTCATAAGAATAGGAGTTTCTTCGAATTCATATATATATATATATATATATACGTTGTCGGTTTGTTTCACCAAGATCATGCCAAAAGAAAGAAATGGTAAGCCTTACATACCTTGCCCGCGTCCTAAGCTAATCCAAATTTAAGTCTCGGCTTCCGCGAGATCTACAATAATTTTAGTAAATACCAAACATTAGCTATAAACACTTAAGAGTCCAATCCTAAACTAACACTTCATTTACAGAAATTTCGGCAGCATTTCCCCTGTAAATACAACCAACCCCGAGAATTAAACTCGGCCAAATTATCAACAACAATACCAACAACCACACTAACAACTTCAACGATTAATTCAGAACGCATTCTAACGTTGGTAACCATTTCTACACAATTCGACGGCATTTCATTTATGTTCAAATTAACCACAACGTCACAATCCGAAATCTTCCAAACTCAATAAGAACAACAACAACACATTCCTTTCTTCCAAGTTCATGAACTACACCGACAATCTACACATTAGCAATTTCATTCTCATAATTACAAAAATCATATTAAAATCACATTAACTCCTACAACAACCCATAAACAATTACAATACCAACTTGAACCATTAAACCTTCATTTGCATCATAGAATCCACAACAACAACAACTAAAATACTAAGTAAAATTAATTCATCCCTTCCACCCAACACCTATACCTACACGGCTACAACACAACATACATACTTTTATGAATTCCATCCATTTCTACATACTACAACATGTACAAATCATCCATAACACATGTAAAAAGAAGATTAAACCTTACCTTTTTCCCTTAACTCCACAATTCGACTAGGGCTGTAAACGGTAAAAACGGATGGTTTGTTGACTCCAACAACTAGCTCACGTTAAAGAGGACCTTCCAATTGGTTGAATTGCTAGAAGAAAATATTTTTTTGTGATCAATTTTCCCAAGGTGGTTGTTCGGCTAGCCATGGCCGAATAGCTCTTTTTTTTTCTCCAAGGTTCTTGAATTTTCTAAGTGTGAAGATGATGATGAATATTACTAATAAGTCATCTAGTATACACATATATTATACATCCATGTGGGCCAAGGCCCACACCACATTACACGGCCACTTGGCCCTTTGTGTCAAGAATTACAAGTTTTCCATAAATCACTTTTAACCCCAAATTTTCCTTAATATTTCCATGAGCCACCTTGTGAATTTTCCTTTTTACCCCTAGCCTTTCTTAATATTTCCACATCAATAATTTTCACAAACAACTTGTGTGTTAATCAAGATAAAAAATATAGCCTTGCCCTTAACTTCTCGCAATTATCTTGAAATATCCGAATGTACAAAATACGGGATATAACATCCTCCCCCCCTTTAGAACATTCGTCCTCGAATGTTCAACTGGCCTCATGGGGTGTTATAATACTTCGGGAGGGTCTCTCTTATAGTTGTCCTTTTCTTCATGTTCATTCCTTATCTTTCACCCTATCTTCTTTATAATCGAACTCCTCGGTCTTCACATGAATCCTCATTCCACGTCATGGGTTTTATAATCAACTGCGCCAACTCATTATCCTTGTCCTTCCCTTGGCGAGTAATCGGTTTCCTATCATCGACTTGTTAGAGTATCCTTCGTACTCCCATATGCTCTTCCTATTTTCACCCTTAATCTTCCATGGGTCTATTCCTCCTTTTGTCCCATACTACCACACTCTAATTCTTTTACAGACCTGTCCTTCGAATTTCTACTCAAATAGTTTCATGCTTTTCCTGTCGTCTCTCTCTTAGAGGCTTTACACGCCCATACTCCCTTTCCTTTGACATTTTTGACACTTCGGAGCTCCTTACCCTCCACGTACTCACTTTCTTTCTGTTCCCGAGTATCGTTGTGTTAGGACTTTCCAGCCTTAACCAGTAGTGGAACCAGTATCAGTTTACCTTGTAATATCTGTACCATATCTTTCGTTCCGTCTCTTGAACTCCGTTCAATTAATGTCTTCCATACATCGCAGCACCGGGTGCTAGGATTCACCTATCGATCGATAGAGTCATAAGTGAGGTATCATATGCATACATATATATTCACCACCCTCTCGCTTACAAAGTACTTTCAAGCGCTATTCAAACTCACCCTAATTCCAGAGCTGTGTTGCACTTTCTTCCTATTCACCAGTCTAGTCCGCCTCAGCCTACGCGACCTCTTTAAGGTTTCTAACCACTCCGCATACTCTAGTTTTCTTTAGGTTACTCTAACTTCCTATTTGTCTCTTATATCTACATTTATGGAACTTTTGGTATACTTCCCAGGGGGTCACCCATCCTAAAATTTCTCTCGCCCTAGCACGCTTAACCTCGAAACTCTGATGAAATTCAGTGCATTGATGTTGGTATGATCGCATCCACTTTACCGCACGACCTTTATCACGTAATCCGGAGCAAGTCGGTGTCTCAACAACTTCCGAAATATTCTCGTAATATGTCTCCCTCCGATTAGAGAGGGTCTTTTACTCTTCTGACTATACAATTACCGTGTTAACCTTTTAAATCCTCAACATTCACTTTTCATCTGTATGTATGACTACCTCGAACGGTTCTATCAATTCGGGTTTTATCCCAGTTCTACTAGCAACCGGGGGGAAAATATATGATAAAACCTGGATCTATCAAAGCATATACATCTCGGGAGTAGATTAATAGTATACCTGTAATCACATTTGGTGACGCCTCCTGGTCCTGTCGGTCGTCCAAGGCATATATGCGGTTCGAAGGACCGCTAGAACCGGAAGCTCCTCCACGACCTTTACCGCGGCCCGCCGGTGTCGGCATACCCTGCTTTGTAGAGCGCATAGCTACAGAAGGGGAAGATGAACCAGCAACTGACCCAAAAGGCTGGGCTGAACCACCTGGACCACCCCTAAACGGGCACTCCCTCAAAACATGGTCCTGACGGCCACAAAAAAAATAGGCACCCGTAGCACGATAGCACGCCCCTGGGTGAGGCTTCCCACAGTGCGAACACCGAGGCATGGGTGGCCTTGTCCAACTGGAACCTCTGCCCACCTGTAAACCCGAAGCCCTGGAACTTTGACCAGCTTCTGAATATCCTGCGCTATCAAGTCTCTCACCAGTAGACTGTGGAGGTGCACTCCGTGCTGGCTGAGAAGAATGCCTAGCATGCTGTTCAGGCTGCCCGCCTCGAAACTCCCCAGAATAACCAGTTGATTTAGCCCTCTTGGGCTGGCCCCGGTCATAATCTCTGTCTGGCTGGCGCTGTCACGACCCAACCCTGTAGGCCGTGACTAGTGCCCGAGCTGGACACCCGTACACACTCATTTACCAAAATCGGCATACCAATAGCTTATCTATATTCGGCGTACACTGACTTATACAGATACAAAGGTCAGATGTCGTTTTAAGCGGTCACATATAACAAATATATCACACAGAAGCCGGCAAGGCTGTCGTAAAACACATCGCCCAAAAACATATACATACGTATACATACATACAAGCCGTTAAGGCTGTCACAGCAAATGGAACCTCTTAAGACGCAAATCACACATACATAACTGAACAATAACGACCCATGACCCACATACATGTCTACAGGCCTCTACGAATAACAACAGAAACATATGACGGGACAGGGCCCCGCCGTACCCCCAAATAGTCATATATATACATAAATGTGTGCAACAAAAGATCTATACCAAAAGTATGGGCTCCGGATCAAAGGAGCACTCCAAAGTAGCAGAATAGGTATCCTAGGCTGGCGAATTACCACAATGAGCGTCTGTACCTGCGGGCATGAAACGCAGCCCCCGAAGAAAAGGGGGTCAGTACGAAATATGTACTGAGTATATAAAGTATGAAATACAATAATCAAGATCATAACGGAAATAAGAAGTATGGAAAATGAGTACAGAAATCAGTATACCAAAAGCTCATTTATGAAACACAAATAGTACATATAAAAATAAAATCATGCATAAGGCTCAGGAACGTGGTCGCCACTCCGACGCTGGCGCCACAACACATCATACTCCAGAAGATTTCATATCTCCGTACATCTCCGAAACACATCATAACATCATAGCATATCATAACGCCGTATATAAGCGGTACCCGACCCTCTAGTGAGTGGCTAGGTGAACCGTAACACATCATACTGCCGAATTTAACATAGTGCGCACGACGACAAAACCGGCCCGAGACTCGGCGAAAGATGTAAATACAGTATGCACGAGTAGAGTAGTGAGCAACTATGTGCAATTTAAAAACATTATTATTTTAGACTCAACAAATAAGTAAACTAACCGACGCTCGAGGTTAAGACGATAATCATGCGAAATCCTTTCAAAAGTCGTTAGAGTTATACAAAGGTAAGTCTCGGGGACCACGGATGAGTAGCAACCCAATCCGAGCCCGCCTACGAAAGTTACAACTGTAATACGCTCTTAGAACTCCCTAAGGATGTTTCGGAGCGATCCGAGCTCGTCTAAGAAAGTTAGAGACATTATTCGACATAAAGCTTTTAGGAATAAAATTCTTTACACATATTTATTATCCAATCATACAAAAGACACAAAAATCATAGCTCGACCATATTAGGAATACTAACATCAAGAAGTGAATAAAAATCGTCGGCAAGCTCGGATCTTAAGAATGGAGTTACCCCGAGGCTCGTATCATAGCTTACTTGCAACTAGGATATGCCAAAAGAAAGAAAGGTTAGGCTTTACATACCTTGCTCGCTCCCTAAGCTAATCCCAACTCAAGTCTCGGGCTCCCCAAGATCTACAATAACGTCATTAAATACCAAACGTTAGCTACAAGTTCTTAGGAATTCAATCCTAAGCTAGCACTTGTCTACAGAAATTTCGGCAGCATCTCCCCTGTAAATGCAACCACCCCGAGAATTCAACTCGGCCAAATTTATCAACAACCATACCAACAATTATTCCAACAATACCAACAATCAATTTGAAACATATTCTAACATTAGTAACCCGCTTTAACATAATTCAACGACATTCCGTTTACATTCACTTCAACTACATACAATCAAACCAACGCCAATGCTCGCATACTCAAATACTAATCCAAAGTCATTTAAACAAGATTCAAGAACATTTCAAACAATCCGCACAATATTCAAACCATCTAACCAAAACTCCATTCCACTCGAAACAAATGCAACAAAAACAACAACAATACATTTCCTTCTTTCAAATTCATGAACTATACCAACAATTCACATGCTAGCAACATTATTTCCATAAATACAAGAAATGATATTATAGTCACATTTTCTTCTAAAACCACTCTCCAACACTTACAACTTCAACTAGAATCATCAAACTTTCATTATCAACATAGAATCCACAACAACAACAACCCAAAACACTAGATAAAATAATTGAGTCATTATTCCTACACACACACACATATGCACGGCCACAACATACATCTATATTTTCATGAATTTTACCCATTTCTACATACTACAACATACACAACCATCCATAACATATAAAAGAAGATTAATTCTTACCTTTTTCCCTTAATTTCCCACTTGGCTAGAATTATGGTCTTGCAACAAATAGTGGTTTATTTGTTCCAACAATTATCCCACGTTAAAGAGGACCTTCAAATTAGTAGGAATACTAGAAGAAAATATTTTTTTGGATCAAAATTGGAGGCTTCAATTTTTCTCTCCTTGGCCGAATGGCCTTTGTGTTGTTCTTCTTTCTCCAAGTTTCTTCTAAGTTCTAAATGAAGAATGGAACATGTGCTATATTTATCATCTATTATTCATTAATATTGGGCTCCCATGTGGGCCTTGGCCCACTTCATTTGGCCGGCCACATGGTCCATTTTCTCAAGCCTAATCTTTTTTTTTTTTTTTTTTTTTGCAATTCATGAAAAATTATTTTCCAAATTCCAAATTTGCCCTTAGCCTTCCTCTACATTTCTATGAGTCAGCTTGCGAATTTCCCTTTTTACCCCTAGCCATTCTTAATATTTCCACATCAAAATTTTTCATAAACAACTTATGTATTAAACAAGATCAAAATATAGCCTTGTCTTTAACTTGTCGCAATTACCTTAAAATATCCGAATGTGCAAAATACGGGATATAACAGGCGCCCTCTGTGTCGATCCTCCATCCCCTGTGCGTACGCCTGCACCCGAGCGATGTCCATCCCTGGCTGGGAAGCTACTGCCATGCAGTTATCAACCAAATAACGATCCAACCCCATCACATATCGATGCATCCTATCAGTCATATCAGCTACAATAGTGGGTGCATACCTAGCCAAAGAGTCAAACTCTAGGATGTACTCTCGAACGCTTCTGCCCCTCTGTCTCAGCTGTAAAAATCTGTCAACCCTCGCTCGCCACATCTCTGGAGGCAGAAAATGGCTAAGAAAGGCTGCTGTAAACTCATCCCACACCGCTGCAGGAGCGCCCTCGCCTCTAGATAGCTCCCAGGACTCATACCAATTAACAGCTACATCACGCAACCGATATGAAGCCAGCTCGACAGACTCAGTCTCAGAAGCTCTGACTAAACTCAGCGCACGCTGCATCTGTCGAATAAAGTCCTGGGGATCCTCCTCGGGCTTTGACCCGTAGAACTCTGGGGGATTACAAGTCAAGAAGTCACGAACCCTTAAGTTGTCATGTTTATCCGCATAATCAGCTCCTAACCCTTGTCTGCGAGCCTGCCCTGCTACTAATCTAGTCAGCAACTGTACTGCATCTCTCATCGCCCTATCCTCCGCCCCTGGCTGAGGAGCTGGGGGCTCGGGCGCTGGAGCCTCCGGAGCTAATGGTGGAGCCGCCCCCTGATCCATAGCGGCAGTGGGCGGTCGCTCTAGGCTCCTCTGATGACGGCGGCGTAGCAGAGCCCACTGACTGGGGCATAATCTCGGGCATAGTCTGGGCACGGGCCCGAGTAACTCTCCGAGTGTGACTGGTCTCTCCTGCTACTGCTTTGCCCTTCTGGGCAGCTGTCGCTTTCTTCGGAGGCATCACTGTAAACATAGCAATTCGTTAGAGAGGAACCATCCTAATAATACATCTCTATCGCACGATCTAAGATCGAAGGAAGTGTAACATCCTAAATGTCCTGTAGCTTCCTGTTTATAAATGTGGTGCACCACACACCGATAAACAAGACTCTACTAGACACGGCCTATAGACATTCCGAGGACGAACTACTCTGATACCACTTTTGTCACGACCCAACCCCGTAGGCCGTGACTAGTGCCCGAGATGGACACTCGTACATATTTACTGACCCAAAGTCTACTTGCGTTTAGCATAGTAAGGACTAGCATACATACAGGACAATATATCATTAAAATCGCTACTTATAATATCGCACACAAACCGGTTAGGTTATCGTAGTGTAGAGAAGTGCCCAACGTGAACCATACTAACATAACGAACAAGTACGACCCATGACCCACATACATGTCTACAGGCCTCTAAGAGCAACAATAGTGTCATATGGCTGGACAGGGCCCCGCCGTACCCCTAAATAGTCATATATACATATGTATCTACAACAGAAAGATCTGTACCAAAAGTATGGGCTTCGGAACAAGGGAGCACTCCAAAGTAGCAGAATGGGTATCCTAGGCTGGCGGATTACCACACTGAGCGTCTGTACCTGCGGGCATGAAACGCAGCCCCCGAAGAAAGGGGGTCAGTACGGAAAATGTACTGAGCATGTAAGGCATGAAATATAGTAAACAAAACCATAATCTGAGCAAGAAATGCAAATAGTAAGTGCAATATCCAGAATACCAAAACAAGGGATACAAATGGTAAGTGCACTATCCAGAATACCAAAACAAGGAATACAAATGGTAAGTGCACTATCCAGAATACCAAAACAAGGAATACAAATAGTAAGTGCACTATCCAGAATACCGAAAGGCTTACTTATAAAACACAAATCATGCATGTCGAACGAATATGTCACATCCGGCCCATTAGGGACTCGGTGGACAAAACATGGTCGCCACCCCGTCGCTGGCGCCATAACACATCATACTCCGGAGTAAGGAATAGCTCCGTAACACATCATACTCCAGAACATATATACATATAACAGATCCCGGCCCTCTAATGAGGGACGCGGTGAACAATGCAGTGGAAGGCGCACGATAACATATCCTGGCCCGGGCTCAGTGAAGGACATATTGAGGCATCCACGAGCAGAGTAGTGAGACACTATATGCACATAAATCAATTTTTAAGACTCAATAGATAGGTACGCTAGCCGACACTTGAGGGATCACAAGCACGTTTCGGGTCGATCCGAGATAGTATATAAAAGTTATGGGCATCTTAGTACAGAAACCTCTACGACAAACTCAACTAAACCGAGTGTGCTCATGTCAAGGAGTGAATAAGAATCGTAAACAAGCTCGGAAACATGTCAGATAGACCTTCGGAAATCATAGATACGTATCAAAACCATATGAAATAGCTTATGGAAATCAAGAATATTAGCCATCCTAATGGTCATAAGAATAGGAGTTTCTTGGAATTCATATATATATATATATATATACGTTGTCGGTTTGTTTCACCAAGATCATGCCAAAAGAAAGAAAGGGTAAGCCTTACATACCTTGCCCGCGTCCTAAGCTAATCAGAATTTAAGTCTCGGCTTCCGCGAGATCTACAATAATTTTAGTAAATACCAAACATTAGCTATAGACACTTAAGAGTCCAATCCTAAACTAACACTTCATTTACAGAAATTACGGCAGCATTTCCCCTGTAAATACAACCAACCCCGAGAATTCAACTCGGCCAAATTATCAACAACAATACCAACAATCACACTAACAACTTCAACGATTAATTCAGAACGCATTCTAACGTTGGTAACCATTTCTACACAATTCGACGGCATTTCATTTATGTTCAAATTAACCACAACGTCACAATCCGAAATCTTCCAAACTCAATAAGAACAACAACAACACATTCCTTTCTTCCAAGTTCATGAACTACACCGACAATCTACACATTAGCAATTTCATTCTCATAATTACAAAAATCATATTAAAATCACATTAACTCCTACAACAACCCATAAACAATTACAATACCAACTTGAACCATTAAACCTTCATTTGCATCATAGAATCCACAACAACAACAACTAAAATACTAAGTAAAATTAATTCATCCCTTCCACCCAACACCTACACCTACACGGCTACAACACAACATACATACTTTTATGAATTTCATCCATTTCTACATACTACAACATGTACAAATCATCCATAACACATGTAAAAAGAGGATTAAACCTTACCTTTTTCCCTTAACTCCACAATTCGACTAGGGTTGTAAACGGTAAAAACGGATGGTTTGTTGACTCCAACAACTAGCTCACGTTAAAGAGGACCTTCCAATTGGTTGAATTACTAGAAGAAAATATTTTTTTGTGATCAATTTTTCCAAGGTGGTTGTTCGGCTAGCCATGGCCGAATAGCTCTTTTTTTTTTCCTCCAAGGTTCTTGAATTTTCTAAGTGTGAAGATGATGATGAATATTACTAATAAGTCATCTAGTCTACACATATATTATGCATCCATGGGGGCCAAGGCCCACACCACATTACACGGCCACTTGGCCCTTTGTTTCAAGAATTACAAGTTTTCCATAAATCACTTTTAACCCCAAATTTTCCTTAATATTTCCATGAGCCACCTTGTGAATTTTCCTTTTTACCCCTAGCCTTTCTTAATATTTCCACATCAATAATTTTCACAAACAACTTGTGTGTTAATCAAGATAAAAAATATAGCCTTGCCCTTAACTTCTCGCAATTATCTTGAAATATCCGAATGTACAAAATACGGGATATAACACAAGCCCAAGCCTTAAGTCATTTAAACAAGGGGAAATCCATTTGAACTTCAGTGTGGGATAAAGGTTTAAAAGTAGAATACGGTTGGCCTAAAATCAGACAAATGAAACAGAAAAACTAAAAAAGTTCTTTATACTTGTATAAATCCATGACATATTTATAAAGGAAATAGACTCAAACCCTTCTTTTTTTAATAAAACATATAAGTATTAAAAGCATAACATTGGACCAAATTAGTTCAACTCTACTTAAGAGAACTCTTAGGCGTGTTTTGGTCCGAATATGAAAAGACTTTAAACTTTGTATTCATTATTTCAAGGAAAATTCAACTCTTTTATCTTCAAATAAATGAAACTTTGCCAAAATGATTTGTGATATGCCATGACAAGTTGTACATGATATTAGCCATTTTTAAGCAAATAATTATAATAATCACACATTAAAGCTCGAAGGTCAACCGTATTCTACGGATCCTTAATACTAGGGTGCTTAAAACCTTCCCTAGGGGATCAACAGAACCCTTACCTCGAACTCTGGTTTTAAAAAAAGGATTTTTCTCTTGTTTGATAAACCTTTAACTTGGTTTTCTTAATTTCCCTTATAAATTAGGCGGAGACTCTAAAAATACAAAAAATCCAAATAGAGTCCTCAACCTTGAAGTAGCTTTTATGTCTCGCGTAAAAGTGAACCGTAACAAGCGTGGAGTAGGGAGAATCATTAACATTCTCAAACGTAGATAGTTAGCCTCACATACCTTTCAGTGTAATACAAAGTTCGTCAACCCTTTCAACCTTAATCTATAACAATACAAGGCAAAGGGATTCAATATTAGCAAGTATACTCATGCTTTGGTCATCTACGCATTTTATCAAACACTTGGCGGGCATAAAGCTACACAACCTTCATTAATAGTGTTTCTTCATTCAATTCCCATTCTACTACTTCTAGGTGATCCTACAATCTCATTTAGATGTAATTAACATCATTCTTCATCACCCATATGATTACAACACCCTTAGTCAACAATCAACAACCCAAATAGGTAATTGTTCATGTTTTTCTATCAAACTCATCAACTCATATCTCATGAACTTATAGTCTATAATCACCAATACAAGGTTAAAAATCAATGAAGTATCAAAGTCTTACCTTTTAACGTTCAAGTCTCTTGAAATCGGATTCTAGGGTTCTTTTGTCAAAGACGAAGATTCAATCGATAATATACGGAATATATGAGAATTCTAGCGTTAATCTTTATTAGAATGATGTAATAATCAATGGGGTTTGAGTAGGAACTCACCATGGATTATTTGAGGAAGCACTAGGATGTTTTCTCTCCAAAAAAACAGTTTAGAATGAAGTGGGAAAAGTTTTACGAAGTTAGACTTTTATAAAATTCGGGAAAAATTGCTTCACGCATAAAATGGACTGGCGCGGCTCGTGGGACGCTGCGGCCAGCATCGCGCACGGTGTACTTTTTTATGGTGTAAAAGTTTTGAGTTTTCCTCAAAATTTAGCCTAGCGCGACAGGCCAATCTGGCAGTGTCCGGTAAAATAAGCATAACTGCTAGTACAGAGCTCCATTTGGGCTTTATAATATATAGTTGGAAAGGTATTTCAAAGATCTACAACTTTCATTTTTAAGTTTTCTCAAATTCCCAACGGATTTTTACGAAATATGGTTGGAAGAATGACCTATTGAAAACTTAGCCGATTCTATTGAATCTTAAGCACCTCATTATTCGTCTTAATTCCAAACAACTATTTCCACCCATACTCATCCCGATAGTATTTCACATGTCCAAAATGTCACATTAATACTCGTTTAACACCTCCCCACCTAATCCCAATTTACAGAGTGTTACAGTCCAACCACTACTCATCCATGGTTGTCATCATCTTGAAGTCACTGCCATCAAATTGATGCATTGAGTATAAAACCAAGGGACTCTTCTTGACATTGATTATTCTTTCAAGTTTTCTCTTTTTTTGTGGCATTTGTATGCTTGTAAATATCTACCTTTTTAAGCACAGTGACTGGCCCAACATTAGCAATTGGAGTATTAGACGGCTTCTATGGAGTCGAGAATTTTCTTGATCTGTAATCAGCAAGTACCTTCGAAATTGCTTTACTCCTTTTACCGATCTCAATAGGAGTATATGGATCTAAAAGCTTCTTTGAAGGATTGACACCCCTTTTGGATATCAATTTGCTGAGAGCCTCATTTCTTTTAGCAGCCGTCAAATCTTCCACTTTCTTGATCAAGGAATCCATCTTCTCGTTGCAATTTTTGCATTCACAAGCACAGGAAGGCACCTTAGATGTAGCGACACCAACAGAGGAAAATCCACCACTAACATCACCACCAAATCCACCAACATCATCACCAAATCCACCAAGTGGAGTATATCACTAACATCAGCATCATTATCTCTTATTTTTTCTCCGGCAATACCTGCCACAACATCATCAATACCAACAACAAGATCAATACCAACAACATCATCACCACTAGAAACAACACCAACACCACCAGCATCAACCTCAGTTTCTTCCCTTGTGATGGCTGTCACTCCAGCCAATTCCTCTTTGAACCCATCAATTAATCTGTCAGGCACAGATTCTAATGGCACAAAGGAAACAAGGCATGGCATCTCCAACACTCTTATTGTCGAGACAAGCCATGGGTACACAACCTACAACAAGAAAGTAGATATATTAAAATGGTGCTTTATCATGAAAAACAAAACCTACTTAAAAGAAGTTATCAGCTCAGAGGTTGTTACAATAGATTATTGTACTTGTTAGACATTGTCCAAAAGATGAATAACTTGTTGCAACAGATTATCATACCTGTTGGATATTGTCCAACAAATGAATAACTTGTTACAATAGATTATCGTACTTGTTGGACATTGTCCAACAAGTATGATAATCTGTTGCAACAAGTTATTCATCTTTTGGACAATGTCCAGCAGATTCAGAGGTTGTTGTAACAGATTATCATACTTGTTGGACATTGTCTAGCAAATGAATAACTTGTTGCAACAAATGCATAGGTTGTTGCATATTACAAAAGTGTGTTCTAAGGCTTACCGCTTCCTTAGTGGGGTTAAAAAGATCAACACTCAATTTTGTTTTGTTCTTGGCAGTCAGCCATCTAAGCATCCTTGGAAAACTAACTTCTTTGGAGTAGTCCTTCACTTGATGCCGGAGGTGAGGATGGCTTCAAATGCCCAAGCCTAGAAAAAGAGATGCCATCAAAAATCAAAATAATGATTGAAATATAAAATGATAATATGTCTTCACATTTGGCTTCGAATCTCTCAACAAATACTCAACAGTAGACTTATAGTTTTCCAAACCCCATGCATAGTTTTTGAATACATCATGGTCCTACACAAGTTTAATCAAATCAAGTGATATATTGTTGTTTGTGTCTTTTTCCCAAAGAACACTGTGCACAAACCAAACTAAGAACAGTGACTCCTTGTGCTTTTTTGACACAGTTTTGGACTACAAATCTTCCATCAAATTCTTCTTTTTGTCGCTCTTACCCACAAAATCCACTAAAGAGACATCAGTCTTAGCTTTTTCACCCTTTTCTTGCCTGGCTGGCTTGGCTGTCAGGGCTGGCTTCGCTAATGTAATAGTAGGAAGAGGCTCACAATGATGACATCTCAAGCCGATAACTATGGTAAAGTCCTCCATGCCACAAAAGTTTATCCAAACCTCATCCTTTCTAGTAAAAATAATCCTATGTTTAAAATCCCGTACACCAAGGTCATTTAAAACCGTGCACCGGTTTATTTAGGAAAATATAAATAAAATCTAAAGCATCTAGCCCTAAAGAAATCCTCTAACCCTTGTTGTTGAAGTATGTGCCTAAAATTGTCGAAGCCCCTGCCCATGCTTGATTTGACCACAATATCATTATTTTCGTTCAACAGCATCCTCACGCCGTAGTTGTCAATACTAAAACTCTTGACAACCTCGTCAATGGAAGGTCTTTTTGGGATCTATGTCACTACTAGAAGACTAAAAAACATTGGCACCCACATTATGTTTCTTCTTTTTTCTTATTTCAGCTAAGGTCGTCGATAGTATTTTAAAAGGCGGGGCGCGGGGCGAGGCGTTTTAGGCAGCACGGGGTGAGGCGTAAGTCTCGAGACACGGGACATAAGTCCCATGGATCTACGGGGCGTATGTCTCATGTATCTTCAATTTTATAATTTTATTACTAAAAAATAAGCAAGTGTAAAGTTTCCATTAAAATTACGCAAATAAATTCAAATAAATAAATAAAAAATTATTATAATTATTATTTGACAAAGGTCACAATACAAAAAATGATACTCCCTTCGTCCCATAATAAGTGTCACCTTATCCAAAAACACGCATATTAAGAAACCAATAATGCAATGTGAAGTTTACTAAATTACCTCTACATAATGAAAATAAATTACTTTTTCCTCTTGATTAGAGCATGCATGAGTAGTAATCCTTTTGACATTGGGAATCCAACAATAACAAGTTACTATGTGGCTTGTCCAATCATCATTTAGATGTTAATTTAACTTTTCAGTTTTTGTCTAAGTTTAGATTTCGAAAAAACTAGTCAATTTATGTCTTGGTTTTCTAACGTGACACTTATTATGAGACAAATCTTTTGGCTAAGATGACACTTATATGGGATGGAGGGAGTAATAGACTAGATAATCTTTAAAATGAAATCTTCATTCACTTCATCATCAATCTCCAAGTCTATAGTCCTTCCCACCCTCAACTAATATTTGCACTAACTTTTATTTATATATTCAAAGAAGGAGAAGGCAAAAAGTGTAAGAGCAATGACAAAAAATTGATGAAGTTGTTTCAGGAAAATAGTGCTATGAAATCTCAATCATATCGATTTTAGACATAATCATTAAAAAAAAAACTATTTATGGCAGTGTTATTTTCAATGAGAGTTGCTTTATTTATTTATATATTTTAAGAAAAATCACTGCAACATGAAAACATGATAACATAAAGTATAAATATTGTTACAACAATAATAAAAATCATAATCTATAGAAAAAATTCTTTTAAAAAAATAAAAATTAAATTAACGCTCCGGGGATATGCCTTTATGCCCGGGCTTACGTTTTTGCACCCAGGACTTATGCTTTTGCGCCCGGAACATACGCCCCAAATTTTAGGGCATACGCCCTATGGACCCGCGCCTTTCATTTGCGGAGCGTTTTTGGTACGCCCCGCCCTTGGGCTGGCCGGAGACTCCCCCCGAGAACGCCTCTGAAAACACTGATCGTCGACAAGTGATCTGTATTTTCTTCTTCATTATCCTTTTTGTTTCTTCAGTTTCTTCATCTTCTTCATCTCCTTCAGGTACTTCATTTCCATCATCATTTTCTTCATCTTCTTGTTCTTCTCCACTTTCTTCATTTTTATCTCATGCTTCTTGGTCATCTTCAGTCTGTTCATCATGCCCAACTCCAGAAACTTCTACCTGAGAGGTTTCCTCTCTTTCTAAGTGTTATTTGTCAGTTTGACTATCTTTTTCCTCTACATTTGCTAATTCTGAAATAGTATTACCTAAAACAGCAAGCTCCTCTAATGATGTTTTCACCCTAGCATTTTTACTATCTCTATGACCCTCAATTGATTTCTCTCCTTTTCTTTTACTTGGAGACATTTTATCTACATATAGAAGATAAACAAAAAACAGTTTCAATTGATTAGTGCATCATTCAAAGTAAATAGGGAAAAGAAGTGCAGTAGCTGATCAAACAAAATACAACAAGTAATAGGATTTTCCAACAACTGAACAATCTGTTGCAACAAATGATGAAGATGTTGCAACAGTTGAATAAGTTGTTGCAGAAATTGAATCAGTTGTTGCAGCAGATGCTTAAGCTGTTGAAAGAAATAAAATAATTGCAACACCTTATCAACTATTTTGATTTTTTACAACAGCTTGTGAATATGTTGCAAGAACTGCTTCAGTTGCTGCAAAAACCTCAGCAACTGTTTTGATTAATCCAATAGCTAAGGAATCTGTTGCCCCCAAGTTCATCTGCTGTTGGATAAAATCCAAAGTTTTCCTAAACCATACCATACCAGGACAACAACAACAAAACCATCTATTTCACTACAAAGACACAACCATCACAAGTTAAACTAAATACACCAAATAGGGGTTCAACAACTTTTTTTATTTTATCCAACAACTAAGGAATCTGTTGCCCCTAAGTTCATCAGTTGTTGGATAAAATCTAAAATTTTCCTAAACCATACCATACCAGGACAACAACAATACCAACAACAACAAAACCATCTATTTCATTACAAACACACAAATAGGGTTTTTTTAAGCATGCTACCTCAGCAGATGTTTGCAACTGTCAAACAAGTGCTGAAGTTGTTGCAACAACTTACTCAGCTGTTGGAAAAAATCAACAAAATTGCAAGCCCTTTTTGAAACCCTAAGGAGTACAAAGTAAGAAGAGAAACAAAGGAGAAGAGAACTTCATATTTTGGTAACTCTCTAGGAGTCAAGGTCGGCTAGTGAGACGATGGGGGATAAGCTTCATCCTCGAGAGGGAAACAGTCTGGATCACCAAATAAGGCCCCTAAATGACCGCTCAGTGATAAAGGAGGTAGGGGTGCTTTTCAAAAAAATTCTCAAAAAAGTTATCCAGAAATTGCAATAGAAAAAAAATAAGGGAGGTTTGTGACTTTGGCACGGGACGTTCTCAAAATGGGGACTATCGGGTAAATTCAAACAAAAACAGCACAAAAAACCATAATTTCAAAATCACATATATTATTTACAAACACACAAACCCCAACAAGTGAAACAAACACCCCAAATAAAGGCTTCTCAAGCATGAAACAACAAAATAAATAACATTGAAGACAAAACCATGTTCTTCTTCTTCTTCTCTAACCAAAATCATCATTTTTCACACTTTGATTTCAAAACCCTAACTTTTGAACCAAGTGAAAGAAAAAACTTTAACTTCAAAATTATAAAGAAGCAGAAGCAGCAGCAGCGACGACAGAGAGAAACGAGAGACAGTGAACGGTCAAGTGAAGAGGAAGAACAAATAGTTGGTTTTGATTTTGAAGAGCAAGAACATGAGACGTGAAGATGACGGAGGGTTTGGGCGGTTTTGTGTGATGAGAGATGAACTGCCTTTTTTATTTTGAAATATGAAAGAAGTGGGGTTGTGGGGTTGGTTGTATAATGTGGGAGTTTTTGTATTTTGTAAAATATTAATAAGTTTTAAAAATTACATTTCGGACCCGAATTAACTTAATCAGATTTTAAGTGGGCTTTGACCTTGGCTGATCAAAGTTGTCACATTTTCTAATTTGTAGACTTGAAAGGTACCTTTAGTTTATTTTTCTCTAGTAACTTTCGTACAATTGAAAGAAATTTTCACTTTGTAGAGTACTATTTTCTTTTAAATATAGATTACTTAATATATTATTTTCATACAATAATAAGACTAAAGATCCCAGTATTGAATGGGCAAACTAGAAAATGTTATCCATATTGGAAGCAATCGAGCAGTGTCTGCGCTTATTTGGAAATCCTCCTCCCAATGCTTCAATATTAGTGGCTCAAGTACAACCTCCATATCCTCTTCACTCTCAAATCTATATATGAAGTAACCATATGTGTGCAAGAAGACTCGGGGTATATTGACAAAATTGTACACCTCATAGGCAAATCTCATCATGTCTTTAAACAATGGATTTCCTCTGTTACACCTCGGAAAATTTTCCATTGATGCACAGTGAGTAGACTAACGAAGGGCACGAAGTATACGAGGTTTCAATAAGTAAGAAGTAGTATTTAATGGTTTTAATTGAGATTTCAAAGACATTTGAGGTAAGAGAAGAAAGTTCATCAAGAGAGGCGAGGTATACATTGTGTATCGGAAAGGATTTACAAAGTACCAAGTTAATTGTTACACCTCGCATTTTCATACGTTGAGTTTCGCCGAATGCTAGTTATCCTAGTCTTGGGAGGTAGGACAAATTTTTCAAGGTCATGAGGATAGATATGTCTATCTTGGGTATGTAATGGAGTAAAACCATGTTTAGTAAGCCTCGAGAAGGTTTAAGACTCGTCGTATCATCGGAGTTAAGTTTCGGCGAAAGTTTGGCAAAGTGTCACATTATGGCGCAATATGTGGCGCAACATGCTAGCAGCAAAGCACGCTTTACGGTAAGGCAGTTGCTTAGCAAAGTGTGACAGTGAAATTTGGTGATGTTACGAGGTCTGCGACACAACATGCGGCTAGCAAAGCACGCTTTGCGTCTAGCAAAGCTCGCAGCATGTTGTGTCGGTCCAGAATTTTCTGGACCACTATACATAGACCAAATTCGACCCTAACTCATTATTTTACCATTTTGGGACCTAGAAATCTCTAGAAACTCTCTCAACAAGTTCTCTTATGATCTAAGACCAAAATCAAGGGCAAACCAAGTGATTCTAACATGAAGAATTCCATGATCATCATTAGATTGTTCTTCCTCTTGTGGTGTTGAATTTGGAGAATTCTTGGAGGTGGAGGAATTTCGAGTTTAGAGTGATCCTTGTGATTGAGGGTAAGATTATCACTCCATCTTCATGTTTATAGTATTATGTGGCATTTACATAACTTGTGTGAAGGAGAAATTGTGAAAGTAAGGTTTATGTTGTGCTAGAACTTGTTCTTAGCTATGCTTGAGTATGAATTGTTCTAGACTTCGTATGGTTGTGATGTTGTTGGGCTGGTTTGCACAAATAAAGTTGTAATATGAAGTTGTTGGATTGCTAAGTGAGTTATGAAGATGGAAAGGGAACTAGTATAGAATTGAGGGAAACAAGCTACATGAATCTCATGCACATAAAATGTTCAACAAAATGTCTAAATGAGTTCTCCTATAAGTTATGAACCCATTGTTGATACGGATACTTCGTTAATGTAGATAATCATTCATAGAGTGCACGAGGATTCGAGGGATCCATATACTAAGGAGACGAGGTATGTAAGGCTAGTCCCTTCTTTTCTAAGGCATGAATCCTATGACGTAATTTTCTTTACCTTCCATGATCTTCCTACGTTCTGGAAACTATGAGTCCATGTTAAAAAAAGAGATTCTCTTGAGATAAAGTTAAGAGACATATGATGAATATGATAATGATGACGATGAGTCCAAGTCTAGAGATCCTAAGGCCCATGATATGATATTGGTATGAAGCTAATGATCCTTATATGATTCTTTGATGTTATTCATTGTTGCTAGACCCACTTTATGATGCTAGTCCCTTTCCTTCCTAAGGCATGACCCCTGTATTGTATCTCCTATGTATTCCATGATTATTAGGAGTTTTCTTATGAGCTAGAGATGAGATATGTTCTATGATAATGATGATGATTCCATAGTGGTCAAACTACATATGACACTCACAACGCTCCTAAACCCAGCAATATTAGGGACCCACAACTTTCATGAATCTTGCGATATAAGTAATAGTGATCCTTATAATGGTAATCCCTATGTTGTGACCCTACGCTTGCTTTCCATATTGTCCTTACTTCTAAAATGTTAGGGTTCCATGATTCTTAAGGCCACCATGACAATGTTGAGGAATGTTCTTCATGACAAAGACTACAATGGTAATTCCCCACCCAGTAATACCCAAAGACTAAAGTTCCATGTGCCCCCACGGGATGATTGAGCTTACCGTGCGAGTCTCCGTCACATTCATGATAGTTGGCCTTGTCTTATGTTATCGTTTCTTTCAAAAGTGAGACATGACAGTAACGACGATCATAATAGCGAATATGATTGTGCTTTCCAGGGGATATAGAAGCATAATTCTCTTATTATGAATTCAGTTAAAATGTCTGAAATGACCTACTCCCAAGAAAATCCTGAATTTGCGATCCCCAAGACTCTTAAGATGATATTGATAAGAGACTTCTGTAGTGATGGCAATGATGATAATAAGATATACCGAGCCTTGTGATGACCGAGTACGGATAACATGTATGTGAATTTGTCGAGCCACTACGTGGCCGAGTACGAATACTGTCGAGCCACTACGTGGCCGAATACGGATACTGTCGAGCCACTACGTGGCTAAATACGGATAATGTTTAATGTGTATGAGCAGATACGGTACTATGATATGTATATGTATGTGCATTCCACGATTCTTGAGAAAAGGTAAAGTAAGCGTGACGAACACCTCGAAAGGTATTTGATATTTTATTTTATGTTGTCCTTCACGTTTTACTTATGTTACTACTTATGCCTTACATACTCAGTACATATTTAAACTGACGTCCTTTTTATTTTTGGACGTTGTGTTCATGCCCATAGGTAGACAGGGAGGTGACTCAGATTCCTAGGAGCAATTCAGCAGGCTTACAGAAGTACTCTATTACTTCGGAGGTGCCATGTTGATTTATTATTTTGTGTATATATTTGGGCACGACGGGGTCCTGTCCCGTCTTTATGTTTAGTACTCTAGTAGAGGCTCGTAGATACGTATGTGTGGGTAGTATGGTCTCACGATTTCCTCATCATATATGTATTATTTTGAAATCCGAAGGGCTTATGTTTATAAAGGTAAATATGTTCCAAAGTGAAAATAGTTTTCCCTATGATTAGGAGTATGAGAATAATGAATGAACGCAAAATGAGTATGGTGGGTAGTAGTATGAGTGGTGCTCGGTGGTCAGCTCCGGGTACCCGTCATGGCCCCTAGTCGGGTCGTGACATCCTCCCACCACAAACTCTATCAAAGCATATTCTCATTTCAATTTCTGTTTTTCTACTGCAGCAGGGTTCAACTTCACAATGGGTAAGCCATATTTAATCACATGTGGGAAATACTCAAGTTTCTTCACTTGGTGGAGTGAATGATTACCTTTTAGGATTTCTGCTGGGGATGGGCGTTTAATACGTTCTTGTTCCCCTTCGACATCCTTAACAACACTAGAATTCCCTAAGTAGGGTAGTTTCCTTACCGTATCTGATGGGGTCTTCTCCTTTGTTTTCTGAGAGGCCAATGGCTTTGTTACAACAATAGGACCACTGGATGCTGCTTCGTCATGCCTCATACTGCTGTTGTTGGGAATCCCTCTTCATGAACCAATATTAGGTAGCCGTGGATTGTGATAAACAGTTGGAGCACTGCCTCAACATACCATCCATTGCCTTAGTTGACTTGGGGCTAAGGTTTGGGGAATTCCACTTTTTAGAGTGACTGTACATACATGCTCCTTCAACTGAATCAGTATCGTAGTGTATGTTTTTCTAGCTAAAAGGTAATCAGTTGTACTCTCTCCAGTGGAATTGGCGAATCAATGGGTTCCGTCGGAGGGGTAGCTTTATACTCTGGGCTAGTGTTCCGTGGTGGTGTAGGATCTTGTTGTGGGGTTGGATCCGATGGAGGTTGTTGTCGTCGGCAGGCCATGTTTATCTTTGGCGTATGTTTGCGAAACCTGCTAAACGTACGCCGAGAGAAAACGTAACCCCTTTAATATGTATAACACAATAAATGTAAGCAAGGAAAAAAAAGAGAAAATTGAAGATTTGTGAACAGTAGAATAAAAGTTAAAGAAAAAAATTTCAGGAGAAAAAATTGCATATCTACGTGAGATTATATTAAAAAAAGAGCAGTGGACGAAAATATTAAATAATGAATAATTTAATAAATAATAGAAATTTTATTTTCTTTAATCTCTTAATAGTTTATTCATAAAAAGGCCTAAAATACCCTTAAACTATTAGAATTAGTACAAAAATACTCTTCGTCCACATTTTTGCCCCTAAATACCCCTGTTGTTAACCTATGGGGTGTAAAATGCCCTTATACAACCCACATTTAATTAAAAAAATTAATAATTAATTAACACATGAAATCACCTGATTGGCCTAATTTTGGGTCCCATAATAAATTAAAAATACCCTCCCCCCTCTACACTCACCAACCCACCCAACCCCCTTTGAGCCACTTCTCCTCTCTCTTCTATTTTTAGTTTTCTTCCTCCCAATCAAGGTGAGAAGGAGATTCGAAGAAGAAATTAGGGGCTTGTTTGGTAAGATGGAAGTTATGGAAAATAAACATTAAAATACGTTTTTCATCTAACTAACACTTAAATATTAGTACAATACTGTTTATGATAGATCCCGGCTCAAGGGAGATGAAAAAGCATCAGTAATAGTAAACAGTAATAGAAACACTTTTATATTATTATTTCTACTTTTTTATACAAAAATTTTTCATTGAAATACTTTCTAATTTATTAATATTATTTTTAATATATATTTTTATTCGAATATATTTTCACTTATTAAAACAACAGTGAAAAACATTTTTTCAAAAAGATTGTATGCAAGGTGAAGGAGGAGGGTGGGGGTTGATTGGGAGGAAGAAGACTAAAAATGGAAGAGAGAGCAGAAGTGGGTCAAAGAGGGGTTGCGTGGGTTGGTGAGTGTAGAGAGGAGGGGGAAGAGTTTTTTATTTTAATTTTAATTTATTGTGGGGCTCAAAATTAGGCGAATCAAGTGATGCCACATGTGAATTAATTATTATTTTTTAATTAAACGTGTGCCGAAGTTTGAGCCAGTAGGCAAATAAGTACTACAGCTAAGCTACAACCCAACTTGCTGTTCAAGATATAAATCAATATAAATCTAACTTGCTCCCTCAGTGAATCCTTCAAAAGCTAGTTAGATTTAGAATAAATGACCTCACAGAATGAGTCTAAGCTTTGGAGATGCTCTTTACATTACAGACACAAGCTATTTCCTTAGCCATACTATCAGGTTCTTTGCTTTTGCTAAAAAAATCGATTGTTCCTCTCTGTCCAGAATGCATGAACTGTCGTAGGTTAATTTGAGGAGTTATGCATGATTTAGTCTTCTGAATAATCCATTGGTGCAACTGATTACTATCTAATGTAGCATTTGATAGCCGTGCATCCAATCCATCAATCTTCCCCATAATTGTCTTGCATATGAACATTCTATAAATAGATGGAAAGATCTTGTCAATCAAAATCTAACTTTGATTTAACATTTATCGACTCGACAGGTAGAAAATTACCAATGATTAATTGGGGAAAAAAACAAAAATGATAACAACAATCTTCACACTTGTACGATGGACATTATCAGGAAGCTATGATTTGTTACATATGAAAACTGGATATCATTACAAAAGATAAGTACATTGTCTAGTAGAACTATATTCAAATATTTTACATAATACCCAAAATATATATAAAAGACATCTTCAAGTATATTTTCACTCATCATTTCAAATGAGCTGGAGCTAGACATCTTCAAGTACATCTTCATTCATCATTTCAAATGAGAACGGAGCTACAATTCCCATCTTAGTAGCCAACCTTCGCTATTCCAAAAATCACATAGCACAAAAGTATTTTGAAGTACCTTCAAAAAAAGATAAACACCAATTATCAACTAAGGAAGTCGAAATTGAGAAGAGTGCATAAATAGAGATTACATAGAGATAATTTATAAGTTCACCTAGGAGGAATTTTAACGGATAGACCCTCATATAGTTCCTCTATTTCACTTTTGTGTATGCCAGAAGAACAACCACTAATTCCGTAAGACTTTTATGAGTGTTGAGTGGAATGAAAAATGCTATGTCAATACTAGCTCACAACCTACAAATTAGGAAACTAACTAAAACATGTAGACCCATAGGTGAATCACACGATCATTGTTTTCACGAAATTAGTACAGATTATAAAAGACTCCAAATTTTAAATTACTGAAGTTCATTAAAATTATATTTTTGCCCCTGTTCGTCCTTTTAAACTGTCATTTCTAAATATTAGTAACATGATTACTTACTACTTTAATCAGGTTGATCAATTGAAACATGCATCTGTATTTTCTTTTATTCAATTTTAATTTATCAACGTAATTTTCATAAATGGAAGATTTACAAGAGGGTGTAATAGTTATCAAAACAGTTAGTTTCAACTGATCGATACCAGTGCTGTCAAATCGGATTTATTTATTCCATTATCATCCATATTAAAGAACTTTAACTTGATGAAACTAATTTGTAATTTATCTACAGACATTTTACAAATGTGAGAATGAATAACTTTTTTTTTTATTATTATTATAAGGTTACAATTACAGGTAAGTTAATTAGTACTCCTATTACTTAGCACAAAAAGAAAAAAGAATTTTATGAATAGGATATTTTACTATCAAAATCATTTAAAAAATAAAAATTTAAGAACATTTAAGCGGGGCGGGTTGATGCGGGGCAGGTTTAAAGTAGGGGTGGCAAAACTAGCCCAAACCCATTTGACCCGCCCAACCCGCCCAAGCATTGGTGGATTTGAGTTAGAGTAATTTTGAAGATGGGTTGATTTAGGCCAGCTCAAGTTGATCCATCACAAATCATCAGCCCAAACTGACTCATCAAATGAGCCCAAACTGACGCATCAACTATTCTCTGTTCCGAAGTGTAACAACTACAAAACTTGATTAACTTTTTTATTTATTATTTTTTTTAAGAAAAATTTAATTTTAAATATTTTTAATTCTTATTTTTTTATTTTCTTAATTTTTTTTAAATTAAATAATTATTTTATTTTCTTTTTAAAATTTCGAATAGAATTTATGTATGAATAACTTATCAGAAAATATTAATAGTGAATATCTTTATTATTTGAGTGAAAATATTCTAAATGTATTATTTTGACAAAAAGAGTGAGAAATATGTATGTTCAATATAAAGTAACTTAACTAATATTATTATATGTTAACTTGAATAAGAAAAAACAGAAAACTAAAACTATATTGAATTCCCTGTCTAATCAAAGTTCTTTTTATTTTTATTTTTTATCTCTCACATAAATATAAAATTACAAATTACAAACTAAAAAGGAAAAAACAGAAAAATTAAATAAACATATACATATATATTGACGGTACGTATCGACCTCTTTCTTTTTCCCTTTTGTTTTCTGAATATCTTTCACAACTCATAGCTGGAAGAGAAAACAATTATCACCTATTCACATTTACAAAAAAACTAGATATCAAATACTACTATTATAATCTATATAATAAATATATGTAGAAATCAAATTCAAACAAACAAAATAACACCATAGACTATTAATTTGAAATTTCTAAAAGTAATGGGTCAAGTTGGACGGGTTGAGTTATGATCCATTATTTAACCCATCTTGACCCGTCTATCTTAACCCAAACAAGTTTTGAGCAGGATTAGACATTAACCCATCCATAAATTCAACCCAAACGGCCCATCTGCCACCTCTAATTTAAAACAACAAATTATGCTACGTGGGGCGGGTTGGAGTGTTCGTGGGTCGGCCCGCAATCGGCCCGCCCCGCACGGTTTTTGTTCATTTTGTAAAAGCCCTTTTTAACAAATATCCTGTGATATAACTAATACTTTTAATATTATCAATTCATTGCGAATTCAAATAATCCTTGACCAAAATATAATTTATAGAAAACATATCTGTATGTATATAATGGTGTAAGTCAAAAAAAAAAAAACCTGTTTCTGTCAAAATGCAATCAGCAGAGCAACTTGTGCTTGAACTCAGCAATCCCGATCTTCGTGAAAATGCCCTTCTTGAACTCTCTAAGGTCCTTCCTCAATTTAATATATATATATATATATATGTTTCCTTCGATTTTTTGTACTTTATGTAATACTGTAAGGTCTGGGTATGTTGTTGTTGGAATATTGTTATGTTTCCTTCGATTTCGGAATACTGCATACATCCCTGACCCCACTCGTGGGATTAGGTATGTTGTTGTTGGAATACTGTAAAGTATCTATATATATAAGTACTCGTAGAGGCGGATTCGGGATTTAAACTCAATGAGTTCAACTTTAAAGATTTGTATTTTTAAAATTATGGGCAATTTTAATGAATTCTCTCTCACACACACACATATGTTTGCTTAGATTTTTTTTTTCCAATTTCGGAATACTTTAAGGTCTGCGTATATTGTACCCATCCCAGACTCCACTTGTGAGATTACACTGGGTATATTTGTTGTTGGGATACTCTGGGTAAAGTGCCTATATATATATGTATAAAAGTATGAGCTTAAGATTTCCTCAAGTTCTTGTTTGTTGTAGTAGGCTTTTCCTGGTAGATTAATCAACTTGATCCAAACACTACCATTATTTTAAGAAATAAAGAATTGAATGAACAGATATAGTCTATGTTGCTCGGACCCTTCACTTTTGCTGCCGGACCCGTGTCCGACACGACACCGACACCGACACCGGATTCGTGTCGGATCTGGTCAAACGACATTGGATACTTTGACCAAATCCATGGACCAATCTGAGAAAAAACTTGAGGCCAAATTGAAAGAAACGGAGAGCTCTTGAAGAGTGGACACTTATTGTATCTAGAAGAGTTTCAAGTTAATTAAAAATTAATATTTAATTATAAATGAAACATAACTATAAAAAAATATTTTTGTTTTTTATTTCTAGGCATAGATTTAGTTATTTTTCTTATAATTTTGAATTATTTTAGCCGAATCCCCGCACCCGTATCTGCACCTGGATCCATACCCCGGAATCTTAAAATTTAGATTATGCCGAATCCGACCTCTAGATCTGTACCCGTATCCGACACTCGACACCGAGTCCGAGCAACATAGGATATAGTATGTTTTTGAAATTTGTTCAGGATGGTGAGTTTAATTATGGAAATATGAAGAATTTTTCATTTCATTTTTAAGATTCTGTTAGCTGAAAGGGCAAAAATGACACCTTTTGGTAATGGCAGGGGCAAAAAACAGCCCAACTATTGACGGAGGGCAAAAGTGCTGCTTGGCGGAAAGTATAGGGGCAATTTCGGCTCTTTAATGGATGGATATAGTAGGTTTCTGAAAACTATTTAGGATGGTTGTTAGTCAGAGAGTTCAATTTTGGAAATATGAGGAATTTTTCTTTTTAGGGTTCTAGCATTGGGAAGGGGAGTGGTGCTAATGAAAGCAATTTACAGTGGGGTGTGTGAGCTTTTATATCTTGTTTCGAGAAACCCTAATCTTTTCTATAGTGAGGGAGACCTTAAAATTGGTTAAGATTTAAGAATGTGCACCACTATTCGAGCCTGTGCTAATACTTGTAGCTCCTTTGACTGTAGCCAACAACAACATACCCAGCCAAAAGTGGGGTCAGGAGAGGGTGGTGTGTACGTAGCCTTACCCCTACCTTGTGAAGGTAGAGAGTTTGTTTCCGATGGACCCTCGGCTCAAGTAAAGCATACCAAATATGAAAAGGAGATAGACTAGTGAATTGTCATCTTTGGGGATATATGTGTTGCTTTTGTGATAGGAACATACATTAATTGTTAGGTTTATTACCTGTTTTATGTATATTAAGGAGTAACAAATATGCATGAGTACAATTTATGGAATTGTTATTGGTAATTTGTCTATTATTATAGGCTATTGGGTATTTGAACTAATAAAGAACTGCCTTCCAACTTTGCAAGAGGCAGTCACCTTCCTTGTTAGGTTTTGTTTTTTCTTCCCAATCATTTGTAGCTTCCAGTCCCCAAAAATGGACAAAAAGATATAAAAACATGTATAGGCAAAACCTTCTTGAGATCGTGTCTGGGAAGGTATGATTTAATTATTATCTACTTCTGTTTTCCTTTATAGATTTGAATTTTATTTTCTAGTATACTAGGTTTTAGAGAATCCTGGATTGAGAACAACTACGAACTATAAGGTGGAAGTTACTTTTACTTGGTACTGTTAGATAAAAAAAAGTAAAGAAAAAGAGAAACTGTTTGAAATTGTAATCAAGTTAGTGTACAGATGATTTTTTAGCAATTACTTTATTCTACTCTTTTTTAAGTGATACATAAGCAATAAAGAGGTTATAGCATGCAACAATTAGAATAGTTGCAGTTTTGTCAAGGGCATAGGGAAGTGCTGAGGTCTGTTGTAGCTTTAAGCGCAAAGAGCAATTAAGGGCCTGTTTGGAAAGCCACCCAGGTAATTGGAATTGGATGTAATTGGGTGTAATTACACAGTTTGGCCTGTATGTTTGACCAGGTAATTACACAGTTAGGTGGGAATTGGGTGTAATTGACAGGGTGTAATTACACTCTCCAATTCTCAAGGGGGGGCTGAGAATTAAGTCCTGTAATTACAGAGTTACTTTTTAGTTTATTTCTTTTTTATTTTATTTTATTTTAATTTCTTTGCTTTTCTAATTTATTTTTTATTTTTACTTTTTAATTATTTTTATTTTTTAAAATATATTTTTCTTTTTATATTATTTATATTTCATTTCCTTTCTTCTCATTTCCAACCTTTACTTCTTGTGGTTCCATGTAATTGCTTGTATTTTTTTATTTTTTTTATTTTATTCATTTAGCATAACAGTATTATTATTCTAATTTTTGAAACTACATCTCTTAATATTAGAAAGAATGAGTCATTAACAAACTTGGCATATAATGAGTGACGTTATTAAAGTATAATTTCGTTGTGAATGTGGTTATAGACTTATATTTTCCCTTTCTTTTGAATTATAGGAGTATTTACTTATGTTACGTTGGAACTTACTTATGTTACGTTGGAACTTGACATAAGAGTATTATGTTAAAAAAAATTCTTTTGGATTTTGAATTTAGGTTATATTTTTGACTTTAATTTATTTGTTTTAATACTATTAACTTGTTATTTCACATTGCTTGTTGTTTATTTTTCACTTATAATTGATAGAATTTTTGTTAAACATTTGAATAATATTGTGGCATTATATTTATAAATATTCTTTTTTTCCTCAAACATCAAATCCCATGATGTTCTCACAAAAAAAGTATTTATAATCAATTAAAATAAAAATATTATTAATTTGAAATTATATATCAACTATTTTTCACAATATTAGTTACAAATATATGATTATTAATTAACATATTTTCAAGAAATAATGTGTTATTAAATAGTTAATTTAATATCATGTATAAAGGCCCATATTTTTTAAATATTAATTTTAAATTTTTTATAGTGAAGTTTTATTTTAAAATTAAACTAACTGTATAATTACACTTGTGCAACCAAACAGCACGCTTGTAATTACATTATGATAAACAAACAGGTCATTGTAATTACAATACTGTGTAATTACTAGGCTGTGTAATTACACCAATTCCAATTACCAGGTGGCTTTCCAAACAGACCCTAAGTGACGAGTTTTAGTAATGAAAGGCACAAATAAGGAAAATATTTTAAATCTATATACGCACTTAAAAACAAATAACTATAAGCACCTACAGTAATTATGTGAACAAGAATTGAAAAACCTACACCATGAAAGGAAAACTCATGTAAATCTATTTTTCGTATACTAAGTTTCTAATTTCCTATGCCTAAGCATTAACAAATCCAACCACAAACTTCCATTAACAATTAAGATATTGCATTACCAGCTATATTTATTACTTTGTGCCAACTCCTTCGAGATAGAGTGCCGACATGGAAACACCTCCTATGAAGTGCCTAAGATGCAGGACATCAAGTTCTTAGCGAGCCTTTAACAACATTGAATTGTCATGTTAGCTTACTTATATTATCTATCTGTTGTAGGAGTTTCGATTCAGTGAGAAAGGAAAGGCAATAAATGGAATTTTTTGATAAGTAAGAAATAGTAATTTCTTTTATTAGTAAAACTTCAGTACCAAGACATACTGAGTTATACATAAGTTTTGTGGTGCCCTTTATAACTCTAATGATTCCACGAAATTTAGCATGATATCAACGTCATTAATAAAAGAAGGCCTACACCATAGTTTTAGATGTTGGATACATCTTATAGTATTACAAAAGTAATATTTTGCTCCTTTCCCTCAAAGCATCTACTGTTTCTCTCTAACCAAACAGTTCACATAATGCATAATGGGATTTCTTACATATCAGCTTCTGTTTCTTCCGTATCTCTGGCCTTGCCAGCTGCACAATGCTTGGTTTAAGTTGCCTGGCATTACCCACTGAATTCCATATAGTTTCAGGAGCATGCTCCAAACATACTCAACTTATTTGCAATGTAAGAAATTTTTTTTTGGAGTTTCAGAACTTTCTTAGCATAGATAGCACCAGCAACATAAATTAAAACCTTTCCTTTGTAGGTTTCCCTGCGTCAGACGTGGAAAAATTATAGTTTTCCTTGAGCAAATTGGGGAATTTTGGATTGCTGAACCCTTTTCTTGGTGGAATCACCATGTGATTTCTTCCATCATACTTGTAATTAGTGACTGCAGATGTGCTTACAAGCACAGAATACTCTTCCTGCCATGAATACTGGTGATATAAACTGGAAAAATTTCTGTTCAAGCATACCCAACTACTCATTAGTCTTCTTTGTCAAGCAAATTGAACAACATGAGAGCTTGAGTGCTTGACTTTAAACTCCAGTCTTCTCCTTTTGGTTGCAACTGATATGATTGTGGAGAATAATCACTGATTTCTTCTTCTTCCAATATTAAACAGCGAATTATATAGTGTCTGCCCCAGTGACTTATTTATTCTCTAACCTCTCTTCGTCCATCTACAGATATTTGTGCACAATTTGAGAAAATGTTTAATGTTTCGTACTAGATAGTCTTTCAACTTTTTTTCTTTTTCCATTCTAATTTGCCCCCTCCCTCATCCCCCATCCCACCAAAAACAAAAATTTTAACCTTGTTTTCCTTTTCCAGAAGAGGGAATTATTTCAGGACTTAGCCCCATTACTGTGGAACTCATTTGGTACTACTGCTGCGCTCTTACAGGTAATCTTTGAAGTGTTTCATTCTAATTCTTCAGATTTTATCCCATCTGCCAGTAATGCACATGCTCGAAACAATACCAGCTTAGACTGTAACACTGCCATATCCTCCATCTGTTTGAACAAATTTCGTGTGCCCTACTGTTAAATTGGTGGTGCTTTACACTTTGTGACATTAAAAGGAAGGACTCAGCGAAACATCTCAATGTTCTTGTACAGACCGAAACCTGGCTAGGTACTTTTGAACAAAAGGATGAGCTAGAATCTAAGCATGAAGGGGTGAAAATTGTGAAATCGCAGCGGAGTGATGTAGAATGCCATTCTGGAAAGCTGTTATCAATTAATTTAAGCTGAAATTCAGGAGAAGAACTTGCATGGTAACTTTTACTTCATGGGACGAGTGAGAAATACAAATGGTAAAAGCTAAAAATTTATGTGAAGTCTTGGTGATGATAAAAGAGGTTTGTGAAGTTTTGGGTGTAGGGTGAGTGTGGGGTCGGACAGAGCTGTGGTCCCTGATTGCTTTTGCTGATTCTTTCGCTCCTGTAATTTGTACTCAGCGAGTGGCGTTTTGCTTATTTAGTGAAGGAAACTGGATAATGAGTGACAGTTTAGTTGAATACTGAATTGGATTACTTTCTTGTTGGTGGGTGAGAAAAAGAAATGTAAAATGATGGTATGGTGAAAACTGGTCGGAGTGTACAGTGAAAGTACTAAATGATAATCTTGATGCTTTTTCCTTGTTTGTCCAAGATAAATGACAAGAAAGGAGCTTAATTCATGTGCAAACAATCTTCATCTTTGTTGAGCATCCAACACTTCCGACATCCTAAAACTCCAGCTAAGCAGATACTTTAAATCTGTTGAGTAACACAAACTAGGATATGTCAAAGAGAAAGGTTAATTGAAGCATAGTCTAACTTGCAGGAGAATGACCTTTCAGAGGTCCTTTAGGGAAGTATCGACCTGGCTATTTCCCACCTTGACAGATTTGTTCTATCTCGACATTGAAAACGAGATGCTTATAATAGAAAATGGATCCCAATCGCTTGATTTCAAGTTCTTAAAGTTTTACTTGGAATGCTTCTCTGTATTGATTTTCCTATGTGCTGTAAGTTTACGTCCATTACATGCTTGCAGGAGATAGTTTCCATCTACCCTGTTTTGTCACCGCCGAACCTGACTCCAGCACAATCTAATAGAGTTTGTAATGCTTTAGCACTTCTTCAGGTATCAGTTGATTCCTTGTGCTGTTTCCATTGCTCATCTCATCAACAATTTGTAAAGTAATGAGTATTGCCATGTAATGTTCCATCATAATAAGTAATAGATTTCTGTTAAGGAAAATGCTTTCCTTTAGGAGTATTTGTTCAGCAGCAGGATGTAGAAATTGGATTTGTTTGGGCTTTTTATCTATCAAGAGGGGATAGAGGTAAGAGAACAGCCTACTGGTGGGCTCACATTAACCCAGTTGACTGTTGCATATTGTTCAAATCCTATATATGGTAGCTTTTGCATTTCCTGTTGAGAGCAAATTTCTTTCAATTTCTATTACACGTGGAACATATTGCATATCTTAAATTACTTTCAAGTGTCAAATATTATCATACATATGCTCTTGATCCAAAAAATAAAAAAAAATATCATACATATGCTTTTGGAATTGTGATCACTATAATTGTTCATTTAATTCTTATGCAGGTCAAATGTCCAATTAATGATGCTGTCTTTCTTTTTTTTTTTTTTTTTTTTTTTTTGCAGTGTGTAGCCTCTCACCCCAACACGAGAATGTTGTTCCTCAATGGTAATCCTTTCCCCCTTTTTTATGGGTTTTGCTCAATGGTGATCATCTTGGCCTTTTTGTATGCAAAGCCTCTTTGGCTTTACTTTTAAGTGGATTGGGTTTATTTAAGGGAAAGAAAATGCAATATCCTTGTACATCCATATTATATTGAGTTATGTAGTCATGCATACAGTGCATCATTCAGAACATCTTTGCAGTTGAATCATGGATCATAAACTACGGCAATGAGAAATTCCTTTGACTATATTGAATTGTCTTATTACATTATTTTTGAAGGTTGCATAAATGGTAGAAATTGGTTTTACTTTCATTTGCAGTTGCACTTCGATGTACTTGTTGCTTTCACGAACAATGCTGACATGGAATCCTTTAGAATCAATTTGATGTCAGTTTTGTCTAGATAAATCTTAATGGGAAAGTTTCTTTTTTGTATATTTCAAACATAAAATCATTGTTGTTCTGTTGATTTTTTTTTTAACTGGAGATCAAGCAATAGACACCTACCTTTCTTGCCACTCCCAACATCCAGAATGATACATAAAAGAAGATGACGACTTATATGCTTGTGGCCTCATGTCCATTGGAGCATCCACCTAAACAAATGGGTTTTATTAGCTGTGTTATCCAACTTTCCATTATCCATGAGTACATATACTGCAACCCTTAAAGAAACACACTTACATGTCCGTTCAACTCTTCATGCGTTTCCAAGATATGCAACAACTTCCGTGTGATGATAATTAGGAGAATCCAACTCGAGTGTGATTTCTAGAGTTTTTGCTGCCGAAAGGGTCCTATATATAACACGGAAAATTTGATCCTCAAATATCTCTTTAAGAAATTTAATGGTTTGCTCCTTTACATGTACCTCATATGATCAACCTAATAAATGCCCAGTCCTGATAATTCTATTGGGGAAAAATCCTAGGTTTCTTTGCTTAAATTGAGGGGAAAATAGCCACTCCTCATGACCTTAACTCGATTAATTTCTTCCTCCACCGGAGGAGTGTAGAAGCCCTCCCGCTTTGCTGCGATACCCCCAGGGAGATCTGTAAGTACTAGAATCGCACTGAGCTTCTGATCTGGAAGCTCCCCTCACAGAGGCTGGTCAGAAAAGTAGTTCAGGATTTCAATGGTGATGTTAGATCCCAGAGCACTTCTGTGGCGGCACATGAGGCAGCTGAGTCCTACTTGGTGGATCTCTTTGAGGTCACCAACTTGTTTGCCGTTAATGTCAGAAGGGTTACCATTTTGTCTAGTGATATTCAGTTGAGCCGGTGCTTTAGTGGCGAAATGGCTTAATCTCACTGATCTGTTTCTTAGTGAGTGTGGTAAGATTCATGCTGAAACAGATATTTAGTGGGGTTTAGTTGTTTTTGCTTGAATTGCTTAGAAGTGAAAATCAAATTCCTCTGATATAAAATTTGGATATTCTCAGTTTCCATCTATCTGTTTTTGTCTCTGTGCCCTCGGAGGATCAGCAAACTCCACATTGAAGCAAGGCTCATTTTTGTTATCTTTATCGTTTTACTAGAAAGTGAAAATTGGATATGAACATGAAAGTATTGGTAATATGGACTCTAGGCTCGTTTACTAATGGCGGTTTTAAGGTATTATGATTAATTTATGTATCAACGTCTTCCAAATCAACAACCAATAAAGAATTGATTGCACTTCTCTCGGATGAGTTGAACACTTGTGATTTCGGTTTTAGTAGATGAAATACAGCATAAATATAGCTGTATAGAGTATAAACGGGAACTTCTCAAGTGGAGCAGTCGCGCAAAGGAACTTTTTCTGGTGCAATTTCTTTTCTTTTAGTTTCAGTCTCAGGTTCTGTAATTTCTCCTCAATTTGCGGCTCCCAGATTGGAGCAAAATAGGATTGTTTTTTCAGATAGGGCTCATCAGTTAGGGATTTATTGAGGTTAGTCATGTGGGCATGTGATGTTGCAAATCGAAATTCCTTAATCCGTCAGGTTTGAGACGAAAAGTGCTGAACTCTTACATACTTGGAGGATTATATCTGTGAGAGGATTAAGTTGGTTGAAGTGTGATACTAAATGGACTATTTTGGTGAAAGCTCATGATTTCTACTTTCTCTTGATTTCACGAAATACTTAAACCTTTTTCTACTTTGTGATGCATGTTTCAAGATCTGCAACAACATTAGTGTGATGATAAGTTGGAGTTGTCATTTGGGTGTGCTTTTACTGTCACCTAATCTGACGAAATGTTCCAAACTGCAGCGCATATCCCTTTGTACTTGTACCCGTTTCTAAATACAACAAGCAAATCAAGACCTTTTGAATATCTGAGGCTTACTAGCTTAGGTGTCATTGGTGCCCTTGTGAAGGTAATATTCATACTGTATTTTGCACATATCATCTCTTCTTTAGTATTTTTTCAAGATTAATGTCATATTACAATATATGTACTGGGGATCACTGAAAGCATGAGAAGCAAACCATGGTAAGTACAATTTGAGAGTCTAAAGATGCTATTTATGATACCTAGAGATATTGTCCAAATATGCGATATATTAAACATGTGGCAATTACTTTTTATAGCTCTGCTTAATGAATTCATTTGTTAAAGTGCAATATTCATCATATGCATCTCATGGCATTTGTGCTTCTCCATTTTTGCTGACTTACTGCGATTTCTTTGCAGGTAGATGATACTGAAGTTATCAGTTTTCTATTATCAACAGAAATAATTCCCCTGTGCCTGCGCACGATGGAGATGGGCAGTGAACTGTCAAAAACAGTTAGTGCTTCCTCATATCCCTTCTTTTCTCTTGTAACTGAATTTTATGTTTGGTCATACAATCATAATATCGTTATCATATTCTTGAGATACCAAAACAAAAGACAACTTATGCTGCACAATTATATTCTAGTTATGATTGATACCCTTTTTTATTCTACATCCTGTTTGATTATTCCCAGATACATCCTCCCTCAGTTTGTATCAGCTTTTCCATACATCTAATTTGAGACATGCTGGCAGGTTGCAACTTTCATTGTGCAAAAAATACTTCTAGATGATGTGGGTTTGGATTACATATGTACTACAGCAGAAAGGTTTTTTGCTGTAGGCCGAGTTTTGGGGAATATGGTTGGTGCACTTGCTGAACAGCCTTCATCTAGATTACTGAAGCACATAATTAGGTGCTATCTTCGGTTGTCAGATAATCAAAGGTGAAACTTCTTCACTTCAAATATCCCTTCAGCTTTGTGATGTACAAATGATCAGCCACTTCGTACGATGCACCTTGACCAAATGCTGATGTGCACGGTTTATGTCAGGGCATGTGATGCACTAAGAAGTGGTCTCCCGGATATGCTTAGAGATGCCACCTTCAGTAGTTGTCTTCGTGTATGTACATTTTCAATTCAAGTGCTTCATCTTTTTCGCTAAGCTTGTAGTTCTCTCTCAATGAAGAATATCAAGCACTTTTCCTATGGTTATTATAGACCCTTGTTTTCTTTCTATCGATGATGGATTCGTTTTCCTTATGCTCAACAGGAGGACCCTACAACGAGGAGGTGGCTACAACAATTGATTCACAATGTTAATGGCGCCCGTGTTGGTCTACAAGCAGGAGGATTTGATCATATGCTGATGAACTAAGTTGAGACGATTATTAAATCTTAATTGTGTTGTCTTAGTTGCTTGCTAAAAATGCATCTCTTTCATTGTGAGTCCTCTGCAAGCAATTTGGTGGAGTGTTCTTTTAGGTGCTTGCTAGGAATATAGCACTTTTGATCCGATTGCTAGAATCTGTTTTGGATATAACGACTTACAAACTTTATTCGACCAAGATTCATATATTTTATTCATTAGTCTGCAGGTTCATATAATTCTTTGTCGTGTAGCAAAGTGATTCAAACTGTGCTGCTGGCATTTTCCTATAATCAGTCGACAAGTGAATCTCTTATAATTTTAGTTTAAGCTGTATTGTTCAAAGTTTGGCCTAAAGCGGCTGAAACTATCATTTGATTAGAAATAAAGGGAGGATTTTATTCGTTTCTTGCAAATGTGAAGTAAGGGCAATGAAATTCTATGCTGTATGCAGCTGACTGGTTGTTTTCTTTTTATTTATTTAGCGATATTTCGGTTAATTAATTGATTCACCCAGAGAAATTAACTAAAACATTGTTTTACTATATTCACTAAGTGGGGGCGAACGCTACAGCTACATGACTCCATTTTTCTGTTGCTGCCAACACATTTTTGGGTCAAGCCTGAGTATTTTATTATAAAGAGCTAGCTGAGTCCAGGCATATGGGTAATAGAGGTCCACAATATCTAAGAAGTCTTAGTTGAGCCTCACTAAATTTTAATCATTTTAGTCCTCTAGCAGGCTAGCGGGGAGTTTCCTGGTTTATGGAAAAAGATTGACTTTTATTCATTATTTCTATTATATATAAGTGCCTGAGAGTGACCAACACCGCAATACCTATTTGTACCCAAAGTTTTACAAATTATACACGCAATGAATGCTTGTATCAAAAGTTATATAGTTTGTAGACTTTAACCAACTGTTTTTTTATCCCACGTGGACATATGTCATAGTGCTTAATATTTATTCTCTTCTCATGTATAGACGTATGCACTTCAATTTTAATTCTCCGACACATTTATTTCCTCCGTGCACTTTTACTTGTTCACTTTTGACTTTTCACGTTCTTGTTGAATATTTATTCCCTTCTCATATATAGACGTCTCGCTGAATATTTCTTCCCTTCTCATATATAGACGTATGCGGTTCAATTTTAATTCTCCTACACAAATTTATTTCCTCCATGCACTTTTACTTGTTCACTTTTGACTTTTCACGTTCTTTAAGAATTAATAAATCTCACGTGGACATATGTCATAGTGCTTAATATTTATTCTCTTCTCATGTATACACGTATGCACTTCAATTTTAATTCTCCGACACATTTATTTCCTCCGTACACTTTTACTTGTTCACTTTTGACTTTTCACGTTCTTGCTGAATATTTACATATGTCATAGTACTTAATATTTATTCCCTTCTCATGTATAGACATGTGCACTTCAATTTTAATTCTCCGACACATTTATTTTCTCCGTGCACTTTTACTTGTTCACTTTTGACTTTTCACGTTCTTGCTAAATATTTATTATTTTCTCATGTATAGATGTATGCAATTTAATTTTAATTCTCCTACACAAATTTATTTCCTCCGAGTACTTTTACTTGTTCACTTTTGACTTTTCACGTTCTTTAAGAATTAATAAATCCCACGTGGACATATGTCATAGTACTAAATATTTATTCTTTTCACATGTATACACGTATGCACTTCAATTTTAATTCTCCGACACATTTATTTCCTCCGTGCACTTTTAGTTGTTTCATGTATACACGTATGCACTTCAATTTTAATTCTCCAACACATATTTATTTCCTCTGTGCACTTTTACTTATTCACTTTTGACTTTTCACGTTCTTGTGTATACGTTCGTAGAAAACAAACTTTTTTTTTTTAAATCCGCCACTTTAGTAGCTGGTATTTTTTTATTTTAAATCGGCCTTTTGTTTCCCTAGGACTTATTTTTTATCTTCTCAAGAGCTCATCTTATTTTTTCAAGAATAAATGATCAAATTTGCCCCTGAACTATGCGAAATTGAACAAATTTGTCCTTCATTAATACTTGGGGTTAAATATATCCTCGCCATTACTAGTCGGGGTCAAATTTGCCCCTGAACTATGCGGAGTGAAATAAATCTGCCCTTACTTCTAAGTAGTGGAAGCTTAGTATCCGGTTATGCCATGTGATTAAGAATTAATTTGTTTACACGGAGGATAAAATTTGAACATTTCGCATAGTTCAGGAAAAAATTGACCCTTTCGCATAGTTCCCCCATAATTTGAGTTATTTTATTTTATTTTTTATTTTTGTTCCTCTTTCTGTCTACCCGCCACTACCTCTGCAACCAATCATCCTTTCTATGGTGATTGACGATAGACATAGTGGCAATAAAAGAAATTGTATGGCCGCATTGGGATCAAATTTTATTTCTTTATTTTTTTACCTAAATTGAAATATGTTTATAATGTCATGATTTGAAAGAAGAAAGAAAAGATAAAAGTTGACAATATAAGATTAAAATAAATAATTTAAAAAAATTAATTATATAAGATTAAAATAAATAATTTTAAAAAATTAATTGACATATGAGAGGGAGAATGCCTACTGTTTAAAGTTGAGGGAGGAATCTGACTTTTTAAAGACAAATTGAGAGTGTAAAACAAATGTTTCAATAATGATTAATAATTACTTTGAAAAAGGAAATATCAAATCAAGTTTTTAAATTACTTTATCAATTCCGAATACCATGAGTTTTATGTTCAATAAATAATTTTTTATAGTACGCCCTCTGTCCATTTTTTCTTGTCCATGTTTGACTTGACATACCCCTTAAGAGAGAATATATAAAATGATAAGTTTACTATATCACCCTTTGAACATACTCCATTTGTTCCAATTTATGTGGTACCATTTGACTAGGCCTGGAATTTAAGAAAGAAAGGGAGACTTTTGAAATTTATGGTCCAAAACAAGCCTTAGGTATTTGTGTGGTTGTAAATCATCTCATAAAATTAAATTGTTTTTAAATATAAAAAGATGCGATTTTGTTTTTGGGACAGACTAAAAAAAAAAGTGTGTCACATAAATTGGGACATAGGGAGTAATAAATTCAATGCTTTGGGAAATGATTAGAGTTAATATTAAAGATAAATTAGGAAAAAAATGATAAATTCTATCTTAATATAAATTTTATCTTAATTTTTCAAATTGGACAAGTACAAATGAACATCTATTTTTAATAAATGGACAAGTAAAAATATACAGAGAGAGTACAAATTTAGAAGAGGTAACATAACAGTTTTGTACTAGATGAGAAAATTATCAAAATTGTCCTTGATGTATGGGCGTTGGATTATTTTAGTCCTTCATATATATCACATAAACGAAATAGTCTTTAATGTATGAAAAGAGTGATTATTTTTGTCCTTCATATACACTACGTAACGGAAATAGTCATTAATATATGATGATCATTTTAGTCCTTCTTGTGCACTACGTAACCATAATAATCCTTAATGTATGAAAAAAACGATCATTCTAGTCCTAAACCTTAAAAGTAATCGCGCAAATAAAAAGTTATGTTAAGTCTAAACAGCAACTCACATGAGTTGTATAAAAACATAAGAAATGAGAGTGAAACCTTTGGACCATAACCAAATCTTATATGATGAAAAGATCAACTTTTGCTACTTTTAATGGAAACTCTTGTACCAATAATCACTGTATGTTTTTGCCTTTGATACCATAATGCAATTGTATCTCTTGTTGCAAGAACGAAAACTATGTTATAAGGAAATTCAGCAAAACGTGTACACTATTGTTGGAGACGCACATGGTGGCGACGGAAGGGAAAGGACAGTTTTTGGCCTCACGTGAGTGACTGGTTAATTCAACTGATCTTTTGAGTGTACCATTAATTTTTAAAATTTAGGACCAGAATGATCATTTTTTTCATACATTGAGAACTACTTTGATTACGTGGACCAAAAGATCATTATTTTTATACATTAAGGACTATTTCGGTTCTGTGATATACATAAAAGACTCAAATGATTAATTTTTCAATATGTTAAGGACCCTTTCATGACGCTTTATATACATGAAGGATCAAAATAGTGCAATCCCCATATATTAAGGACCATTTTGATCATTTTCTCTCCACAAAGATTCTCACAACCTAGAGGCTGTTGAATGAGCTTAAAAAAAGTATCTTATAAGCCAAAAAAAAAAAAAAAAAAAAAATTGGGGTAGCCCAACTTCATTTTTTTGGGTTATAACCCTTTTTTTTTTTTTTGGCTTATAAGCTGTTTTCAGCTTATAAGCTGCTTTAAATAAGCTAAGCCAAATGGGTCCAATTATTTTTTTGGGCTTATTTTAAGCAAAAAATGACTTATAAGCTGACCAGCCAAACACTCAAAAAAGCTAAAAGCAGCTTATAAGCTGTTTTCAGCAACTTATAAGCCAATCCAAACGGGCTCCTAATAGTCTTCCCCAATATGAAGTCCTAAAACCCATATATTAAGGTCATCTCCAACTTTGCACCATTTTTTACACCAAATGCTATTTTGGTGCAAAAAATGGTGTTTTGGAGCTCCAATCTTGCACTATTTTTTGCACCATTTTGGTGCATGAATAGTGTTGCACCAAATTTGGTGCAACACTATTCATCTACACCATTACTATTCGTTAATATTTTTTTATTTTTTATTTATTTTGTAGCACTTTTAATTTAACATATTATAAATTTTAATTTTTACATTTAGATTCCTAATATACCTATTCATCTACACCATTACTATTCATTAATATATTTTTTTTTATTATATAACACTTTTAATTTACCATATTATAAATTTTAATTTTTACATTTAGATTCCTAATATACCTAATTATTTTTTATGTAATATCTTATAATATTAATTTTACATCTTAATTTTGGAGTGTAAGTTTTATAAATTAATTTTCATATATATTATTTTTATATAAAATTGTGAGTTAATTTTATTATAAGTTATAATATTATAAAAAAAATATAATCATCACAAAAATGAAAAGTGCAAATATAAAATACAATATGTTGTTAATAATATGGCGTCGTGTTTTTGGAGAAAAGAAGTGCTACATGATATATTAACTACATGTATTATACTGCACAACATGATAATCGAGGATGAGCGTGATCTTAATGCTCCAATTCAAGATGCTTGGGAAGGTCCAACTCCAACAGTAGAAATGGTAGTAGATGAAAATTACCGATTTGAACAATTTTTAGCTCGATAAAAAAAATAAAATTAAGAACAAAGATGCTCATTTTGCACTTTGTAATGCATTAATAGAGCATTTATGGGAGCAACGCACTAATCATGGAAGTTGAATATTTATGTAAAAATTAAAATAAATTCTACCTTAATGTAATATTTATTTAATTATATTTTATCAATGATTTCACTTTTATTTGAATTATCCATTAACATGTATAACGTATAATATTTTCTTACAATTTATATTATTTAAATATTTATGGTATAAAATAATTTTATATTAAATGGTTGTACAACAAAGGATTATAAATTACATGGGATGAATATGTAAAAAGACAAAAAGAAAATATTTGTTTTATGAAATTAAAAAATAAATTTATATAAAAGAGAGAGAAGAATATAAAAGAAATATTCTTTTTTAATGTAAAAAATAGTGCAATGAGTTGGAGTTAATTTGTACCATTTTGGTGCAAAAAATGGTGTGGAGAATCACATTTTTTTTTATTTGTATAAACGGTCCTCATCACAGACATGGCCACATCCGTTAGAGCAGTTGAAAAAAAATCTTCAAATACAAATTCAAGAAACCGAAACTCCTTGAAGAAGCCTTAACTCATTCTTCTTGCATTGATTCTCCTTCATACCAACGCCTTGAGTTCCTCGGCGATTCTGTTCTGGGCTCAGCCATATCGAGTTACGTTTATTTAGCTTACCCGGAACTTGACCCTGGTGAGCGTGCTGCTAATATTGGTACTGAGAAACCTGCTAGAGTTGCCGTGAAACACTATCTTTTATTAATATATCCGTGGCCTTGGTGAAAAGGTACATTACAAAATGGTCCCTTAGGTTCAATGTTGTCTACACTTAACAATTTTGATCCTTCAAATTGTCAAAAGTTAACATTTTTAGTTTCCCTTAAATATTTACTGTGAACTATGGAAAAAGCAAATTAGTGGTAGATAATAATGGTCCCTTATGTTTGAGGTTAGGTTTAAACTAGTCCTTGAGTATGCATTGAACAATTTTGGTCTTTTAAATTTGCTAAAAGTTATCACTTTTAGGGCCCGTTTGGTCATGAAAATGGTGAAATTTGAAAAAAAAATAGTTTTTGTTTTCAAAGTAAATTAGTATTTGGAAATTGGAGTCGTGTTTGGCGATGAATACAAATTAGAGTTGTTTTTTGAATTTTTGTGAGTGATTGGGAGCATAACAAGTGAAAATAGCTTTTTGATGTTTTTCAAGTTTCAGAATTCAAAGTTGAATTCCAGAATTTTCCGGAATCTTGCGGCCAAACATGATTTCTGGAATTTAGCTCTGGAAAAAGGTAAAAAATATTCATCGCCAAACGACCACTTTTTCTCCGTTAAATATTTGGGGAACTCTGTCTTGTTAGATTTGATGGAACTATGAAAAAAAAGTAGCACAAACTCACTTTAAAAGTTAATTTTTGTAGTGCCTGCTATTTTTGATTTATTTCTGGAGTCCGGTGCAACTTGCTGAGATGCAATTTCTGCTTGTTTAATCTTTTTTTAAGTGTTCAGTGTTGTTTTTTGTGTTGCATATTTTTAGGATTTGATGGGACTTTCGTGGTGTTTATGTTTATATCTTTTTTCCACTTTTTCTAGAAAATCTACCGAATATGAATTGTTAAATATTTAAAGGAGACTGAAATATTTTTTTTGGCGAACTTAAATAACCAAACTGTTCAGGCATAAGAAACTTGCTAGCGTTTCCGTTCAACACTATCTTTATAAATATGTTAGCCACAATTAGAGCTGGCAATTTCAGCCCATATTAGAAAATTAGCCCACTTAACCTTTGTTTTAGTGATTTGGATCACTTATATTTCATTTTTGATGAAGAATTTGGATCACTTATATTTCATTTGGGTAAATATGAGCTTTAGTCTCTTTTTAACCCATAAAAATATGGGCAAATAGGGGTTTACCATGTGCGCACCCGAAGGGTAACAACTACGGGTTACCTTGTCATAAAAAAAAAAATATATGGATAAAATATGAGCATCCATACATGAACTCACTAGACCCAACAACAATTCATTTTCCTCAAAATAGGAGAAAATGTTTTCCGTAAAAATTTGAGGAAACACATTTTCCGGATCGATAAAAAACACACCAACCCCAACGTACCCATCCCACCACCTACACCTATCCCCCACCCCCTTGCCCCTACCCACCCCACCCCCGCTCATTCTCCCTAGCACCTGCGCCCCCCTCTACGCCACCCCTTACTCCCCCTTTCCCCTCCCAACCCCCACCCCCTCCCCCGAATTTTCTATTTCATATATTTTATTTTACTGTTATTAAAAAATTGAGAAATTTTTTCTTACCTCCTAGCCTGACCCTACCCCCACCACCCACCCACCCTGAATTTTCTATTTTATTTATTTTTTAATTTTTTTTTTAAAAGTGGAAACATTTTTCTTCCCCCCCCCCCCCCCCCCCCACCCAAACCAACCACACACACATTTTCTACTTCATATGTTTTAAAAATTAACTTGATTACTTATATAATACGGAGTATCGGTAAACCCATATTTTACCCACATGGAATATGAGTGGGTTGAAACCTAACTCGCTTTTGGTAAACCCATTTCCAACCTGTCCAAATCCAACCAAACCCACCCATTGCCACCACTAGCCACAATACCTCCGCCTTTGATGAAAAGGTACGATAAAAATGGTTCTTTATGTTTGACGCTAGGTTCAAAGTAGTCCCTTGAGTTTGTACTGAACAATTTTGATCCTTTAATTGTCTGAAGTTAACACTTTTAGTAGGTTTGACCATGAATTTCAAATATTTATAAGTTTCTTTGGAATTTATGAATTCGGAGTTGAAGATAGAGTGTCGTTTGATTATATTCTGTTGCAAAGGAGAAAAGCGAGCACTTTGTTTGGAATTATGAAGGTGGAGTTGGAGAACAGGTTATAAGCTATTTTTCATATTTAGAATTCAACTTGAAGTTGGATTTAAAATTTTCATGACCCCACTGATTTTGAAATAAAGTGAAAAATTATTTCGGAAAAAAAGTGAATAATTCCCATGGCCAAACAGGTCCTAAGTTTCCGTCAAATATTTACGGAACTCTAGCACTGAGAAACATGCTAGGATCGTCGTTTGGCACTGTCTTTATAAATATGCCCGTCACGATACCACTGCCCTCGATGAAAAGGAACATTTTGAGAATATTTAGTAGACAAATTGAAATCATGATTTGAAATTATTTATTTAGGTGAAGGTTAATTTGAAGTTGCAATTGTGTTTAGTCATAAGTTTTGCAAACAAAACTTGAAATCAAATTTTAATTTTCCTCATAACCATGAAAACTCATAATTTGTAAAAGTATTAAAACTTTCCCAACTCCTATGCAATATGAAAAAAACGCTTAAATTAACGATTAACAAGGGATTCCTTGCAGTAGCACCAACTAATTTTTGGGCGTGTTTGGTGTAAGGGGAAAGTGGCTGGGCAATGTAGGAGTTGGGTAATTACTTTTTGTACTACAGATAGGTCCTTTTTTTTGCAAAATCTATCATTATGGGCAAATTTTAAAATTTTATTAAGTTTGAAGTCACAAATTTGAAGTTGATATTCTACCTTTAAGGCGAATTTGGGATTTGAAATAAGAATTTCAAGTTGAAGTTGAAGTTTTATTCAAAATGTGATGAACAGACACAGATGTGGTATCAAAGCTTGAAATTATGATCTGAAATCACATGTCCAAATGGCACCTTATTCAGCACCATGTACAATAAAACCTCTCTATAACGGCGCCGATAATTTTTGACTGCTATAGAGAACATATATCATAACCTAATATGAAAAAATTTATTCCAAACAAACTTGACCGTTATAGTGAAATATTGTTATAGAGGATGATTGTTATAGAGAGATTTGACTGTATTTGTACTTGAAAACAAATTAACCTTACCAGTTATTTGAACCAAATAAAAACAATTAAGCTTAAGGAACACTAATTAGAGTGAGGAGAAGTGATATAAGTTTATATATAAGATGCTGATTTGGGGAAAATGCTTTGTGGGGTTAGTTTACTTTTGTATTTGTCTATGGCAAGATCAGTTTCAACTTTGTCGACCAATTATTAGTTTACCCTGAATTGATTATGGTGATTCCTTGGGAATAGTGAATTGAGGGACTTAAAAAATTTAGCTATAGGTGGAGGAATTTGTGATAATGGTAGGACAGGAGGAGCAGGTGGAGTTCCATGGAGGAGCAATGAAGGCGCCAAAGGTTCTTGCTGACATTGTGGAGTCAGTGGCAGCCGCTGTATATGTCGATTGTGGCTTTGATCTGAAGGCTCTCTGGGTGGTTAGTTGCTATCTCCTTTGGATGTTTAGATTTATTGTAGATTGTGCTTGCTGAATTCTGATCTTTTTCTTCATGAATTTTTTCTGTATCTAGAGAAGTAATTGTGCAGAATTTAGAAGTCTAGGAATTGTGTAGGGCTTAATATAATGTTCTTTATAAAATCCCTTTTTCATTCATATATAATATAATATTTGCTCATTACAAACTCACTTGAACAATAATCCAGTTTCAATGAAATTGGGGTTATGTGTTAGTAGTCACCGATCTTGTTAGTTTCAGTCTTCGACATATTTCTCCAAAAGTGCTTCTAGACATCTATTTTCCTAAGTGGCGGAGCCAGGAATTCAAATGAGGGGATTCAAAAATGAATTCTTTTGTCAAGGGATTCAACAATTGATATACATATATATGCCAAAAGAAGAAATCATTTTTGCACTCCACCCCATACAGCATAGTCGGTCTAACCACCACTCTATAGAACTTGCCTTTAAGTCTTGCCGGCACATTCTTATCACACAAAACACCAGAAGCGAGTCTCCACTTCATCCATCCTGCTCCAATACGATGTGTGACATCATCATCGATCTCCCCATTGCCCTGGATAACTGACCGCAGTTAAGGCAAAGATAAAAAACCAAATCTCTGCCTTTGAATGTGGTGTTCATGCTGCCCTGTTTTCTACCATTTCATTACTACTTTGCTGAAACTCATCAAACTTTTCATTATTTAGAGCTCTTGCAACACAGCCGTTTGACCATTAAATTCATGTTGTCGAGTCTAATAATTTCTCTACCGGTTTCATTGATTGCTATAATACTAAAAGTATTTAAAGCGTCATGCTCTACCACCTTTTTTTGGGCCACTCCAGTGTCCGAACTGGGTTCCCTAATTGAGAAGTACGACTCTGATCAAATGGAGAAGTTAGGAGAAATCTTAGTATTTATGAAAGGAAGATGGAAAAGAAACAATAAATAAGTAAATAAATAAAAGGTGACTTGTATTAGAAATTGTTGAATAGCAGACCTTACCTTCTTCTAAGTTGTTTTTCCATCCTCCACTTGTTCAACAAACTCGGTGCTTTAAATTAAAGGAGATTTTTGAGAGTAGAAATATAAAAAGTTAAACACAAGTTTTAATTGTGTGGTAGAAGAGATACTTTTGTACTTAGTGTTAATTATCTAAAATTTATTCTCAAAAGTATTTCAAATATTGTGAAAAAAGAATTCGAATCATTTGTGAAGAACTTGACAGTGGTTTGTTAATAAATTGGCTTGGGCATTACTTCAAGCGAAATATTCAATCCATTTGTGGTAAGTGAAGAAGACTGTTTAAGGTTTTTTTTTTTTTTTTTTTGTCTGTATATGTTGTAGTTGAACTGCACAGATGCTTAATCATCTTGTAGAATGTTTGAAGAATTTGGATTCCTTGGTAACACTTGTAGCTCCTTCGACTGTAGCCATGCTCTCGAAATTGGGTTCCAAAAATCTCCTATTGGTTGATTGAAACATTAGCTTGATATACAGTTAACTACTTTGCGTCTTTGCCATACTCTTTTAATCACGTGGAGTCTAAAGCTAATTACCTGTTTTGGTTGTTCAAAACTCTAGATCACGTTAGTGTTTAACTACCTTCCCTAGATGAATTATCATCTTTGGGGTTTATCTGTTGCTTTTGTGATAGGAACATATATTAATTGTTAGGTATGCTACCTGTTTTATGTATATCAAGAAATTTGCATGTGTACATTTATGAGATTGTTATTGGTAATTTGTCTTTAGTCTATTTCCAAATAATAGGTTATTGTATAATTGAACTATTAAAGAACTGCCTTCCAACTTTGCGAGAGGCAGCCACCTTCCTCGCTAGCTTCCTTTTCCAATCATTCGTAGTTTCCAATCCCCAAAAAATGGAAAACAAATGATATCAAAACATATATAGGAAAAACCTTCTTTGTAGCTTCCTTTTTCAATCATTCGTAGCTTCCAATCCCCACATATGGAAAAAAAAGATATAAAACCTGTATAGGAAACACCTTCTTGAGATCATGTCTGTAAGGTATGATTTGATTATTATTTTTCCTTATAGATGTGAATTTTGTTTTCTAGTATACTATGTTTTAGAGAATACTGAATTGAGAACAACTATCTATAAAGTGGAAGTCACTTTTACTTGGTACTGTCTGATAACTAAGGTAAAGGCAAAAGAGAAACTGTTTGAAGTTATAATCAATTTAGTCTACGGATGATTATTTAGCAATTACTTTATTGTACTCATTCTTAAGTGATACATAAGCAATATAGAAGTTATAGCATGCAACAATTAGAATAGTTGCATTCTTGTCAAGGGCATAGGAAGTGCCAAGGTATGTCATGGCTTTAAGAGAAAAGAGCAATTAAATGATGAGTTTTAGTATTGAAAGGCACAAATAAGGAAAAGATTAATTTTTTTTATATATGTACTCTAAAAACAAATGACTATAAACACATACAATAATTCATGTTACCAATTAAAAAAAATAAAATTAACAGCTACGCTAATTATGTTGTAGAGTCCCACATTGGATAAAGAATGGATGGGTTGTCTCCTTATATGGTCTTGGGTAATTCTTTCTCATGAGCTAGCTATTAGAGTTGAGTTAAGCTCAAAATCCATTTCTTTAACATGGCATCAGAGCAGGACCTATCCTAATTTTTGCTTACCGATGTTGGGCCCCTATATTAATTGCCCACGCTCTAAATGTTTAGCCCTGGGCATGAGGTGGGATGTTGAAGAGTCCCACATTGGATGAAAAAGGGATTAGTGGTCTCCTTATAAGGTCTTGGGCAATCCTTCCCTCATGAGCTAGCTTTTGGGGTTGAGTTAGGCCTAAGATCCATTTCTTCAACAAATTATGTGAACAAGGATTGAAAAATCTACATTGCGAAAGAAAATTCATGTAAATCAAGGTAAAAAACCATGTCTATTTTTCTTATACTATATTTCTAATTTCCTACTCCTAAACAATGACAAATCCGATCATAAAGTTCCATTAAAAATTAATATATTGTATTGCCAGCTATATTTATTATTTAGCGCCTCTTCCGATGATATAGGGTGCATAGGCGATGAGATGCATGCTGTAGCGCCTTGATGCCGACACGGAAATGCCTCCTATGAAGTGCCTAAGATGCACGAGGTCAAGTTCTTAGCGAGCCTTTAATAGCAATGAGTTGTCATGTTAGCTTACTTGTATTTTCTATCCGTTGAGGAGAGTTGATTCAGCGAGAAAGGAAAGGTAATAATTGGAATTTTTTGTTGACAAGTAAGAAATGGTATTTTTTTTTTTGATAAGTCATTTTAGTAAGAAATGGTAATTTTTTTATTAGAAGAAACTTCAATACCAAGATGTACCGAGTTTTACAAATACAACATCACTAATAGAAGAAGGCTTACACCATATTTTTAGATATTGGATACATCTGTATATTACAAAAAGCAACATTTTCCTCCTTTCCGTCAAAGCATCTACTGTTTCTCTCTAACCAAACAGTCCGCAGAATGCATAAAGTGACGGTCTTCCATATCAGCTTCTGTTTCTTCCTTATCTTCTGGCACTGCCAGCTGCATAATGCTTGGTTTAAGTTGCCTGGCATTACCCACCGAATTCCATATAGGTTCAGGAACATGCACCAAATATACCGAACACATTTGCAATGTAAGAATAAATGATTCACAGTTTTAGAATTTTCTTAGCATAGATAGCACCAGCTACATAAATTAAAACCTTTCCTGCAAAAAGCTCTTGTAGCTCCGTTGGTTAGAGCACCCGTTTAGTAAGCGGGAGGTCTTGAGTTCGACTCTCAACAAGAGCATCTCTAAACTTAATTTTCCTTATGAAAAAATAAATAAATTAAAACCTTCCCTTTGTACGTTTTCCTGCGTCAGACATGGAAATATTACAGTTTTCCATGAGCAAATTGGGGAATATTGGATTGCTGAATCCTTTTCTTGTCCTTCGATTTCTGTTACTACATGTTGTTTCTTTTCTTCGGTTATCGCATTATTTTGTTGTTGTTACTGTCTCTTTTTCTGAATGATATGTAATGATTTCTCTATTATTTGTTGTTTCTGTATTTTTGTTTAAACTGCTTTGATATGCGTTACTTGAACCGAGGTCCTTTTGAAAACAGCCTCTCTACCTCCACGAGGTAGGGGTAAGGTTTGTGTATACTCTACCCTCCCCTGACTCCACCTGTGGCCTGTGGGATTACACTGGGTATATTGTTGTTGTTGAACCCGTTTCTTCGTGGAATCACCATGTGATTTCTTCCATCATACTTGTAGTTAGTGACTGCAGATGTACGTTCAAGCATTCCCAACTCCACAGCATTCTTCTTTGTCAAGCAAACTGAATCACATTAGAGCTTGACTTTACACTCCAGTCTTCTTTGGCTGCAACTGATATGATGGTTGAGAATAATCACTAATTTCCTCTTTCCTCCAATATTAACAGCGGATTATTTTAGTGTCTTCCCAGTGACTCTTATTTATTTTCTCACCTCTCTTCACCCATCAACATATATTTGTGTACAATGTGTGGAAATTTTTTATGTTTTGTACTGCATAGTCTTTTGCTTTTTTCTGTCTGATTTACCCCCTCCCACCAAAAATAGAATAGTTAATTTTGTTTTCCTTTTCCAGAAGAGGGAATTATTCCAGGACTTAGTCCCACTACTATGAAACTCATTTGGTACTACCGCTGCGCCTCTTACAGGTAATCTTTGAAGTGTTTCATTCTAATTCTTCAAATTTTATCCCATCTGCCAGATGCTCATGCATACTTCCATCTATTTGGGGTTTTTATCTATCAAGAGGGAGAAAGGAACAGTGTGCTTGTGGGCTCACATTAATCCAGTTGACTGTTGCATATTGTTCAAATCCTATGTATTGTAGCTTTTGCATTTCTTGTTAAGACCAAATTTCTTTCGATTTCTATTATCACTTGGAACATGTTGCGTATCTTTGATTACTTTCAACTGCCAAATATTTTCATACATGTGCTTTTGGAATTGTCATCACTATAATTCTTATGCAGAACAAATGTCATAACACCTAACATAGAATCAATTTGATGTCAGTTTTGTCTAGATATCTTTATGGGAAAATTTCTATTTTGTAGTTCAAACATCAAATCAAAAACATTGTCATTCTGTACTTCGGTTGATCTTTTAACCGGAGATCAAGCAATAGACACCTTTCTTTCTTGCCACTCCCAACATCCAGAATGATACATAAAAGAAGAAGACAACTTATATGCTTGTGGCCTCATGTCCATTGGAGCATTTACTTAAACAAATGGGTTTTTATTTAGGGAAGAAATCCTACATTTCTTGTGTTAAACTTATAATTGAGGAAAAATAGCCGCTACTGGTGACCTTAACTTGGGTAATTTCTTCCTACACCGGAGGAGTGAAGAAGACCTGTCGCTTCGCTATGGTAGCCCCAGGGAGATCTGTAAGTACTAGAATAACACTGAGCTTCTGATCTGGAAGCTTCCCACACACAGGCTGGTCAGAAAAGTAGTGCAGGGCTTCAAGGGTGATGTTAGATCCGAGAGCACTTCTGTGGTGGCACACGAGGCTGCAGAGATATACTTGGCGGGTCACCAACTTGTTTGCCATTAATGCCAGAAGGGTGCTTTAGAGGTGAAATGGCTTAATCTTGGTCTCTGTATTCTTAGTAAGTGTAGTTTTTTAAAACTGATATTTAGTGGGGTTTAGTTGCTTTTGCTTGAATTGCTTAGAAATGAAAATCAAATTCATCTAATATAAAATTTGGATAAAGTCTTAGTTCTCATCTATCTGCTTTTGTCTCTGTGCTCTCGGAGGATAAGCAAACTCTACATTGAAGCCTTGAAGGCTTGAAGCAAGGCTCAATTTCGTTATCTTTATCTTTTTCCTGCAAAGTGAAAATTGGATATGAACATGAAAGTATTGGTAACATGGACTAGACTCGTTTACTAATGGTGGTTTTAAGTTATTATGATTAATTTATGTATCAACGTCTGCCAAATCAACAACCAACAAAGAATCGATTGCACTTCTCTCGGCTGAGTTGAACACTCGTGATTTCAGTGAAGTAGATTAAATAAGGCATATACACAGCTGTATAAACTGGAACTTCTCAGGTGGAGCAGTGGCGCAAAGGAACCTCCTCTGTTGCAATTTCTTATCTTTTAGTTTCAACTACGTGCTGGTCAGGTTTTGTAATTTCTCCTCAATTTAGGGATCCCAGATTGGAGAAAGTTAGGATTGTCGGGATTTAATGAGGTTAGTCATGCGGGTATATGAAGCTGCAGATTGTTAAGTTCCTTAATCCGTCAGGTTTGAGACGCAAAGTGCTGAACTCTTACATACTTGGAGGATTATACTTGTGAAAGGTGATGCATGTTGGTTGAATTGTGACACTCAATGGACTATTTTGGTGAAAGATCATGATTTCTACTTTCTCTTGATTTCACAAAATACTTCAACAAAAAATTCTACTCTACGATGCATGTTTCAACAACTTTAGTATGATGATAAAGTAGGACTTCTGATTTGGGTGTGTTTTTACTTTCTTCTAATCTGATGAAATGTTCTAAACTGCAGCTCATATTTCTTTGTACTTGTACCCTTTTCTAAATACAACAAGCAAATCAAGACCTTTTGATTATCTGAGGCTTACCAGCTTAGGTTTCATTGGTGCCCTTGTGAAGGTAATATTTATACTGTATTTCGCACATATCTTCTCTTCTTTCTGTATTTTTTTCAAGATTCATTAATGTCATATTACAATATATGTATTGGGAATCACTGAAAGCATGAGAAGCAAACCATGATAAGTACAATTCGAGAATCTGAAGATGCTATTTATGGTACCTACAGATATTGTCCAAATATGCAATATAAACACGTGGCAATTACATTTTATAGATCCGCTTAATGAAATTTCATGTGTTGAAGTGCAATATTCATCATATGCATCTGGTAGCATTTGTGCTATCCATTTTCGATGACTTACTGTGGAAAAAAGATACTGCGATTTCTTTGCAGGTAGACGATACGGAAGCTATCAGTTTTCTACTACCAACAGAAATAATTCCCCCGTGCCTGCGCACAATGGAGATGGGCAGTGAACTGTCAAAAACGGTTGAGTGCTTCCTCAAATCCCTTCTTTTTTCTTCTTGTTGTAAGTGAATTTTAAGTTGGTCATAGGATCATAATATTCATCATATTCTTCAGATACCAAAAGAAAAGACAACTTATGCAGCACAATTATAAATTCTTCGTGATAGATACCTTTTTTATTCTACGTCCTGTTTGATTATTTCCAGTTACTCCTCACTTAGTGTGTTAAGAGTCATGCAGACAGGTTGCAGCTTTCATTGTGCCAAAAATACTTCTAGATGACGTGGGTTTGGATTACAAATGTGCCACAGCAGAAAGGTTTTTTGCAGTAGGCCGAGTTTTGGGGAATATTGTTGGTGCACTTGCTGAACAGCCTTCATCTTGGTTACTGAAGCACATAATTAGGTGCTATCTTCGATTGTCAGATAATCCAAGGTGAGACTTCTGAACTTCAAATATCCTTCAGCTTTGTTATGTATAAAATATCAGGTCTCATTGAGCTAATGCTGATGTAGTGATGTGCATGGTGTAATGTCAGGGCATATGATGCACTAAGAAGTGGTCTCCTGGATATGCTTACACCTTCAGTAGTTGTCTTCGTATATGTACATTTTCAATAGAAGTGCTCCATCTTTTTCTCTTAGCTTGTAGTTTTCTCCCAATCAAGAATATGAAGCATTCCTCCTGGTTATTATAGACCCTTGTTTTTTCTATCCAGGATGGGTTCTTTTTCCTTATGCTCAACAGGAGGACCCTACAACGAGGAGGTGGCTACAGGCAGGATGATTTGATCATATGTTGATGAACTAAGTTGAGACGATCATTAAATCTTGATTGTGTTGTCCCGGCAGTCTTAGGTGCTTGCTAAGAATGCATCTCTTTCATTGTGAGTCCTCTACAAGCAGTTTGGTGAAGGGGTTTTAAGGTGCTTGCTAAGAATATATCACTTTTGATCCGATTGCTAGAATCTGTTTTGGACATTTATAGTGTGATTTGAGGATGCCCAACTTGCAAACTTTTTTCGAGCAAGATGTATATAATTTATTCACCAGTCTGCAGGTTCATATAATTCTTTGTGGTGGACACATTGTAGCACAGTGATTCAAACTGTGCTGCCGGCATTTTCCTATAATTTGTCAACAATTGAATCTCTTTTAATTTTAATTGTTCAAAGTTTAGCCTAAAGCGGCTGACTCTGTCGTTTGATTAGAAACAAAGGGAGGGTTTTAATTCATTTGTTTCTTGCAAATATAACGAAAGGGCAATCAAATTCTATGTTGTATGCAGCTGACTGGTTGTTTTCTTTTATTTAGCGATATTTCGGTTAATAAATTGATTCACATAGAGAAATTAGCTAAAACATTGTTGTGCTTTATACACTAAGAAGGGGGCGAACACAACAACTACATGGTTCCCTTTTTGTCTGTTGTTGCCAGCGCATTTTCGGGTCAAGCCGAGTATTTTACTATAAAGAGCCTCTAGATGGTGCCGATTGAGTTGGTTCAGTGAACAACTCTTAAAACCCTTTGGATAATTTCCAGTATTCTAGGATCTGTAGTGTTCTGTTCCTTGGTCTCCAAAGCATGCAACTCAGTACACATGGTAGGAATTACTTGAATCATGCATAAGTGAGATTGATTACCTGAGCGTTTCTCCATTTTTGCAGCACCAGCAGTGGTAATTTGTTTTCCTGCACCTCTGAGTAAATGTTTTCTCCCTTTATATCAGAACTCCATAGTCAACTTGTTGAAGTTCATCTTAATGTTGCCCAAAGTCAATAACCATTGTACTCCCAAAACCACCCTACAAGATCCTAAGGGTAATAGTAGGAACCCTGCAGAAAATTCAGCTCCTTGTAGCAACCATGTAGAATTGTGCTAGTGCACACCTTAATCATATTACCATTTGCCGCAGTAACCATTTGAGGTACAGTCGACTTAGTAGGGCATCCCAAAGCTTTCACTAGATCAGGATCTATGAAATTACGAAGGTTGCCAGTATCAACTAGAATGTTCAAAGGCTTCCTTGAGTGATAATCAGTCACTTTAAGATCTGCTCCAAAGGTTTGTTTTGCTCCACTCCTTGCACTTCTTGTTCACCATTCTCTTACTCCTCCTCCTTGGATTGGATTGATATGATTTGGTTCCTCAAATTCCACTAGGTACAGTTGCTTCAGATTCTTGCATTTGTGCCCTGGCACATATTTTTCGTTACAGAAATAGCACAAATCTTGAACCTTTTCTCATTATTTCTTGCAAAATAGGTTTGTTTTGAAATTTTTGATTCACATATCTAGGAGTGAACTGCCTGTTAGCTTTAGCTTGTCAATTTGATAAGCTTCTTGCAATCTTGAGATAGAGTTACTCTTGTCAGATTTCTCTAAAAATATGGCCTGGTATTCCTTCACACTACCAGTTTGTTTCACCCTTTTGATTTCATCCATTAGATCATCATAATCAGCCCCAAAGCTCTCTGCTAGGGCCATAACATACTGATAGAATGTATGAGTCCACCGAACAGTATAGAGAACCAGGTTCTCTATCTGTTCCCTTGAGTAAAAACAAAAGTAAATAACACAAGATATTTACGTGGAAACTCCTTGCTCAAGGAATTAAAAACCACGATCTACCGGAGTAGGATTTCCCAAGCTTCACTATAAATAAGCAACTTCAGATTACAACCAATTGTAATCTAGGAATTAAACTCTTAATCCCTTCCCCCTTACATCAACCTTATTGTAAGACCTTTACAATATCTCCATTGCAAAGAACACACTTTGACTAACTCTAGCCAAGTAAACAACTGAGAAAAGGTTGACAATCCGTCCTACTATGACACTTCTTGAAAGTAGTGTAGAATACAAATAAAGACCAAAATACAAGAGTCAACAAACCTAAGGACTTAAGACATCTTTAATGATTGGGATCTGGTCCTTGTGTTTGTCGAAGCTTTGTTCTTAGGAGCACCTAGAGAGCAGCAGCGGCTAGCACTTGGAATATATGATTTTTAGATTTGCAAAGTGTTAGGGTTACACTTGTAACATGTTGTTTATATAGGGGAGCATGTGGGATTATATGAAAGAGATATTTCATGTAGTTTTGGCCTCTAGCAAACTGCAGCTGTGCTGCTGCACTACTGCCAGTCGGTATAGTGCAGCAGCTTTACAACTGCAGAGTTGACCCTGCAACGGCTAGGGGACCTGATCGTATCTGGTCCCTATCTGGTTCCTCGGGTATGTTTGGCAAATCATCAAAACGCGAAATAGCATAACTTATCAATTTCCGCTTTTTTGATGATGACAAACCCACAATTGATATCCCCTCTCGAGAACCAGATTCCTACTTGTTCCCCTTGAGAATCCTATCTTCCAACACAGCAACATGTTAACAACAACAACAACATGTATCAATGAACCTGACCCTATCAATTAACCCCTTGAATAACTTCCCCCTTTTGATATCATTGAAAATAGTTTAAAGAGTAGCACAAACAAAAAGAAGTTCAACAACATTAACTCATGGCCACTGGGGAAACATAACATAAGCAATAATAGGAACAAACAAGTTAAATAACAGTGCACAAAAACGGAGAAGATGCCTAATATTGATCACAGGAAAATAACTTAGTAGTTTTAACAGTACATAATGTAATAATCAAACAACTAAAAGTACCAACGTCATTAAGAGACAGGATTCAAAAGGGCAGAAATTCAAAGGGATTGAGAAGACTTAAGGACATGGGGACTACATAGATGAAGGGCTTAATAGGGAAGAGCTTAAGAAGCCAGAGCTTTGAGGAGCTTGTCCATCCTCTCATTTGCAGTCCTCTAGTCATGAAATAGTTTCTCCCGCAGTTCCTCTACCTTTTGCTTCAGCTAGTTATTTTCAGCCTTTAGTTGAGAATTGGCCTCCTCCAAAGGACCACTGGAACCTGGTTCCCTTGCTCTCCCGGCAAGCTGCTTCAGTTCAGATTTTAAAATGGCATTTTCGGCCTGCAACCTGTGAATCTTTGCAGTTGCCTTTTCTTGGGCCTTAATTAAGCTCGAAATTGTTGAGTTGCTGTCAATTCCTCCCTTCTTAGGCTCAGACTCACAGTCCTCCAAAGTACTCAAGGTAAACATTTGTTTTCTGGTTCCCATTGCTACTTTTCCCACTTTGACATCAAAGTATGCAACCACTTTTGTTAGGAAGAAACCATAGGGCAGCCTATGTCTACCATCCTTATAGTGACAACCTTTAGGATATGATCTATCATAAGAGCTGGCAAGCTGATCAGAGTGAAATTTTCCAAGGTCTCAATGAGGACCAAATCAAGAATGTTTTCACTGAAGCAACACTTAGTTGACCAACTCAAACAAAAACTGATATTTAGGCTTAAGTTTCTTCTTAAAAATCCTTGCACCAGACACAGTGCGTTCTTGATTTAAAATAAGGTTGTCACGACCCAACCCCGTAGGCCGCGACTAGTGTCCGTGTTGGACACTCGAACGTACCCAATAACCCAAACCAGCATATTAGCAGAATATATATATATATATATATATATATATATGTAAGAGTCGATTGGCGTTACTAATTATCACAGCTAAGCAGATTTAGCGCGTGGAAGCCGATAAGGCTATCACAAATCATATCAACCCAAAACATATACACAACCCACATGTATGTCTACAGACCTCTACAAATAGCAACCGAATCACAAGACGGGACAGGGCCCCGTCATACCCCTGAACCACATACATATGTACAATGGCAAAAGACTGTACCAAGACGTAGGCTCCGAACAACCGAGCACTCCAAGACAGCAGAATAGAATCCTAAGCGAGCGGATCGGTAAATCAGTCGTCTGTACCTGCGTGGCATGAAACGCAGCCCCCGAAGAAAGGGGGTCAGTACGGAATATGTACCGAGTATGTAAAGCATAAAGTACAATAAACAGAATCATAATCTGAACAGAGGGTACAAAATATAAGTACAATAACCGGAATGTCAAAATGCTTACTCACAGAACAGAGATAATACATGTCAGAGCATATGCCATATCCGACCCCCATTATGGGACTCGGTGAACAGAACGTGGTCGCCACCCCGTCACTGGCGCCACAACACAGCATACTCCAGAGTAGGGAATAGCTCCGTAACATATCATATCATATCAGAATGTGCACATATCAAACATATTCGATGGCCATATCTTATCATATTATCATATATCAGAATGTGTGTACATGGCACAACATACTCCACAACCCATGTACATGTATACCTGCCCCCTCACATCGAGGCACGGCGAACAATGCAGTGGAATACGCGTGATAACATATCCTGGCCCGGGCTCAGTGAAAGCAGCATTGAGGGCATCCACGAGTGGAGTAGTGAGAAACTAAATGCATATAATTAAATAAATTCCAAAACTCGATGGACAATATATTTACGGCATCCGAAGGCTCAGAAATCAGTTTCGGGTCAATCAGAATTAGTATACGAAAGTTACGAACTTTTGAAGTACAGAACGTTCTAAAAACGTTTCAGAAGCTCTTTTTGGAAATTCAAGTAACAATCATATTAGGGAACTTTCAAATATCCTTATGGATCAAATCGAATGGAGCCTTTAGAGTCATATGTACGTATCAAAATATATATCCAAGACTTTAGCCATATCAAATATTTTTCGAACAACATTCGGAAACATATCAAATAGAACTTCGGACATCATAAGTACGTATCAAACCATATGGAATGGCTTATGGAAGTCAAAGATATTGGTCATCCTAGTGGCTTTAAGAATAGGATTTTCTTTAAAAGCATACATATGTGTTATTTGTTCGTTTCATAAAGGTCATGCCAAAAGAAAGAAAGGTAGGCTTTACATACCTGTCAGCGACTATTCATGAATCCTTTTCGCCTCGTCGCCCTTTTAGCCTATTTATATAAAAGTAACGTTATAGTTAGTAACTATATTTTCTAGTCCACAATTCTATAACCCATTTCTTATTGAACCTATATTTTAGTTTATATATCCTCGTTTAGGGTTTTCTATTATCTAAAAATCTAGCGAAAATCCGGCAGCACTTCCCCTATACATTCGCCTATCCCAAATTTCCAATTGCTCTCCTGTTGACACAGACATACCAACAACAACATATGGATACAATCATATCTTCAATTCCTTCAATTCAACGAAAACAACAACATATTCATATCAACAAAATTTCAACTTTAACTTTCTAATCCTTTCGCCATATAATCCATGATAACAACAACCATACCACTAATTAAACTTAATTTACCATAGCTAGTTTAAATTAGCCTCATACGGCTCAAACTCCACTTCCATATCAACATACACAACTCTTGCAATCTCTTACACATCCACTAATTCATACAAAGACTAATCATCTTCTAAAATATGTAGGAGAACATTAAACCTTACCTTAATAAATTTGCTAAAAAAAATATACCGAGGAGAGAATAGTTCTTACCTAATATGGAAAAAAAAATAATCTTCTTCCACTTTACTTTCCTTTAAATAAAGCCCGGATTTAACGAACTCTAAGTTAAAACAACGAACTTGTTGTGTTGGGATCTATACCTTGAATCCAATCGTTTTGCACAGAACCACGATCATAAAATCATAGCAGCAGCTATCTATGAACTCCCTACCAATTTCCTAAGATTATAGTATTTTAATCTTTACGTGTAGATATATAGAACTACCCTACAGATATATATAGCACACTTTGTAAGCCTAATATTGTTATATATCCCTATAGTGGTATATTAGCTAGTAGGACAACTAAGCTAAATAGGAGGAAAACGTGGCTGCCCCTAGTCCAAAGTTATCCAAATATATATAAGACAAAAATTAGGTAGAACCCACTTCAAGAATTTCTTATGTACCATTCTCATTTATATTATATCTAGAGCTTACTACTTAAGCCACCAACTGACACATGTCTCACTATGGTATGGACCAATCAGATTTGGTCGTGTTATAATGGAGTCCATTTAATACACTTAATTAATCTTAATTAATTTCTAATCCCCATTTAATAATCTAATCATGGTTAGTTAATTTCCCACTTCGCTAATGTTCCCACACTATTTGCAATTAATTAGTAAGCCGAGCAATAATAAATCGGGATTAAAAATCCTCGTCTCATATCTCAAGATTAATCTTGTCCTTAAACTTATTTACGAATAATCCAATCGTACAAAAATACGAGATATAACATCTAGCACTAGCCCATAGTCCCTTTTGGTACACACAAAATATTATTCTCAATCCCCATGGTCACACTTGTTAAGACCTAAATTATTTCGGGACCTCAAACTTTTTGTACACCGAGCTCTCGATTTTTATCCTTGAATATGATCGAATTCTCCGGCTCGGGTAAATTTTCTCCTATTGGACGATTCAATTTCCTAATCCAAAAATACGAAATGTTATGGAGTCAGATGGAAACTCATCAGAAAAAGATTATTGCTGGCCAAATTTCTTAATTATAAAGAATGAATAGGTAATGTCTAATACATGTCCAAAATCCATGTGGTAACGTGGATAATATGCCACCCCTCCAATTATTTTAATATAAAAAGTAAAATCATAAGATATAATCTCATACACTAATATTTTAATATTTCTTTGAAATACATAAGCTTCCAATTTTTTTTTTAATGAAATATCATATCAACTTAAGACATACACGTATTTCACAAAAACTAATACATCTAGAAATCATGTTCGTCAAATATTTACTAAAAGGGGTTTACTTAAAAGAAAATATCATATCAAGACCATATATAACAGTTTCAAAATTCATCAAACTTATTCCGTTACTAATGTCATTGAACTCGGACGCTTTCCAACTTGTGAAAACGCGAGATGTAACATCCTTTCCCCCTTTAGAACATTCGTCCTCGAATGTTAAACTAGTCGTGTATAAGCATACTGGTTATGGTGATCTCATAACAAATCAATTGTAACTCAAACTTATCTATCATGGTGTGCCTCTCTTTACTTAGCCTAATGTCATTCTCCACTTGACATCTATTAATAACATTCCTTTTGAATAGTTGAAAACGAGTTTCTTTCTTAGTAATGACTTTTGGTTGCAATACTTCCTTGATTCCTTAGGAATATCCTTTCAAAAGATATAAGTGAATCACTTTCTTGATATGATCCTTCTTGAAACTCGGACTCGTCTATCCTTTTTCTTTCTCAATAATGATATTAAGTCTGACATGGTTTGCAACGTTTTCCCACTTCCTTTCTTCCATCTAACTTCACTTCAAAGAAATCTCTGATTTTCTATCAACCGGAGGAAAGCGACGCCAAAATCAAGTAGTCAGCGAGGGATCGAGGTCGCTTGCTGTATTGTGTTGCTTCAACGTAACTTGTACATTTTTCATGCCTTTAAAAATGAAGTATATAGCTGCTTTTTATATATTTTGCTGCTCCATACGTTCTTAAGAGAATTATCCATTTTGAAAGGAATGATTTCAAGCACAACTTTTTAATTAGGGACCGTGAGCCCACTCTTCACTTTAACATATATACATATATCATTTGTCTTCAACATGCCACCAACAAAATGTCATGAAAGGTGTTAATTTGCTATCCCTAATCATGGATACGTGGTGTGCATGTTAACATACCATTTGTCCACTAAATTTTTTTATTTAATTCCTTTCTCTCCCATAATAATCCAATCATAATCATTCACCCCCGTAATTAATTTCGTAGTTCCTATCTCATAATTTAACTATGACTTGGATGAATTTAAATATATCTAGTAAAGGAGAATTCTTACCTCATATACCAAGAATTATTCTGCTTCAATATTAATTCATTTCCAACAGATCTCTGGTTTACTTGAAGATTTTGGTTTGTATTCTTTGATAGCATTAGAATTTGTTCTTGGAGCTCTTAACGGGAAAAAACAAATGTGAGAAGCCACAGATTGTTTTTGCAGATTTTCCATGTAAAGGATAAGAAAAAGGTTTATATAATCACCAATAATGACTTATTCATCTTGGACCCACTTAAAATATAAAAATTCCACAGTGATAAGACCAAAACGTGGAAACATGGCATGCTTTAGTAATCAATTTCCAACCTTGTTGTCCCCAGCAGCATTCTCAACTTTCCAAGGCAAAAAAAAATTTCCTTTAAATATTTAAAGTACGGAAATGGTCAATGAAGACCATGTGGGATGGCCCACAATTTGTAATAAATAAAAACTACCCATGTTTTACTTCTTCACGGGACATTGCTAAGGAACAAATGTTCTTGTACCCTTTTTTTTTTTTTTTTTTTTTTAACTTATGCGCGTGTATATGTATATTGGCTGTCACATGTCGATAACTTGCGGGGCATTTGTCCAAATGATATTTATCTCACAGTCTTAATTAATTTCTAGAAAAATTTTGACAGAGTTTCCTCTGTATTTCTTACTATCTCAAAACCTGCATGCAGGAAATACCAACAATGCCTCACATGGCCAACATATATACGCATATATCGTATCATATCATAGCCACACAGGGCTCCCAATTTCAAGTAAAAAGTATAAAGGTGTCAGAACTTACCCTTAACGATCCGTCCTGTTATACCTTCCTATCTACCTTATCTTTCATTCTTCAACCTTATATTTCAATCATATCTCAATATTCTTACCTTATCCAACATTCCCTTTTCGCACCGTTTCTTACCTGTGTACAGTGTAGCTTCCAATATCATCAGCCACTTTCTTCTGTCGATACCGTTCTCCAGCTGAAATTAAGGGTTAGTAGAAAGAAATTTCATTTCTTATGGCTGGGCTCTATCGCACGATCTAAGAACCAAAGAAAGATAACACCCTAAATGTCCTGTAGCCTCCTGTTTATAGATGTGGTGCACAACACACCGATAAACAAGACTCTACTAGACACGGCCTGTAGATATTCCGAGGACAAACCGCTCTGATACCACTTTTGTCACGACCCAACCCCGTAGGCCGCGACTAGTGTCCGTGTTGGACACTCGAACGTACCCAATAACCCAAACCAGCATATTAGCAGAATATATATATATATATATATATATATATATATATATATATATGTAAGAGTCGATTGGCGTTACTAATTATCACAGCTAAGCAGATTTAGCGCGTGGAAGCCGATAAGGCTATCACAAATCATATCAACCCAAAACATATACACAACCCACATGTATGTCTACAGACCTCTACAAATAGCAACCGAATCACAAGATGGGACAGGGCCCCGTCATACCCCTGAACCACATACATATGTACAATGGCAAAAGACTGTACCAAGACGTAGGCTCCGAACAACCGAGCACTCCAAGACAGCAGAATAGAATCCTAAGCGAGCGGATCGGTAAATCAGTCGTCTGTACCTGCGTGGCATGAAACGCAGCCCCCGAAGAAAGGGGGTCAGTACGGAATATGTACCGAGTATGTAAAGCATAAAGTACAATAAACAGAATCATAATCTGAACAGAGGGTACAAAATATAAGTACAATAACCGGAATGTCAAAATGCTTACTCACAGAACAGAGATAATACATGTCAGAGCATATGCCATATCCGACCCCCATTATGGGACTCGGTGAACAGAACGTGGTCGCCACCCCGTCACTGGCGCCACAACACAGCATACTCCAGAGTAGGGAATAGCTCCGTAACATATCATATCATATCAGAATGTGCACATATCAAACATATTCGATGGCCATATCTTATCATATTATCATACATCAGAATGTGTGTACATGGCACAACATACTCCACAACCCATGTACATGTATACCTGCCCCCTCACATCGAGGCACGGCGAACAATGCAGTGGAATACGCGTGATAACATATCCTGGCCCGGGCTCAGTGAAAGCAGCATTGAGGGCATCCACGAGTGGAGTAGTGAGAAACTAAATGCATATAATTAAATAAATTCCAAAACTCGATGGACAATATATTTACGGCATCCGAAGGCTCAGAAATCAGTTTCGGGTCAATCAGAATTAGTATACGAAAGTTACGAACTTTTGAAGTACAGAACGTTCTAAAAACGTTTCAGAAGCTCTTTTTGGAAATTCAAGTAACAATCATATTAGGGAACTTTCAAATATCCTTATGGATCAAATCGAATGGAGCCTTTAGAGTCATATGTACGTATCAAAATATATATCCAAGACTTTAGCCATATCAAATATTTTTCGAACAACATTCGGAAACATATCAAATAGAACTTCGGACATCATAAGTACGTATCAAACCATATGGAATGGCTTATGGAAGTCAAAGATATTGGTCATCCTAGTGGCTTTAAGAATAGGATTTTCTTTAAAAGCATACATATGTGTTATTTGTTCGTTTCATAAAGGTCATGCCAAAAGAAAGAAAGGTAGGCTTTACATACCTGTCAGCGACTATTCATGAATCCTTTTCGCCTCGTCGCCCTTTTAGCCTATTTATATAAAAGTAACGTTATAGTTAGTAACTATATTTTCTAGTCCACAATTCTATAACCCATTTCTTATTGAACCTATATTTTAGTTTTATATATCCTCGTTTAGGGTTTTCTATTATCTAAAAATCTAGCGAAAATCCGGCAGCACTTCCCCTATACATTCGCCTATCCCAAATTTCCAATTGCTCTCCTGTTGACACAGACATACCAACAACAACATATGGATACAATCATATCTTCAATTCCTTCAATTCAACGAAAACAACAACATATTCATATCAACAAAATTTCAACTTTAACTTTCTAATCCTTTCGCCATATAATCCATGATAACAACAACCATACCACTAATTAAACTTAATTTACCATAGCTAGTTTAAATTAGCCTCATACGGCTCAAACTCCACTTCCATATCAACATACACAACTCTTGCAATCTCTTACACATCCACTAGTTCATACAAAGACTAATCATCTTCTAAAATATGTAGGAGAACATTAAACCTTACCTTAATAAATTTGCTAAAAAAAATATACCGAGGAGAGAATAGTTCTTACCTAATATGGAAAAAAAAATAATCTTCTTCCACTTTACTTTCCTTTAAATAAAGCCCGGATTTAACGAACTCTAAGTTAAAACAACGAACTTGTTGTGTTGGGAATCTATACCTTGAATCCAATCGTTTTGCACAGAACCACGATCATAAAATCATAGCAGCAGCTATCTATGAACTCCCTACCAATTTCCTAAGATTATAGTATTTTAATCTTTACGTGTAGATATATAGAACTACCCTACAGATATATATAGCACACTTTGTAAGCCTAATATTGTTATATATCCCTATAGTGGTATATTAGCTAGTAGGACAACTAAGCTAAATAGGAGGAAAACGTGGCTGCCCCTAGTCCAAAGTTATCCAAATATATATAAGACAAAAATTAGGTAGAACCCACTTCAAGAATTTCTTATGTACCATTCTCATTTATATTATATCTAGAGCTTACTACTTAAGCCACCAACTGACACATGTCTCACTATGGTATGGACCAATCAGATTTGGTCGTGTTATAATGGAGTCCATTTAATACACTTAATTAATCTTAATTAATTTCTAATCCCCATTTAATAATCTAATCATGGTTAGTTAATTTCCCACTTCGCTAATGTTCCCACACTATTTGCAATTAATTAGTAAGCCGAGCAATAATAAATCGGGATTAAAAATCCTCGTCTCATATCTCAAGATTAATCTTGTCCTTAAACTTATTTACGAATAATCCAATCGTACAAAAATACGAGATATAACATCTAGCACTAGCCCATAGTCCCTTTTGGTACACACAAAATATTATTCTCAATCCCCATGGTCACACTTGTTAAGACCTAAATTATTTCGGGACCTCAAACTTTTTGTACACCGAGCTCTCGATTTTTATCCTTGAATATGATCGAATTCTCCGGCTCGGGTAAATTTTCTCCTATTGGACGATTCAATTTCCTAATCCAAAAATACGAAATGTTATGGAGTCAGATGGAAACTCATCAGAAAAAGATTATTGCTGGCCAAATTTCTTAATTATAAAGAATGAATAGGTAATGTCTAATACATGTCCAAAATCCATGTGGTAACGTGGATAATATGCCACCCCTCCAATTATTTTAATATAAAAAGTAAAATCATAAGATATAATCTCATACACTAATATTTTAATATTTCTTTGAAATACATAAGCTTCCAATTTTTTTTTTAATGAAATATCATATCAACTTAAGACATACACGTATTTCACAAAAACTAATACATCTAGAAATCATGTTCGTCAAATATTTACTAAAAGGGGTTTACTTAAAAGAAAATATCATATCAAGACCATATATAACAGTTTCAAAATTCATCAAACTTATTCCGTTACTAATGTCATTGAACTCGGACGCTTTCCAACTTGTGAAAACGCGAGATGTAACAAAGGTTCATGAACTCAGGCGAAACAACACTCCCCTTAATAGTTTTCAGACCATCAGTAGGCACATTAAGAATTTTCCTAAGCTTTTCCTCATCAAAAGTAAATTAAGTCCCAATCACATATAGCATGTTACACCTCGGAAAACTTCATGTCGTCGTATGGTAGATAGACTAACGCAGGGTGAGAAGTATATGACGTTTCTATAAGCAAGAAGTAGTACTTAACGGTTCCCATTAAGATTTCAAAGACGTTTGAAGCAAGAGAAGAAAGCTCGTTAAGGAAGGCGAAGTATACGTTGTGTTTTGGAAAAGGGTTTGCGAAGTACCGAGCTAATGACAATTTAATAATGTTGTGAAGAAGAGTGAAGATGCCCCTTAGGTTTTTAATGAAGTGTTAAACAAGTGCTAAGAAGGTTCCATAAGAATCGGAGGTCAAACGAAACGATGAGGACAAGTTTCGGGAAATTGTGGATTGTACGGTCCTTTATACGGACCGTATAATTCATACGGCCCGTATATCAGTCCGTAGAACTCTCCCAGATGAGGATGAGATTCTGGAGGAAATGTACGGTCCTTTATACGAACCGTATAATTTGTACGATCCGTATAATAGGCCGTAGATTTCGGGTCGGGTCAGATTTTCTTTTTCCATATATGCACGTCCCTTCTCCTTATTTCTCATTTCCCACTTCTTCCACACTCTCAAAAGTCCTAGAACCTTCTTCCAAATATACCAAGACAAATCTAAGGTGAAATAAAAGATCAAACACCAAAAAGTAGTAGAATCAATTGCAAGAATGCTAGCTAGAGTTGATGAGAGCAAGGAATCTCTTCGGAATGAAAGCTAGGGTTTTCTTCAAGTGGACCATTTCCATCTAAATCTCATTTCTACATAATCAAAGGTAAGTTTTATGATCATTTCATGTTATTTAGGATATTGAGGGGTTTGAAAGACTCGGATTATGGAAGAAAATAGAATATGGAGCTCAAATGTGAAAATAGTGGTATTCTTGAATAGTAGTTGACATGAATCATAACTCTTGATGTATTATGAGTAAAATCTTGTTGTAAACGATACAAATGACGTTAAGGAAGTATGATAAGAGAACGAATACGATGTTGTGTGATAATTTTAATTATGGACGATTTGAAATGGAGTTCAGAGAATTGAATAATGTATGGTTGATGAAGATTGTTGATTATGATATTGTGATGTTGTTATTGATGTTTGGAAGCTATTATATCATATGGGGGAAGTCGTAGAAACAGAGGAAATGCTGCCCAATTTTCGTTAGCTTTAGCTTGAGCATGTTTTCGATTATCTAATTCTAGTACAAATTCCTTTGAAGGTAGAGTTATGAACTTGGAAGGAAGCGTATAGTCGGCGAATTAGAAAGGCGTAAAGGTATGTGAGGCTAGTCCCTTCTTTTCTAAGACATGATTCCTATGACATGATTCCCTTTATCTTTCCATGACTTTTTTACATTTCGGAAACTATGAGTCTATGTTTATAAAGAGCTTCTCGTGAGATAAAGATAAGAGATATGTTACGAGTATGATAAGGATGATGATGAGTCTAAGTCCAGAGATTCTAAAGCTTATGATGTGATATTCTTATGAAGTTAATGATTCCTTGACGATATTCATTGTTGTTATACTCACCTTATAATGCTAGTTCCTTCAAGGTGAGGCAGTATGATTATGATTACTCCATAATGGAATCGGGGATTCTCGACCTTACGTCACCCCGATAGAGTTATAGATTATCCTTGAGTTTTCATGCATGCTTTATGATAAGTATATGATGATGAGATTACACCGTGCCTATATTGCCGGGCAGACACCACTAATGGGCGGCATGAGATGTTTACCCTGGACGCGGGCTTATAATGATCACACCGCACCTATATGGTCGGGCAGCTTATATATGCATACTTGATATGATGATGCTTATAATGTAAGTTAGCATGCATTATTCAGTCTTAAGTGACATTCAGTTACAGATTGTTTCCCCATTGATGTTCCCTTTTTCCTTTGATATGCTATTACTATTCATGTCTTACATACTCAGTACACTTTTCGTACTAACGTCCTTTCTTTTTGGACGCTGTGTTCATGCCCACAGGTAGACAAGGAGGCGGCCCAGATTCATAGAAGTTTATCAGCAGATTTACAGGAGCACTTCATTATTCCGGAGGTGCCATTTTGATGCATTATTTTGTGTATATACATATGGGCATGACGGGGTCCTGTCCCGTTCTTATGTCTAGTACTCTGGTAGAGGCTCATAGATACGTATGTGTGGGTAGCAGATGTCCCATGATGACTACATTGCATATTCTTTTATATCATTTTGCAGCCGAGAGGACCTATGTATATTCATATATTGCCTTAGAGATTATATATGTTCAGGTTGAGTACGATGACTAGCATAATGAGTGGTGCTCGATAGTTAGCTCCGGGTACCCATTATGGCCCCCTAGCCGGGTCGTGACATAGCACCAGAGTATCATCATCAGTAGAAGTTAATTTGGCATAGAAGTTGGCAGCTTCTTCTTCAAAAACACTGGGAATTGGAGGGATAAACAGATGATTCCATTTCTGCAATTCAACTATCTCAAGAAGTTCCTTCATCTCAGGTTTTTATGCAATATTAGGATCAAAGACTCTGCCAAACAACACTTTTTGAAACTTCAGAGTCTCTTTCCTCTCCCACTCAGTCAGTTTTGTCTTTTGCTTCTTAGACGAAGAACCAGGTTCCTCATCCAAACTTCCCTTCCTCTTCCGGAGTGGACGAGGCTCACTCTTCTTCTTCTCAGCCTTTTCAACCTCATCATCAGGTTCAACACTCACTGCAGATTTTTTTTTCTTGGAATTTTTTCTCACAAGTGAAGAATCCTTCACTTCATTTTTTTCTTCATCATCCACAGTCACCACATTAGCAGGTGACACTTCCTTCTCATCAACTAATAGACTTTTCACCAAACGCTTCTTTTTCTTTAAGGAGATTTTCTCCTTGTTGGGCTGTAGAGCAGAATCCAAAAGGGCTTTCGCTTTTGCCTGGTGGTTGGGCCCTTTTGGGCAATATTCTTTCTTGGTCCGTCCTACGATGAAGACCTAGGTCATCTTTTATAGACAAGATTCAGAGCTACTCCTTCATCATCCACATCATCCTTTGAAAGGATAGTGGGACCAGGTTCCTTTTTAGTAGACGTCTCTCCTAGAGGCACACTTATAATAGATACACGCTGGGAACCTGGTGTCCCATCCCAGATAGGAGCAGTCTTAAACATGGGAGACTCAGACTCCCCTTGGGTTGAGGGACCAGTTCCCTCATCAGGTTCCCCTTTTTCCAGTTCAATAACTGATTCCCCCTGAGTGAAGGGACCTGTTCCCTCACCTGTTTTTCTGCTATGTAATCTACCCATAGTTTCTATAAACCCAGACATGATTTCAATTGCCTCACTCTCTAAAAACTTACCCCTTCTCTTTTCACCCTCACCAAGACTTCCATCAAACAAATGGTCGATAGAGAACTCAGAGTGTCCTTTGTTTGAACCATCAAGAATTTTATCAACAGGAAGAGTACTATTACCGGGTTCCTTAGTCGATTCTACACCCATTCCACGTTCCTCTTCAGCAGCATCAGAGGAATCTGGCTCAACCAATTCGCTATCCATTTGAACAGTTTTCTCCCCTGTTTCGAATGGAGTTTCCCGTTGTTCGAGTGCGCCTGTTGAGGATTACTCCTCAAAAGAGGTGGAAGGAGTTTCAAGCACAAAATTTTTAGGGGTTTGGTTTTTATGACTACACAGAGGAATAAAGAAAAAGGAGAGGGTACGAGTGAGACTGGAGTGGGTATTGGAGATTTTAGGGGTGATGTTTGTGGGTTTTGTTTGGATAGGTTTGGGGATTTTGGAGAAGATACAGTTGTGTTTCATTTGGGTGAGTTGAGTGGCGATGATTGAGACATCTTTAAACTTTGAACGGAAATGATAGTGAGATCAAAGGATTGGTAGCAGTTTGGTTTGAGAGAGAGAGAGAGAATGAAATGATTTTGCTTTGAGAGTTTAAGTGGAGTGATGGTTGGTATTTGGGTGTAATAAGGTGGACAAGGAATCGGTTATGATAGGGTGTAAGATAAAAATGCTCTTCGTTTCTCGGACCATTTCAGAATGGACATGACAATTTTAAAAAAAATGGAATTTGAGGCGGGAAGGGAATTAATGACATGGCACTCTAGGCAGTTTAAAAACACATAAGTACTGAAAAGACTATTAACCTGAGTTACAGGAACCAGGTTCCTTGACAATTTTTGAAAATGAAGGCAAAATCTCTAAGTAGTGCAATATCACCTATACTTGTGTTGTCCTGAAACAATCATGCGTGTATACTTGCAACAGTATAGAACTAAGTCAGATGCCACCAAAAAACACCTTTTAGCATTGTACCTATCCTCTTAACATAGCCAATCATTGAGGGAACTTGTAGAGAGGCAACTAGTTAAGCTTGATCAATCCCGACTCAAAGCGATTTCTTTCAAAGTTCTCCCTGCTTAGTGTCTTAGTGAAGATGTCTGCTACTTGGTCCTTTGTTTTGCAGAACTACATACAAATCAAACTTTTTTCAATATTATCCCTTAGAAAATGGTGCCTAACATCAATGTGCTTGGTTCTCTTGTGTTGCATTGGATTTTTTTCCATATTGAGTGAACTTGTATTATCACACAACAAGGGTACATGATCAGTAGGCACAACAAAATACTCAAGATGTTGCTTGATCCAGGGCAATTGAGCGCAACAAGAAAGAAATTTAACTCACCTATCATGCTCATTTCAAATTCACTGTCCATGAGCTTTGCAAATTCTTCACACTAGGAGTCATTTGTGGCACTAAAAATGATATCATCAACATAGACTTGCACAATCAACACATTTCTCCCTCTTTTCTTCAGAAGCAAAGTGTTGTCAATTTTCCTTGTTGTGAAGCCATTTTCAAGAAGGAACTTTGACAGTCTCTCATACCAAGCCCGAGGAGCCTGCTTTAAACCATACAGGGCTTTATCAAGCTTGTAAACATGCTCAGGGTGCTCATGACTTTCAAAACTAGGAGGTTGCTTGACAAAGACTTTCTCTTTAAGATAGCTATTTAGAAAGGCACTCTTAACATCAATTTGGAACAATTTGAACTCCATATAAGATGCAAAAGCAATAAGTATCCTGATTGCTTCTATTATTGCAACAAGAGCAAAGGTCTCATCATAGTCTATCCCTTCTTCTTGATTGTAGCCTTGAACCACTAGTCATGCCTTGTTTCTTGTTGTGTTTTCAAATTCATCAAGCTTGTTTCCAAACACTTATTAGGTTCTAATCACTGTTCTGTCTAAAGGCCTAGGGACCAGGTGCCATACTTTGTTTCTCTCAAATTGATGGAGCTCTTCTTGCATACCAGTTATCCAGTCAGCATCTTTTAAATGCTTCATTGATATTCTTTGGTTTAATTTGAGACTGGAAAGCTGAGAAGGCAAACATGCTTCTCGCTCTAGATCTATTTGAATACCAAAATCTAAGGGAGTGATCACATTTTGCAGTGGATGAGATCCTTTGTGCTTCCAATTTGATACTTGTACTTCAGGATTCGAAGGACCAGGTTCTTCCGTGTTGGATCCGTCATTAACTTCATCAAAGGCTTGACTTTCATGATTGGTCTGTCGAGCCTCAAGGGCACCTAATACAATATCAACTAACTGATGCTCAGCTTCGAGTGGAGTAATGGAGGGACCAGGTTCCGGTGTGCTTTCTGGAGATTTTGTTGAATCTTCTTCATTGCTCTGCTTGACTTGGCTCATCAATTCAGTCTTTCCATTTGAGATTTATATGGCTTCATCAAGAACTTTAGAAAATTTCCTATCTTCAGCCTTATCAGCATGTGTCCCTTTATCACCCAATTCATTTGATTCATCAAAGATTACATGCACACTTTCTTCTACACATTGAGTTATCTTGTTATAGCCTTTGTAGGCCTTGCTATGAGAAGAATAACCAAGAAAGATTCCTTCATCACTTTTAGCATCAAATGTCCCCAAAGGCTCCTTACCCTTGTTGAGAACAAAACATTTGCAACTAAAATCTCTTAGGTAAGTAAGCTTGGGTTTTCTCCCATTGAGTAGTTCATAAGGAGTCTTCTCAAGAAGGGACTTGATCATGCACCTGTTAATCAAGTGACAGGCAGTGTTGACAGCTTTAGCCCAAAAACTCTTAGACACACCACTAGCTATCAACATTGCTCTAGCTATATCTTCAAGTGTTCTATTTTTATTTTCCACCATACCATTTTGTTGAGGTGTTCTTGGTGCAGAAAAGTTGTGACTCATATCATTTTCAACACAGAATTCATCAAACTTGACATTGTCAAATTCAGTGCCATGATCATATCTGATACTCATAATGTGATTTCCTAGTTTTATTTGAATTTGTTTTGCAGAGGCAATGAACACAAGAAATGTTTCAACCTTGGTTCTTAGAAACAAAGTCCAAGTGAATCTGGAGTAGTAATCAGCAATCACAAAACTATACTTGTTTCCTCCTCTGCTTAGAATTCTTATTGGCCCACAAATATTCATATGAACAAGATCAAGTGGCCTTGAGGTACTCACGTCTTTCTTTGGTTTGAAGGAGGGTCTGAACTGCTTCCCTTTTATGAAAGCATCACATGCCTTGTGATCTTTGAACTGGGTCTTTGGCAGCCCATGAACCAGGTCCTTCACAACAAGCTTGTTCAGCAAGGAAAAGCTTGCATGTCCCAGTCGTCTGTGCCATAGTTGAGCATCATCATCCATGGCACTGAGGCATGTCAAACTACCACTATTTAATGAATCAAAATCTGCCATATAGATATTCTTGAATGTTTTGCTATTAACACCACTTCACCAGACTTGATGTTGGTGACAGAGACAAGAACTTTACTTTTATCAAAGATTTGAGACACACTCAACAAGCTATACTTCAAGCAATTTACATAGTATACATTTTGAATTGCATGGGAGAGTGTCTTGCCAATTTTTCCAACACCAATAATATATCCTTTATTGCCATTTCCAAAGGCCACACTTTTTCCTTGGAAGGCTTTGAATGAGAGGAAATCATCCATTCGTCCAGTCATATGCTTCGAGCAGCCACTATCCATGTACCATTTTTGACTGCAACAGAGTCACTGATTAGATTTAGGAACCCAAACCAGCTTGGGTCTCTTATAATGATAGAACATGTGAATTAAGCTTCTTTTAGTCCATGCAGGAAAAATAGTTTTCTTTTTTCGGGGACCAAGTCCCACAGCTCCGGATTTATTTTCAATGAAACTCTTATTTTATGCAAAGACTGAAATTTGGCTTGGCATGTTTCTTTATAATGGCCGGTCTGACCACAATGCGTGCACAACCAATTTTAAGTCGTAGTGACATGCTTGCTGTAGGACTCATTTTGGTTCTCTTGAGCTCACTTTCAAGCTCAAGCTGAATCTTACTAGCCTTCTCTTTTCGTTTAAAAGGAGTATCCATCCATTTTTTCATTTGATTTTTTAGAAAAAAGTTTTCTCCAGTTACTTCATCAATTTGTTCCTTCAAATCTACAATGGACACTACCATGTCATCCCTCTCTTGTTCTAATTCACCAATTTCTTTAGCTAGAGCACTCTTTTCTTCAATGAAACTATGATATGCATCAATTAATACACTTGCTAATGACATCAATTTTTTCTGAGAGTAATATTTCAGGTTTTTCTGAACCTCTAGAAAATTTACCTCATCCTCTTCATTGTCATTATCAGCATTAGATTTATCCATGAGTGCAAAGATTGATTCATATCTCGAAGGTCCATCATCAACAGCCATATAGGAAGCATCTCCTTGATCATCTTCATCTTCATCTTCAGATTCACTTGAGGAATCTCCCCAGGCCGCCAGAGCCTGTTTCACCAAGTTGTCAACAACTTCTCTTCTTTTGAATTTCATGTCAGGGACCTGGTTCCTCTTTGATGTCATTTCAGTGTTGTTCTTGTAGTTTTAGATAACCAAAGCTACGAGAGTAAGAAGATGAGTTTTAGAAGTAAAATTGTATTTAGACAAATTGTAATTATACATTGATGATTCTTAATGTGATGAATACAAGCCTATATATCTAAATTACAATGAAATGATACTCGGTTACTTGTAACTAACTTTCCCCCCAATTCATGTGACACTACGTAAAAGAGGGTTAGGTATGAGTATGTTAAATGAGTATTAACGTGACATTTTAGCCATAAAAAGTCCCACCGGGATGATTTTGGGTGGAAATAGTTGTTTTGAAATCAAGAAAAGTAGTAAGGTGCATAAGATTCGATAGAATCAACTAGGTTTACACTAGGTCTGCTTTCCAGTCCGTTTACATGAAAATCCGTTGAGAATTTGGAAAAGGTTCCTCAATGAAAGTTGTATCCCTTCAAAATACTTTTCCATCCATATAAGGACCAGCTCAAATGGATATCTGTACAAAATTTTATGACCTTTAACTCAAGGGTCGCAGGGCAGTCCGCTGGACACACGTATGTGATGCAGAACGCATTCTGCGATGCATTTTGGACCAAATTTGAGTCCCAAAGTTCCCAACATTCTATTTCAAAATGCTTTAGCATCTGCGGCGCAAAATGCGATAGACCATATCCGGGATTCATTAGCGTCTATTTTTTCCGAAATTTTGTTCTATTTTTCCAGTTCTCCAAGCCCTAGCATGAATTTTCTCTCATCTTCTCATCCTCCTACATAAAGGTAAGTCTCTCTCGTGAATGTTTAAGTTATTTTAACACTTATACATGGGTTCTTAACAAGATTCTACGCCACAATCTTAGGATTTAAAAAAAACGCTTCTCAAGTTTTCAAGTACAAATTTTTGGATTTGTTCTTCAAAGTTCAGACATCTTTAAGTTTTGGAGAGATCATGGTATGTAAGGAGAACTCTTTAGATGTGGGAATATTATTGATCTTCCCCATGTCATGTTTTCATGATTTCTACAAATTGCATCAGAAGTAGAGTTAAGCCATTGTTTCATGAAAAACTTAAGAACTTCTGCTCTTTAATCGATATAGTTTCGTAATTCGTTCACGATTATCATTCTAGATGTCATGAACTCAGTACCCAATAATTATGGTCTTGTGTTTGATATCTCATGAGTTTTAGTTGTGAAAGATTAGTATGCTTATGAACAATTAATCTCTAAACTCTATAAACAGTTCATAAATCCATGTCTCATGATAGTAATGTTCAGTATTCCATATTATGCATTACAATATGATTATCAGTTCCTTAGTATAAATTTTTAAATGCTGAACACCTGTATTTGGGCCCGAGGCCATAAAATTGTGCACTTACGTTTAGGACTGAGGCCACAGGAGATAAACTCTCAGAAACAGGTGATTTCATATTCAGAATAGGGAGTATTTGTGACTATACTTCCTTTTTTCAGTTCAGGTATCAGTATGTTTTAGTTTCAATATATTACATATTTATTGATTTGGGCTGCCCTTTTCCCGAGTATGTCACATCGGGAACCTGGGCCTGGATGTAACGCGAAACCCGATGCTTGACTACATGCGACTGAGTGAACCAACTGGCTGGTTAAATCAATATGTGATATCATATCATACTGAACATGTGATATCATATCATACTGAATGCGAAAAATAAACTAACACATGTTGATCTACTAAAAAGTCTGATTGATATAAATCATAAATGCGGAAATACTAATAAAGTCTGAAGCATAAACTGTAGCCCACAAGTCCAACATCAAAAGCCTGCGACTCTGTCTAAATGTTACTCTAGTCTATGAAGCCTCTAATGATGTACTAAAAATACTGATTGTTGCTGGGACAAGGCCCCCGGCATACCCGGCTGTCTGTAAATACTAAAAAAATGTAATAATAATGATAATGCCCTGAAAGACTGGGGCTCACCAATCAAGTGATACTGGAAATCCTAATGAGCAGATCCATTGTCCTTTAAATCATTACATGCATCGCCAGATGCAGGCCCCCGACAAAAGGGATGTCAATACATTTGAATTGCACTGGTATGTAAAGCAATTGTAAGAAATAACTGTAAGTGCTAAAACTGAAACTGAAGCTGATAACTGAAATGAACAAAAGAAGTAAAGTTATGAATACTTCCTGTTCTGAATGGGGAATCACCTGCTTAACTGAAATCATAATCTGTGGCCTTAGGCCCAAAATAAGCACACAAGTTTGTGGCTTGGAGCCCAAGTATACGTATACATAACTGTGGCCTTAGGCCCAAAACACAAGTGTTCAACATTCAACAATTCATATTAAGCAACTGAGAATCATACTGTAATGCATAAACCCGGAATACTGAACATTACTATGCTGAGACATGTATTCATGAATTGATTATGGAGTTTAAAGCACTAACTGTTCATAAGCATACTGACTTTTCATGATTGAGACTCATGGGACATCAAACATGAGTCTATACTGATTACCTATTGATTTCACGACATTCGGAATGGCAATCATCAACGAATTATGAAACTATATCATTTAGAGAGAAGAAGTTCTAAGTTCTTCAACTCTTCATGAAACTATGGCATAACTGTGTTTCTGAGGCAATTCGTAATAGTCGTAAAAGAGACGTAGCGTGGGGAGAATCATTAACACTCCACGCGTAGATAGTTAGCCTTACATACCTTAACTCTGACCTTTGAGCGTAATACAATGTTCGTCACCCTTCCCAACAATAATCTATAGCAATATATATCAAAGGGAACCAATATTAGCACTATTACTCATATTTTGGTCACTTAGGCATTTTATCAAACACCTTATGGGCGTAAAGCCTCATAGCCCTTATTAATGATGTTTCTACACCCAATAATCCATTCTCTTGTTTCTAGGTGATTCTACAATTCCAATTAGATAGAATTAACACCATTCTTCATCACCCATATGATTATAACAATCCTAAGTCAACAAATCCAAAACCCTACAATGGCTCATATGTTTCTCTTTATCAAACCCATCAACTTATGGCCCATAAACTTAGAGACTAATCATCAATTCAGAACTATAATTGGCTCTAGAGTAGAAGCATTACCTTTTTGAAGTTCAATCCTCTTGAATTCGAGTTCTAGGGTTTCTTCACTCAACAATGGTGTCTCAATTGAGTATCTAATGGTTTGAGGGGTTTAATCAAGTTAATAAGATGTTGGGTAATTGGAATTAACTAGAAATCATCATTAAACTTACCTTGAGGTGTTCTTGAGACTTGTTCTCTCTATCTCTAGGGTGATTTTTGAGCTTTTGGGTGTTAGAAAAGTAAACTCCAAACTTAGATATAAGTTAAAAACAAAAATCTGAATTTTTTATCCAAAACCTAGCCCATGCACGATGGGCCCACGTCGCACTCCCATCGCGGGGTGCCTTGTAGAGAAAATTTTAGAGATGGCATTTATCGCCCTGGCCAAGCGACGCATGGCCTTCGCGCATTATCCCACGCGCGACGCATAGCCATCGCGGGTGGCCCTGCTCCTGCAACGTTTTAGTACTGCTCGTAAATTCTTGCTACGTGATCTGTTTGGCTTGATGCTTATATGGATGGAAAGATATTTTCACGTACTACAACTCTCGTTAAGGAAGCTTTTCCAAACTCCTAATTAATCAAGGGGTTATGGTTTCTTGAAGTAGGACCCTCAGCCACTTTCATAAAAGCATGAAACCTTCTAATTTCATTTTACTCTCTTAATACGAGTCAAAACTTAGCCTGAAGACTCGAATGTTACATTACCTACGCCCAAAGTGAAAAATATCACTAGCGGGCTGGGCTGTTACAGATGGTATCAAAGCCACTCTTGTGTCAGCCTTGTCGATGGTGGGCCACAGTTCAGGGTAGGCAGGGCAAACCTTAGTGTTGAGTCTAGGAAATTCTCATACGGTGGGGTAAATCTCAACGAGAATGCTGAGTCCATAAGCGGGGGTGTATATGACACCCCAGCATAGGAGGAAATTTCCTCAATGACAAAACACAAGAGAGATGCTGGGTATATAAGTACGTAGGCCTTACACCCTAGTGACGCATTTTAAAGTCATGCGGGCCTAAGCCCAAAGCGGACAATATAACTAGCGGGCTGGGCTGTTACAGAGTACCCCACAACTACTTATTTGTTTAAGTTGGTTTTACATACAAGTACGATTCAAATGTACTTACGTCCCTTTTGCCTGGGACCTGCATTTCATGATGCAAGTACTCATTTTCAAGATAACAAATCAGTTCGTTAGGATCTCCTTCGTATGAGCTGCTTGGTGAGCCCCACTTCACTTTCCTTCGAGGCGTTGTTTTTTTTTTTCAGTCATTTTTTTATATTAGACAGTCAGGTATGCTAGGGGTCTTGTCCCTGTAATTAGTCAGTATTTCAGTACTCTTCAGAGGCTTCATAGACTAGAGTAGCCGTGTTGACTATACCTTGTTATTGTGTTAGCCGTGTTGGCTACACCTTTTTATTCTCAGTATTTCTTATTTCTAAGATTTATTCAGACTTGCAGTAGTTCAGTATGTTTGTAAATTACATTCCTCAACAGTACATGTCCCAATTTGATTCAGCCAACCATGTGGTTCGCTCAGTCACATGCAATCAGGCACCGAGTATCGCGTTACGCTCAGGCCATGATTCGGGGTGTGACAATTCAATTCTAACTAATTAGACTAACTCAACAATTCCACTAATAAACTAAGAGCCCATTTGGACGGGCTTACGACTTTTGACTTAAAAGCCATAAGTATAAGTCATAAGTTCGGAAATATAACTTATGACTTATTTTTGTTATTTTGGGTTAAAAACAAGTGCTTAAAAGTAATTTTTTTATTTATTTAACCCAAACACTATAAAAGTGCTTAAAAGCACCTAAAATAAGCCAATCCAAACAAGCTCTAACTAATTAAGCTGATTAGGATGCTGATTCAGCTTCTATTACAATATTCTATATGGATATCGTCATCGTACATAAATTCTTTGCCTTCTCTAAAGGTAGTATGGAAATTTTTGAGAAAACACATGATAAATAATGTTAATTTTGTAAGAAAAAACAGATTCCAATTCATATACAGTATAGTTGCAAGTCAGAACACTAGGTGTAGAGAGCAAACTTCTCCATTTCCATTTTCAAGTTACTTTATTTTTAATATTTATTCTGGCTATGGGTGGTTTCAGGAGAGATAGAGCTAGGCTGAAGAATAACTTGGAAAAGGTGATTAGGCAGGACATCACACAGTTTCAACTCACCGAGGACATGACCGTAGATAGGAGGTTATGAAGGACATAGATCAGGGTATAAGGCTAGTAGTTAGTTGAGCATTGCCACACTTCGTACTACTTTTGCGGTTTCTTGTCCTTTCATTTATGTTATTATCTGTTGTGTATGGACTTCGATTGTCGTATGCGTTGGTGGTAGTATGTTATTGTTCATTTTTCAAATTGCTTTATCATGCTTTATTTAGTATTTTGCATTAGCTCCTTTACTTCTATTATTTCTTTTCCCAGACTGATTTGGTTTGCCTTTCGTTGAGCCGAGGGTCTATCGGGAACAACCTCTCTACCTCCCATGGTAGGAGTAACGACTGCATACACTCTACCCTCCACATACCCCATTTGTGGGATACGCTAGGTGTGTTGTTATTCTGTTTCATTATCTTATACAAAAAGGATGAAAATATTTTCCTTAAATTAGATGTTCATGAAGGAAAGTTGCAAAAACTATTTGTTGATAACATTTCATACAAAGTTTCACTGCATTCTAGTACTTCCTTTTAGAACTTCATTGAAATTAAAACAATGAAAGAAACTAATGTGTATATATTTGTAGAGAAAATAGACTTATTTTTTTCAACCCCCCACTTTAGAAGCTGGTAAAATATTATTTCTTTATCATACTTTTTGTTTCTCTATGACTTCTTTTTTATCTTCCTAAGAGCTCATCTTATTTTTTCAAGGGTAAAGCGTTAAATTTGTTCCTGAACTATGTGAAATGGAATAGATTTGTCCTTTGTTAATAGTTGTGGTTAAATATGCCTTGCCGTTACTAGTTGGAGTAATTCTCCCTTTCGCATTGTTGAAGGGATTTTTTTATATTTTTTTCCCTCCTTTCTCTCTTCCCTCATTACCTCTATCACCAATCACTCTTTCTATGGTGATTGTTGGTAGAGATAGTGGCGCGGAGAAAGAAACAATGAATTAAAAAATTATATAGTTGCATGGTGATCACATTTTATTCCTCTTTTACTTAAATTGTAATATATTTATAATGGTATGATTTTGAAGAAGAAAAAAAAGAGATAAAGTTGACAATATAAAATTAAAATAGACCATTAAAAATTAATTGACATATGAGAGGAAGAATGCCTATGTAAAGTAGAGGGAAAAGTTTAATTTTTAAAGACAAATTGAGAGTGTAAAATAAATGTTTCAATAATGATTAACAATTACTTGAAAGAGGAAATATCAAAGCAATTTTTTTTTTCACTCACTTAATCAATTCTGAATGCCATGAGTGTTAAGACTTGTTCAATAAATCATTTTTTATAGTACTCCCTCCGTCCATTTTTAGTTGTCCACATTTGATTTAGCATACCCCTTAAGAAGCAACAAATAAAATGATAAATTTGTTATATCACACTTTGAGTATAATAAATTCAATACTTTGAAAAATGATTATAATTAATAATAAGGATAGATTAAGGAACTAAGTGATAAATTTTATCTTGATTTTGGAAACTAGACAAGTAAAAGTGGACATCTATTTTTAGTATAGTGAACAAGTAAAAATAGTCGGAGGGAATAATCATTAAAAATAAAAAGGGAAAATGTGCAAATATACCCCTCAACTTTGCGATTTAGAGCAGATATACCCCTCATTAACAAAATGGTGTGTATATATGTCACGACCCAAATTACCGATCGTGCGAGCACCTACCTTATTATCACTATTAGGCGAACCCTTACCCGTTAACCCATTAATTACTGGCCAATTTCAGCTTCTTTAATCATTTATACTCTAACAATCAATAAATAAGTGAATGAATAAATAGTCTGACCAAGTCATAAATAATAAATAATATAAGTACGGAAGTCTTAACTATAACACCTCAAAAATCTGAAAGTCATCATACAAGGACTCTAGCCAACAATGTCTAAAGAATGAAATATATGTCAACTATAATAATAAATAACGTATGGAATTTAAAGTATACATTTGGAAAGAGAGATCTTCAAGTGGCAAGACATGAGTAGAAGCTCACCCTCGGATCTGATCGAGCAAACTAGCTTCAAGCTAGAGATGTAGTCTGGATAAAATCTCTGGAACATAATCTACACTAAAAAAGGGTGCAACAAGGTAGTATCAGTACAAACACTATGTACCGGTAAGCATCATAGGCCGATTGAGATTAATTCACGTATATAAGCATAAAATTAACAAGATAAACAGATAGACACTTAATACTCAAATTCAAGTCACAGAATATCCCATAACAGAGTCACAACCTAAGATGAAGCTTCTAAACCACAAGTCTGTCAAGTCTCAATAATTTCACCTGATAATCACAAGTCCAAGTTCTGTCCCTAGGTAGAGTCACTAATCCACAATTTAACTCATTCAATGGTCATATTTATATCACAATAGGCATTCAACATCCATACCAAAATCAGAACCAAACGAGCATATAATAATGCAGAATAAAATGTAATGATGTGCAATGCAATGCACTGGCCAATCACTCGAACTGTACATACATGCTAATTAGTGTCTTTGCCCAATAGCTATGACCTGCAGGGGACCCATGGGTGTACATGTACCCTCGCTCCGGAATCTTACCTCGGATCACGAGCCTTTAACTTAGGCCATATCCTTATCCCCTGTCAAATGTGCCCAAAATCGAGGTCACATCCTCACCCCCTTTCAAATGCGCCTTTTCATATATATATATATATATATATATATACATCACTTTTAATGAGCGATTATCAAGTAGTATATCATTTTCATCAAGAAGATCATATTAACTTCTCACCACAATTGTCATCAAATAGTATCACAAGTTCAGCAAGAAGATTATATTAACTTCTTCACTAATTTCACATCAGTTTCCATGATGTATGAATGTATGAATGCGTAAATCAGTGTAAACAGGGTAAAAAAATAGAAACAAATAACAATGAAGGTACAAGTCACAAAGCCTCAATTCATATCAAGACTTAGATACATCAGCTCAACCATGAAATGAATCATACCAACCATCTCGACCAACATAAGGGTCTATGTCCCTCTTTACTTCCCAACATAACATGTACACCTCCCAACTAAGTCTTGTATCACCAAGGCACTCCATTTTCTCATATGTCATCATCAACACCAAGTCATAATTCATTATTAATATGCGTATGAATGAGAATGTACGCTATGCACGATATCATTATCAACAGTAAATCATAATCAAGATTTCATATGTGTACTATCATAAGTCTATATCACTATTCATGTCTAAACTCTTTATCCTTCCTTTCTCTGATGATATGTGTCACAATAAGAGAGAACTGAGTACAATGACAATTTAGGTAATAAGTCTAATCACAACAACAGGACAACGAGCCACCATCAACAACAATCAACCTAATAGAAATCTATCCCAAATCGCCACAGTATGAATACAACTACACCTCATATTTTAGTACATAAAATAATGGTGACGAGCATACAAAATCAGAAGTCATACGAACCTAGCTAATATCCAACCAAAACACCATGTCCGAAGACCTAATCATGCTTTCTCTCGTCAATTCTACACAACACATACATTTCGCTAATCAAAGTCTAACTAAAGTAAGCCGTAACCTACCTGGAATGTCGAACAACAATCTCGAATCGTCAAACCTTAGCCTCACCTTCCTCGTTGGAGAGCCTTGAAATGATTAACGTCTATCAAATAATTAATCTACATCAGAAAACAAGGCCAAAAATACCCATATTGGTATACTTTCAGAAAAATACCGAAAATACCTCTACAATGTGACTCCAGGTTCATGAGGGTAAAACGGGAAACTTAGTGCACAATTATGTTACCCATCATCTAGTTAACCTTCAATCTTAATTTCATGGAATTGTATTCATCACAAGATATCCAAATTCATCTTTTCCTATATTTAGCCCTAGGGTTCTTAACCCATTAGTTCTTCACAATTAGTGTGTAGGATGACTACGAGATGATGAAAATCAACAATAAATAATGAATACTGGGTTAGAATCTTACCCCAAAGTTCTTGTGAATGCTATTCCATTTTTATCTCCCAACCCTTCAACTATTGAAGGTTTCATCAATTCTTGGGTTCTACTCTTTCACCCACCATTAATGAAGCTGAAGCTTGTCATGGGTTTCGAAGCAGGAATGATAATGAATCACCTAAGGGTTTGCACTTATCTTTAAGGAGGAACTTCACCCTAGCCCTAGGAAAATAGCCTCTCACTTTCTAGGGAATTTTTTTTGGGTTTATGAGGGAAAAGACTCGAAAATTACACTTAAAAATGACTTTTCTGCCCAAACTTTCGCTGCAGAGGGTGCCCAATTTTCTGAAATGTTCAAAACTTCGTTTTAGCCCCCAAAACTCATTCGAAACCTCCCGAACACAAATCATATATGCGTTTTGATTGTAAACCACATTATGGACTCACCCGTGACCTTCGAATTCCCAAAAGAGATCATTTTAACCCGGTGTTGACCAAGTCAACCCCAACACTATGAAACTAAGCCTTCACTCGAGACTCGAAACATCCCCGAACGCCTTGGGACCCAAACCAATGACTTAACTAAGTCATAGATCGTACTAACGGGACTCGAGGGAAATGTCAACAAGGTTAAATAGGTCAAAACACTATAATGACCAAACGTGTCATTACAATATACCTCGATGTTACAAAAACGGCAATAAACCCTTTTGCTGACGGATTTTAAAAAATCATTTAGCTTGTTTTTAATTAAAAAATGCAATAAGTCAACCCAATTTTTTAGTAGACTATTTTTAAAGCCACATGGTATTTCTTTCCTGGTGGGTCGGGTCTGGTTCATTTAAAAAATGGGCAGACTTATTTTTCTTAAAGTCACAAAGATATTTTTTTAAACGAATCAGACAACCACTAGAAAAAAATGCCATGTGGCTTTAAAAGTATCCTAAAAAAAATTGGGTAGTGTTACACCCTGTACAGTAGAACCAAGGTTAGACTCGTATCGTTAGAATTTTAGTGGAAAATTTGAAAGTTTGTACGTGTTGCGAAAGTGGTTGATAAGCCTATTTCGGGCACCCGTAACCCCTTGATTAATTGGGAATTTGGAAAAGTACCCTTAATGAAAGTTGTAGTACGAAGAAATATCTTTCCAACCATATAAGGACCAGGACTATCAGAAATCAGAGCAGGGAGATATGATCGTCGCAAGATGGCTAATAGTAAGGCGCTTAAGATTCGATAGAATCAGCTAAGTTTTCGATACGTCTGTATTCAATCCCAATTTTGTGGAAATCCATTGAGAATTTGGGCAAACTAAAAACATAAAAGTTGTAGCTCTTTGAAATATCTTTCCAACAATATATTGTGGAGCTCGAACGGAGCTCTTTGTTAGGAGTTATTCCCATTTTACTGAACGTTGTCAATGAGCAGAAAAACGTGAAATTTTGACTAAGTGTAAAATGGACAGGGGAGCTCGCCCCAAAGTGAGGCAGGGGCAAGCCATATACCATGCTCAGCAAGGTAGGGGTCCAAAAGTGAAAAAAATTGAGAAAAATCGTCTAAGTGTAAAATGGATAGGAAAGCTCGCTGAGCTCGCCCCAAAGCAAGGCAAGGGCCTGCCTTAGACCGCGCTTGCGAGCATGGGGTTCCAGATTGCCCCATGCTATAAATTCAACACTTCCCTCGAAATTTTATTTATCAAACATTCCAATTTCGTTCTAAAGCCCTAAACAGCCGTTTTCCTTCTCTCCTCATCCTCCCACGTCAAGGTAAGATCACTTTAATGATTCCTAAGTAATTCTAACATTAATTCATGATGATTTCCAAGGTAAATCCTGCTCAAGCGATTCAAAATTAGAGTTTTGGTGTTTTTCGTCACAAAAGCAGTTTAGTTTGTTGGATTGGAGCGATTACAGGTATGTAGGGTTTCTATCTACGTGTAGGAACATCATTGTTCTTCCCCACGCCATGTTCTTCCATTATTATACGAAAGCTCATAAAAAACTAGAGTTCTAGACATGTTCATGATAACCCTAGGTACATGTACTATGATGTACCATGTTTGTATTACTAATTCATTATTGTATTCTTGATATTCCATTTTGGTTATTCAAAATCTGTCCATAATCCATGAAAACCGATACTTTGCATTCCATGGGTTCTTAAATGCAAGAGATGAACCATTATTCTTATTTTAATGAAAATCCTATATGTCTCCATGTTTTCATACAAGTATATAATGTAATTATTAAGAAAAATAAAAAAGAAGAAGTATATAATGTAATTATATATTCCAGTTATATTATACTTACAATTCATTTCTACAAATCTTATTTAAGAAAACCGTGGGCTAAGATGCCACTTATTTTCATGTTCATATTTTTTGAAGTTGCATAGATTACCGAGAAGGCTCATATAGCCTGAAACTACGCTTGCCACCGTAGGATAAGGATCGCTCCGCCCAATTAGGACGATACCTTCATGTTTACCCATTGCGGGTTATTGGATCCTTTCATGTTCATGTTCATGTCTTGTATCCCACCAAGGTACAGGATGGCTTAGCTGATCAGGCAGAGATCAGACGCCACGTGCTTACGTGGTGGTTACATGTTGGTTACACTAAGGTTCTCCCACTTAAAATATTTTACTCATGATATATATATATATATATATATATATATATATATATATATATATATATATATATATATATATATATATATACACATGTCAGACGATACTCATGTTCATGTTCATCTTATAGATACAGTTTCATTTTCAGTTCTATTATTTCCATGTGCCATGCTTATTTCATTCAGTTTCTTTACATACCAGTACAATTCGAATATACTGACGTCCCTTTTATTTTCCCGGGGCCTGCATTTCACGATGTAGATTTATGCGATGACAGATCAGCTCATTATGACACTGCTCGTATTAGCCTTTTGGTGAACCCCACCTCATTCGGGGTTTAGTCAGTATTATATTTCATGGTAGTTTTGCAGTTAAGGTATGTCGGAGGCTTTGTCTTGGTGAACAGTTTAGCAGTTAGACTCATGTAAGAGGTTTCATAGACCAGTCAGTTATGTCATGTCAGATGTTCAGAGTCGTATAGCCAGTATTGGCTCAACATTTATTGTATTTTCAGTTTATTTTCGCATCATGTTTAAACAGTATTTTCATTAGTATTATGATAACTCATGTTATTCAGACTATACATGTTTTAAAGTTATTTTCCGCATTTAGTTCATGCCCTATGTTGATTCAGCAAGTCATGTGGTTCGCTCGATCACATGCAGTCAGGCACTGAGTGCCGTGTTATTCCCAGGCCATGGTTCGGGGCGTGACAAGTCTTGGTATCAAAGCCTAGATTCAAGTTTCTTATGGAGTCTATGAAACCTTGTCCAGTGGGGTCGCTTTCATATGTGTGTGCGTGCCACACATATAAATAGTTGACTACCAAGACATCTAGGATTATCTCACTTCTTTCTACTCTAGACCATGCCATAAAGCCTAGTGCAATAGGTAGCCTTTTTTTCCTATCGAATTTGGTATGTATCGAATGTGCAAGAGACGAGCAGGGAGTTCAATGTCCACGTGAGGATGATTACCCATTGGGGTATGGTTGTGAAGTGTCTGATGGTAACGAATGAGACTTGAGATGATGATATTGAAAACGAGATAAATTGCATAGTTACTACAGACTAGGGCATAACCCTTATGAGAATTCAAAAGCATTTATTATATTTTTCGGCCATCATTTTATCTCAGTTATCAGTTATGCAACCCTTCAGTTAGCAGAGTTATAGTTATTCAGTTCGTCAGTACTCAGTATTTAGTTACCAGATTTCCAATTTTAGTGTATCCGGATTCTTGTGACTTGTGAGTATACAATGATGCCTATTGGTGTTAAAAGAAATTATTAGTAATGATGACTATAGCAAAATTTTGTATGCTCTAAGTTCGGGTTAGGACCCAAGACTCGTCGAATGGCGCAGGAAGTGATTTTTTAGATGATGGTATACTTTGAAGGACAAGTCTGTGCATGATAGTATATCCATATGTGCTTTACCTTATAGAATAATTTATTTTTATTTTTGAGAATAGAGACGCATGTAGGATAATGATAGCTCAGATGTCAGACTTCAGGTGTAACGGGTTAAGAATTTAGCTGCAACGGGTATAGAATTGATCATATAATTCTGGACAGAAAGGGCCTAAGGATAAAATGCCTAGGAGTCAGAAAATTTTGCTATAACCAAAGATGTGTTTTTCCGTATGACTCATTCACATGACTAAGAAGATATGATGTACGGAGTGAGAACCAGGATCAAACGGTTTTAAATTTCTAGACATAGTTTTGGCTTGTTTAACTTTAGTTATATCAGAACCAGAGATTACGACATTAAAAAGTTACCATAAGAAGTAGATATTATTATGAGATAAGAAGATGTGACAGTTCCCTCTTAGGTTATGTGAGTAAGTGTTTACACCAGATGTGGATAGTCGCATATGATTTTGAAGTGTATAGAAAGTTTGGGGTTAGGTATTCCAATTTCATTTAAGACAGATGGAATTTCCCTAAGTGTGACCCATGCATATAGTTCAGAAAAGATATTATGCGACCATAGAAGAGGTAGGCAGGGGATGAAAAGATAAGTCTCATGGCGATCAGTCTTAGAGACAGAACTAGAAGAACGATTAGATGGCGACTGATTGCTAGACTTAAGGGATCTACAAGCTTAAAACCTCAGCTTTTGAACTAAGGGGGAGATGGTGCGACAAGGTACCAAGTTATATCATGTGTTGCATATATCAATAAGTGCCGAGAAAGAAAAGTTTGGAGTAACGTTACGTTTCCAATTCTGGAGTAATTCACATACTAGGTGGTACTTATGCCCAAAAGTACTCTACTCATACCTTACGTACTATATCATGCCCATGTTAGAGCTTTACACTCCATGTTTATGATTCAAGAATGACGACTCCATAACGATAGTGATCTATGCAAAAGAAATTTTTTTCATGTTTTGCACATCAGGTTGTGCTTATGTCTAAAGTTAAATCCATATTCATGTCACACGTGTCTATCATTCTTTTATACCCATGTCCACATTATAGCTCTTAAGTACTCTTGAATATGATGATAATTTTGATGAGAATCAGGGAGAAAGTAATGTAAACGTTTAAAGACAAAAGTCCTATGCGATCTACAGCTATTCCTTGAAGAAGAGAAGAAAGCCAAAGGTAAGTGACTTATTTTGACCCCAATGATTATTCTATCCACGTTCCCACGTACTCGTGCCCTAATCCATGTCTTCATGTATCCCACTTATAGCGGTATCGTAACAATGATAGTGATAAGTAGTGATGAAAGTAAATCAAGATGGATGTCCTACCCACGATTCAATGTAATTTGTGCTTATGTTCCTCTGGATAATGTTTTAAACTATCTCGTAACTTGACATAAAGGATTCCCTTTTATTTGCCTTGAGTACCTATGCCCTGCTCATGTTAGAGCGACTTTATACTCATGTGTTATGTGCTTGATGAACGAAGTACTCATGCATATAATCCCTTCTTTCATGAGCCTTATTTTATAACGAGGGTATTAACTCGCAGTGATAAGAGTAAACTATGTTGAACCATGTCCCATTCTGTAAGTATATCTATGTTCCAATGGTGATACCTTATCCATGCCCTATGTCTTTAAGTACCCAAGAGTGAAGCCTACAAATTGTACTCCATGTAAGTCGTACTTATGCCTTATTCTCACTTCAATACTCATGATCTCATGTCCAAAAGTCAGGTTATGTAGCTTTGAAGTACTCATGTAAATGCCATATTTCTCATGTCCCCATGCCCCATGTCATGCTACTCACGTATTCACGCTTTATGCCATAGTAATCACGTTTCCATGTACGTATGTTCTGTTTTATGTCCTTCATAGCTCAATGCACTTGTGTTATGTTTATGCTCTGAAATGAAGTTTCTCATATGATTCGCACGAATGATTTCTTTTCTCTCAAATCCTTTATGATCCGCTCACGATAATAAGTAAGGTAAACCAAGGTATTCATATCTATGTTCAGAACGAACAAGGTCAGGTTCGAAGTAAGTACCTTGTGGTACTTATTCCAAAAGTATTATACTCAGATTCAACTTATTCATGTCATGTCTCTACTAGAGCATTGGACTAGGATCATATTCGTGTTCTATGACTCATGTCTATCTCATTCGCACCGAGTTGCGCTCACACTCAAAGCCTAAGTTATACTCCTATCTCATATGTCTATCGTGGTGGTATATGAACATCTATGATCAAGTCTCTAAGTGTTCAGGTCCTATCTCAGCTCAGCATACAAGTCTCCTGTTTTAAAACTCATGTTTTCAGCATTCAAATTTTATGTTATGATATCCATGTTTTCACGTATTCAGGTCTCAGGTCAGTTCAACGCTCATGTGTCCACGTCGGGTAGTATTCATTAGTCATGTTCCATGTCATGCTCCTTACATCCATGCAATCGTGTCATGTTTATGCTCGTGTTCCATTACTCATGTCATTCGTGCTCGTGAATTCTTTCTCAAGTCCCGTGTATAGTATCCATGTATTCATTCACTCCAATATCTATGTGCTCATGTCAAATCGAGATCCATGAAAGTTATTATTCACGAATTCATTCCAGTTTAGTATTCATTTAGTAACGTTCATGTTTTACTACCTTGTTATGTCATGTGCGTGTTATGATGCTCTATGAGGCTTGCGTTGTGCCCTTACTTATCCTCCTTCCTTCCAAGCTCCAGTACTCCAGCCCCAAAATTAAAAGCCCAACCCAATTGTCTAAATGGATAAATTAGCTCTCTTTATTATTAGATTTTGAGCTCGTGATCTACAAGTTATCAAAATATTAACTCTCAGTTTGTTAATACCAATCTATAATGAAGAAATAAAACAAATTAAACCAAAACTATTGTATAATACATACGTTTGATAGTTTTATTTGAGCTAGTGATCTACAAGTTTTCAAAGACTAGTAACGCTACAATTTTTTAATACCAAATACCAAGGTGTGCGGAGATTTGGTAAGAAAGGGAAACTTAGTCCAGATTTATTAGACCTTATAGAATCCTTCGAAGGATTGGTCAAGTGACTTAAGAGCTTAAGTTTCCACAAGAATTGGCTGCCGTACACCTAGTATTTCATGTATCCATGTTGAGGAAGTGTGTGGGAGACCCGTCGTTAGGTGTTCCTGCTGACACTATAACGGTTAAGGATGGCCTAACCTGTGAGGAAATCCCTGTGTCTATTCTTGATCGTCAGGTTTGCAAGTTGAGAACTAAGGAAGTAGCCTCCGTAAAGGTGCTATGGATGAGTCAGGAAGTCGAAGAGGCTATTTTGTGAAGCCGAAGAAGGTATGGAATCCAGATATCTGCATTTATTTTAAGAGCAAGCAGAAAACGTTGAAGCTAAATTCCATGTCCATGTCACGTCCTTTACGTATTCATGCCTCATGTTTCATGTTCACACTCATGTAATCTCTACTCATGTCACATGTAGCAGCGTTCACGTTTCCATGAAACTATGTCAAGTTATTTCAGTCTCCATGCTCCAGGTCATGTTTCCTCATGTACATGTACCCAAGCCATGTTCTCAATAATGACCCATTATTCGAGGACAAATGATCCCAAGGGGAAGATAATGTTACACCTCGTATCTTAGAACTAATGCTAGACTCGTATCGTTAGAGTTTTAGCGGAAAATTTGAAAGTTTGTATGTGTTGAAAAATGGTTGATAGACCTACTTCGGGCACCCGTAACCCCTTGATTAGTTGGGAATTTGGGAAAGTACCTGTCACGACCCAGCTAGGGGCCGCGACGGGTACCCGGGGCTAACCACCGAGCACCGCTCGTACTGTTACTTCTTAGACTCATTCAACAATCATTTATTGATTTCATGCTCATTTTACAAAAGAAACTACTTTTCATTACAAAACATAATGCTTTTATACAATAACATATATCAATATATTTATACAATATCCACGTCGTGAAACCACATAACCCACATTGAGTATCTACGAGCCTCTATTGGATCACACATACAATTGTACACAAAAGATTCGTCATGAGCACCTCCGGAACAAGGGAGTGCTTTCAGTCAGCTAACAACTTCTAAGAGTCCGGAGCAAGATCTCCTCCCGGTCTACCAGTGGGCATGAACACAGCGTCCAAAGAAAACGGACGTCAGTACGAACATTGTACTGAGTATGTAAGGCAGGAATGAAATGAACAATGTCATAAAAGCATCATGAGTCATAAGAAAAGATATAACCAGCTTGAGTGTTATAAGCAACATACTTTTTACATATATCATATTTTGCATCATCATAGTGTATGTTTTGTCATATCCCATGTATCATCACATTCATCATCACATACTTCATCACGTACATCGTCACATCGTACTCCGCATCATTACCCGCGTTCGGGTAATCCTCATATGCTGCCCACTAGTGGTGATCATGCCCGGCCCTCTAGGCTCGGTGTAAACATAGCAGCCCGCATTAGCGGTGACATGCCCGACCATATAGGCGCGGTGGAATCATACGCAGCCCGCATTCGCGGTGACATGCCCGGCCAAATAGGCACGGTGGAATCTTATCATCACAAAATCAATCATAACACATCACTATTACACATCTCATAACATAGCATCATCTTATCATTTCTTGGTATCTTATACATATCATCATCGTATTACAAACTAGCATTTTTAATCATCTTATAGACATATTATATATTAGTATTAAGAGCATACATTAAGCTTTTAAGGGCAACCACACTATGTCGGGGTGACGTAAGGTCGTGAACCCCCGATTATATTATGAACGTTTATGAGTATCGTGCCTCGCCTCAAAGGAAATAGAGCATAAGGCGAGTGTTAACAAAGATAACATCATTAGCCTTATAGGAACATCATGCCACAATTTCTTGAATCGCTATGCTCTAGCTCATTATCATCACTATCATATTCATATATAATTCAATATATTGAAGGACTCATAGGCTTCGTTTTGTAGAAGGATTATATAAGACTTGAAGGATTCAAGCCTTTTGAAAGAAGAGATAAGCCTCACATACCTTTGTCGTTTAACTATGCTATCATTAGCTTGATTTCCTTTGATGTCACGTCTCTACCTTCAAGAGAGAATTCTTACCATCGTTAGTCAATCGACGAGAAGAACGCACTACTATTTCTAGGGAAATTAGGCAACATTTCCTTTGTTTCTACAACTTTTCCCATGTTTCATTTCAACTACCAAACATTCACAACAACACTCACAATATCGTATCAACAATCATCATTTATCTACATTTACCACATTCCACCATTTTTCTCCAATTTCCCCACATTTATGGGCTTTAGCTCATCATCACATTTTCTCAAACATCACACCTATTTCATGGTATACACGTCATTTATAACATATTTATACTCCCAACTCATCAACATTCATAATTCAATCCAACTATCATTCAACTATTGCACTATTCACATTTTATGACCCATTTACTACAGTCTTCTATAATCCAAGTGTTTCAACGTATAAATACTTCAATCATCATGATAAAGTCATAAAACTTACCTTAGATGTGGTAGGAACGAGCCTTGAGTAGCAATACTCTTCTATATCAAAAACCCTACTTCACTTCCTTTGCAATTTCTTGGTGTAGATGAACTTTGATGAGTTTCACACTCTTGATTTCATGGATTTAGTGTTGTTGATCTTGACTTTCCTTTGATTCTCTTGTTGATGAATATTAGAGAGTATTCTAGATGTTTCTTGAAGTGTGGAGTGAAAATGAAATGAATGGAACGAAAAAGGGTCCCTTATACTTAACTTAAAATCTGATTTTTATGAACAGTAGTCGAAGTGCACAGTGGCCGAAAACCCATTTTACGGGCCGTATTATGGTTTACGGTCCGTCTTTCACAACCGTATTTAAGCATAACAGAACTAGAAAGGTTTTCTGGAATCATGGTGGTTTACGGTCACAGTTTACGGGCCGTATTTCGATTTACGGTCCGTATTCTAAGTCGTATTTAACCATTTAGACATTTGGTAGAAAGTTGAAGTTTTGGGATGTTGGAAGACGATAGCAGTTTACGGTCTGTATTCTACTTTACGACCAACTGGGCCGAAGTGTAAATCGGCAACTTTCGCATTTTCAATACTCATAAGTAGTCACCCCCTTCTTAGTAAAACATCGTACACTCATACTCTTCGTTGGTCTATTCATTGTACGTTCACGGAGAAATTTCCGAGGTGTAACATTCTTCCCCCCTTTTGGAACATTCGTCCTCGAATGTTAAGTCAGCGAGGATTCTAGAAATTTTTTGCCAAAGTTTCCTTTATAATATGGCGATATCCTCCTGTCACAACAACCCATAATATCACATCACAGCCTCACAAGGCCATAACACAATAAAATTCTGAGAAATGATGGGAGTAGGGGTGTTCAGATACTTTAATTATTACACTTCATTTAATGCAGGCATACCTTATGTTGTTGGCGTTTCACTTTGAATTTCTCCCGGGTGTTGGAATAAATATGGGTATTTGAATTTCATCTTTTCTTCCGCTTCCCAAGTCATTTCTTCCCTGTTGTTATTTCGCCACAACACTTTGACTGAAGCTACTTCTTTATTTCGAAGTTTTCGCATTTTCCTGTCTAGAATGGCCATTGGCACTTCTTCGTAGGTTAGCTTTTCTGTCACTTGAACGTCATCAATTGGAACAATCTTTGTAGGATCTCCAACACACTTGCGGAGCATCGAGACATGGAAGACTGGATGGACTGATTCAAGCTCCGAAGGCAAGTCCAATTCATAGGCTACATGACCCACCTTACGGATAATTTTATAGGGTCCAACGTACCTTGGACTTAACTTCCCTTTCTTGCCAAATCTCATCACCCATTTCATTGGCGATACTTTCAGAAATACCCAATCATTAACCGGGAATTCCAGGTCTCGTCGGCGGTTGTCTGCATAAGACTTTTGGCTGTTAACAATCGGTCTCGGATCACCTTGACTTTTTCGACTGCTTGTTGAATCAATTCGGGGCCTATTAATTGTGCTTCTCCTGTTTCAAACCACCTAATTGGAGACCTGCACTTCCTTCCATACAAAGCTTCATACGGAGTCATTTGAATACCGCAATGATAGCTATTGTTGTATGCGAATTCGATTAGCGGTAAATGATCATCCCAACTACCACCGAAATCCAGCACACATACTCGTAGCATATCTTCCAAGGTCTGAATAGTACGCTCGGCTTGTCCATCGGTCTGCGGATGGAACGCCGTGCTAAGCTTCACTTGAGTACCAAGACCTTCCTGAAAGGACTTCCAAAACTTAGCTGTAAACTGTGCTCCTCTATCTGTAATAATAGATAACGGAATACCATGAAATCGCACAATTTCTTTTAAATACAACCTAGCATAATCTTCCGCTGAATACGTAGTTCTAACTGGAAGAAAATGAGCTGCTTTTGTGAGTCTGTCCACGATCACCCATATAGAATCATATTTCCCTCGTGAACAGGGTAATCCCACAATAAAATCCATATTAACCACTTCCCATTTCCATATAGGAATTTCCATCGCTTGTAATAAGCCCCCTGGCTTCTGATGTTCAGCTTTTACTTGTTGGCAATTTGGACACTGTGCTACAAATTATACTATGTCCTTCTTCATGCCATTCCACCAATATATCAATTTGAGATCATGATACATTTTGGTCGCACCTGGATGAATGGAATACCGATAATAATGTGCTTCCTCTAGAATTCGCCGGCGCAATTTTGCCACATTCGGTACACATAGTCTGCCTCGGTATCTAAGAATTCCATCAATAGAAACTTCAAATGGAGACTTCTCCTGTTCATGAGATAAGTCTCTGTAATGGCACAATTGGAAGTCTTCATATTGTCGCTCTTTCACTTCTACATTCAAAGATGAAACTACGGGACCATTAATGCTGACCCTCGCACTACCTGAATCGACTACATGTACTCCAAGATTAGCTAATTGATGGAGCTCACGAATCATTTCTTTCCTTTCCGAAGAAACTTCACATAGACTACCCATGGGTCGGCGGCTAAGCACGTCGGCTACTACATTCGCCTTTTCGGGGGGGGGGGGGGGGGGTACAAAATGTTCACATCATAATCTTTCAACAATTCCAACCACCGCCTCTGCCGCAAGTTCAACTCCTTCTGCTTGAAAATATGTTGGAGACCCTTGTGATCTGTATATATATCGACGTGCACACCATACAAATAATGTCTCCATATCTTCAACACATGAATCACTGCAGCCAATTCAAGATCATGAGTCGGATAATTCTTTTCATGTTTCCGCAGTTGTCTCGAAGCATATGCAATAACTCTCCCATGTTGCATCAATACGCATCCTAATCCCATTCCGGAAGCATCACAATGCACAACATAGCCATCCGGCCCTTCTGGAAGTGGTAAAACTGGAGCTGAGGTCAATCGGTCTTTCAACTCTTGGAAGCCAAGCTCGCAAGCATCATTCCACTGAAATTTTGCTGACTCCTGGGTTAGCTTCGTCAATGGGGCTGAAATAGACGAGAAACCCTCTACGAACCTTCTGTAATAACCTGCCAACCCCAGAAAACTACGGACTTCTGTAGGTGTCGTAGGCCTTGGCCAAGTCTTCACATCCTCAATTTTCTGAGTATCGATTCGAATACCATCATTTGAAATAGCATGGCCCAGAAATGTCACAGAATTTAGCCAAAAATCGCACTTGGAAAATTTCGCATATAATTCCCGGGCTTGAAGAATGCCAAGAACAATTCGCAAATGATCTGCATGTTCTGATTCAGTGCGAGAATATACCAGAATATCATCAATAAATACTATCACAAATAAATCCAAGTGTGGCCTGAACACATATTCATCAAGTTCATAAACATGGCCGGAGCATTAGTCAATCCAAATGACATCACTCGGAATTCATAGTGGCCATATCTCGTTCTGAAGGCCGTTTTGGGAATATCCCTTCTCTAACTCTCACCTGATGGAAACCCGACCTCAAATCTATTTTAGAAAACCACTTAGCACCTTGCAATTGATCGAATAAGTCATCAATCCTTGGAAGAGGATATTTGTTATTTATCGTCACCTTGTTCAGCTATCTGTAATCAATGCACATTCGTAGGGAACCGTCCTTCTTTCTCACAAACAAGACCGGCGCTCCCCACGGCGATGAACTGGGTCTAATAAACCCCTTATCAAGCAAGTCTTTTAGCTGTGCCTTTAGCTCTTTCAATTCTGCCGGAGCCATTATATAAGGAGGAATAGAAATAGGCTTGGTGTCCGGAAACACATCAATAGTGAAATCAATTTCTCTTTCTGGGGGAAGACCTGGAAGTTCATCTGGAAATACATCTGAAAATTCATTCACCACTGGAACAGATTGAAATGTTGGCGACCTTGCTTCTGTGTCATGCACCCGAACTAGATGATAAATATAGCCTTTCGCTATCATCTTCCTCGCCTTAAGGTAGGAAATAAACCGACCTTTTGGGGATGCCGTGTTAACCTTCCATTCAAGCACGGGCTCTTTCGAAAATTGGAATAGAACCACTTTCAATCGGCAATCAACAGTAGCATAGCACGAGGCCAACCAATCCATGCCCATAATTACGTCGAAATCCAACATTTCCAACTCAATCAAATCAGCTGTGGTCTGGCGATCACATATCACCACTACACAATTTTTGTACACTTGCCTTGCTATCACGGGATCACCAACCGGAGTTAGTACCTTAAAAGGTTTAATTGACTCGAGTTTCACCCCAATACAACCAGCAACATATGGAGTAATATAAGAGAATGTAGAACCGGGATCTATCAATGCATACACATCACTGGAGAATATAGACAATATACCTGTAACCACATCCGGGGAGGACTCAAGATCCTGTCGTCTAGCTAAAGCATATATGCGGGGCTGGGTGGCACCTGAAGTAGATGCTGCCCCTTTGCCTCTACCTCGGCCTGCTGACATCTAGGGAGCCTGCCCTACCGGGCGCGCTAACGAGGAACCAGCTGCTGAGCCTGTGGGCTGAACCCCACCTCTACCATACCGTGAGGGACAATCTCGCATCATATGCCCAGTCTGCCCAAAAACATAACAGGCATCGGTGTCCTGGCAACATGGCCCTGAGTGTAATTTGCATCACCGACTACATCGTGGAACTGGGGTCTCCCATGACTATAGTCACCCTCAAACTGGGAACCTGAAGCCCTCGAGCTCTGACGTTGTCCCGAGCGAAAGGAGCGGTCAAATTTTCTATCTGGAAATCTGGGAGGTGCGCTAGTCGCCGTCTGTCCTGACTGCCTAGAATAATTCTGCCTCGATCCCCCTCTGTACTCGCTGCTCGCTCCCATAGATCTAGCCCTCTTGCTTTGCCTCCTGTCTATATCACGATCACTCCTCGATGGTTGTCGTCGCCCCTCTAAGTTCTGGGCATGGGCCTGTATACGGAAAATATCCATCCCATCTTGCAATGAAGCCTTTAAACAATCTTTGAATAAATGTGGTCCCAAACCACTCACAAATCTGTGAACACGATCTCCCATGTCAGCCACCATAGCCGGGACGTACCTGGCCAAAGAATTAAATTTCATACTATACTCCCGGGCACTCATACTTCCTTGCTTCAAATTTAGAAATATATCCGCCCTAGCTCGGCGAATCTCAGGTGGTAAATAGTGACAAATAAAAGCATCCACAAATTCCTGCCATACAGGTGGAGGCGCATTCGCTCCTCTTGATAATACCCAATGAGTATACCATAAGACTGCCACATCCCGGAGTCAATAAGAGGCCAACTCCACGGATTCAGTCTCGGAGGCATGAATAATCTTTAAAGTCCTCAACATCTCATCGATAAAGCCTTGCGTATCCTCATCCGGCTTTGACCCAAAGAACTCCGGAGGGTTTAAAGTCATGAAGTCACGGGCTCTAGTACTGGCTGATCGATCACTCGGGCCCGCACTTTGCCGCTGTGCCTGGGCGGCAACCAACTGTGTCAATAACTGAATGGCCTCGGTCATTTGTTGACCCGAAGCAACCGGCGGAGGAATTGGAGCTGGAGATCCTCCTTGCTCTTCCACATTAGGCGGGGTAAGGGAAGTATTAGACAAGGACTCATTATGCGATTCGCCTTCTTCTATATTCATCGAAGGCTCTCTTTCTACCCACCTCTTTGTCGTAGTCTTGCCTTTCTGGACGGCTGTAGTCTTTCCCTTTGGCGGCATACTGAAATCATAACGCACTATTAGGGCAAATTAAATTTTATACACGGCTCTATCGCACGATCTCAGGAGAAGAAAGATGGTAATTTTTCCTAAATGCCTTGTAGCCTCTTGTTTATTGATGTGGCGCGCAACACACCATAAACAAGACTCTACTAGACACGGCTCGTAGACACTTCCTAGGACGAACTGCTCTGATACCACCTCTGCCACGACCCAGCTAGGGGCCGCGACGGGTACCCGGGGCTAACCACCGAGCACCGCTCGTACTGTTACTTCTTAGACTCATTCAACAATCATTTATCGATTTCATGCTCATTTTACAAAAGAAACTACTTTTCATTACAAATAATAATGCTTTTATACAATAACATATATCAATATATTTACACAATATCCACGTCGTGAAACCACATAACCCACATTGAGTATCTACGAGCCTCTATTGGATCACACATACAACTGTACACAAAATATTCGTCATGAGCACCTCCGGAACAAGGGAGTGCTTTCAGTCAGCTAACAACTTCTAAGAGTCCGGAGCAAGATCTCCTCCCGGTCTACCTGTGGGCATGAACACAGCGTCCAAAGAAAACGGACGTCAGTACGAACATTGTACTGAGTATGTAAGGCTGGAATGAAATTAACAATGTCATAGAAGCATCATGAATCATAAGAAAAGATATAACCTGCTTGAGTGTTATAAGCAACATACTTTTTACATATATCATATTTTGCATCATCATAGTGTATGTTTTGTCATATCCCATGTATCATCACATTCATCATCACATACTTCATCACGTACATCGTCACATCGTACTCCGCATCATTACCCGCGTCCGGGTAATCCTCATATGCCGCCCACTAGTGGTGATCATGCCCGGCCCTCTAGGCTCGGTGTAAACATAGCAGCCCGCATTAGTGGTGACATGCCCGGCCATATAGGCGCGGTGGAATCATACGCAGCCCGCATTCGCGGTGACATGCCCGGCCAAATAGGCATGGTGGAATCTTATCATCACAAAATCAATCATAACACATCACTATTACACATCTCATAACATAGCATCATCTTATCATTTCTTGGTATCTTATACATATGATCATCGTATTACAAACTAGCATTGTTAATCATCTTATAGACATATTATATATTAGTATTAAGAGCATACATTAAGCTTTTAAAGGCAACCACACTATGTCGGGGTAACGTAAGATTGTGAACCCACGATTATATTATAAACGTTTATGAGTATCGTGCCTCGCCTTGGCCTTATAGGAACATCATGCCACAATTTCTTGAATCTCTATACTCTAGCTCATTATCATCACCATCATATTCATAGATAATTCAATATATTGAAGGACTCATAGGCTTCGTTTTGTAGAAGGATTATATAAGACTTGAAGGATTCATGCCTTTTGAAAGAAAAGATAAGCCTCACATACCTTTGTCGTTTAACTATGCTATCGTTTGCTTAATTTCCTTTGATGTCACGTCTCTACCTTCAAGAGAGAATTCTTACCATCGTTAGTCAATCGACGAGAAGAACGCACAACTATTTCTAGGGAAAATTGGGCAACATTTCCTTTGTTTCTACTACTTTTCCCATGTTTCATTTCAACTACCAAACATTCACAACAATACTCACAATATCGTATCAACAATCGTCATTTATCTACATTTACCACATTCCACCATTTTTCTACAATTCCCCCACATTTATGGGTTTTAGCTCATCATCACATTTTCTCATACATCACACCTATTTCATGGTATACACGTCATTTATAACATATTTATACTCCCAACTCATCAACATTCATAATTCAATCCAACTATCATTCAACTATGGCACTATTCACATTTTATGACCCATTTACTACAGTCTTCTATAATCCAAGTGTTTCAACGTATAAATACTTCAATCATCATGATAAGTCATAAAACTTACCTTAGATGTCGTAGGAACGAGCCTTGAGTAGCAATACTCTTGTATACCAAAAACCCTACTTCACTTCCTTTGCAATTTCTTGGTGTAGATGAACTTTGATGAGTTTCACACTCTTGATTTCATGGATTTAGTGTTGTTGATCTTGATTTTCCTTTGATTCTCTTGTGGATGAATATTAGAGAGTATTCTAGATGTTTCTTGAAGTGTGGAGTGAAAATGAAATGAATGGAATGAAAAAGGGTCCCTTATACTTAACTTAAAATCTGATTTTTATGAACAATAGTCGAAGTGCACAGTGGCCGTAAACCCAGTTTACGGGCCGTATTCTGGTTTACGGTCCGTCTTTCACGACTGTATTTAAGCATAACAGAACAAAAAAGGTTTGCTGGAGTCATGGTGGTTTACGGTCACAGTTTACGGGCCGTATTTCGATTTACGAACATTCTAAGTCGTATTTAACCATTTAGACATTTGGCAGAAAGTTGAAGTTTTGGGATGTTGGAAGACGATAGCAGTTTACGGTCCGTAAACCACTTTACGGGCCGTATTCTATTTTATGACCAACTGGGCCGAAGTGTAAATTGGCAACTTTCGCATTTTCAAAACTCATAAGTAGTCACCCCCTTCTTAGTAAAACATCGTACACTCATACTCTTCGTTGGTCTATTCATTGTACGTTTACGGAGAAATTTTTTGGAGGTGTAACAGTACCCTTACTGAAAGTTGTAGTACGAAGAAATGTCTTTCCAACCATATAAGGACCAGGACTATCAGAGATAGGAGCAGAGATATATGATCATTACAAGATGGCTAATAGTAAGGCGCTTAAAATTCGACAGAATCAGCTACGTTTTCGATATGTCTTCATTCTATCCCAATTTCGAGGAAATCCATTGAGAATTTGAGAAAACTTTAAACATGAAAGTTGTAGCCCTTTGAAATAGCTTTCTAGCAGCATATTGTGGAGCCCGAGCGGAGCTCTGTGTTAGGAGTTATTCCCATTTTACTGAACATTTTCGACGAGCAGAAAAACGTGAAATTTTGACTAAGTGTAAAATGAACAGGGGAGCTCGCTGAGCTCGCCCCAAAGCGAGACAGGGGCAAGCCATAAATCGCGCTCAGTGAGTTAGGGGTCCAAAAGTGAAAATATTTGAGAAAAATCATCTAAGTATAAAATGGACGGGAGCTCACTGAGCTCGCCCCAAAGCTAGGCAAGGGCACGCCTTAGACCGCGCTCGGCGATCTTGGGGGTCTAGAATGCCCCATGCTATAAATTCAACACTTAACGCAAAATTTCATTTATCAAACATTCCAACTTTGTTCTAAAGCCCTAAGCAGCCGTTTTCCTCCTCTCCTCATCCTCCCACGTCAAGGTAAAATTGCTCTAATGATTCTTAATTAATTCTAACATTAATTCATGATTAGTAACATGATTCTTCAACCAAAACATAGGATTTCCAAGGTAAATCCTTCTCAAGCGATTCAAAACTAGAGTTTTGACGTTCTTCGTCAAAGAAGAAGTTTAGTTTGTTGGATTGGAGCGATTACATGTATGTAGGGTTTCTATCTACGTATGGGAACATTATTGTTCTTCTCCATGCCATGTTCTTCCATGATTATACGAAAGCTCATCAAAAACTAGGGTTCTAGACATGTTCATGATAGCCCTAAGTACATGTACCATGATATACCATGTTTGTATTAATAATTCGTTATTGTGTTCTTGATATTCCATTTTGGTTGTTGAGAATCTGTCCATAATCCATGAAAACCCATACTTTGCATTCCATGGGTTCTTAAATGTAAGAGATGAACCATTACGCTTATTTTTATGAAAATTTTACATGTCTCAATGTTTTCATACAAGTATATTATGTAATTATATATTCATGTTATATTATACTTACAGTTCATGTCTTCAAATCCTGTTTAAGAAAACCATGGGCTCAGATGCCACATATTTTCATGTTCATATTTTTGGGAGTTACACAGATTACCGAGAAGGCTCAGATAGCCTGAAACTATGCTTGTCACTGTAGGATAAGGATCGCTCCACCCAGTTAGGATGATACCTTCATGTTTACCCATTGCAGGTTATTGCATCCATTTATGTTCATGTTCATGGCTTGTACCCCGACAAGGTACATGATGGCTTAGATCAGACGCCACATGGTTACGTGGTGGTTACATGTCGGTCACACTAAGGCTCTCCCACTTAAAATTACTCATGTCAGATGATACTCATGTTCATGTTCAGCTTACAGATACAGTTTCAGTTTTAGTTCTATTATTTCCATGTCATGCTTATTTCATTCAGATGCTTTACATACTAGTACAATTTGAATATACTGACGTCCCCTTTTATTTGCCTGGGGGCCTGCATTTCATGATACAGATTTATAGGACGACGAATCAGCTCGTTAGGACACTGCTCATATCAGCTTTTTGGTGAGCACCACCTCATTCAGGGTTTAATCAGTATTTATATTTCATGTTAGTTTTGCAGTTAAGGTATGCCGGGGTCCTTGTCCCGGTGAACAGTTTAGCAGTTAGACTCATGTCAGAGGTTTCAAAGACTAGTCAGTTATGTCATGTCAGATGTTCAAAGTCGTATAGCCAGTATTGGCTCAACATTTATTATATTTTCATATTATTTCCGCATCATGTTTAAACAGTATTTTCATTAGTATTATGATAACTCATGTTATTCAGACTATCCATGTTTTAAAGTTATTTTCCGCATTCAGTTCATGCACCATGTTGATTCAGCAAGGTATGTGGTTCGCTCGGTCACTACAGTCAGGCACCGAGTGCTGTGTTACACCCAGACTATGGTTCGGGGCGTGACATGTAGACTTATTTTTTTAAGGGAAAAGGGTCAAAGATACCCCTCTACTTTGGAAAAGGGGCTAAAAGTATCCCCCGAAATTACTTAGGGTCAAAAATACCCCTCTCATCCTTAAAGTTTTCAAATATACCCCTGTCTTGATGGAAATTATCCCCCAAAGTAACCTGAAATCATTTTTTAAACTCGCTCCATCATTTAAATCCGACCCAACTAAATAATAACCCATAAGATCCCCTTATTCTCCCAATACATAGGTTTGAAGTTGAGGGAATTGGAGGAATAAGGGGATTTTATGGGTTATTATTTAGTTGGGTCGGGTTTAAATGATGGAGCAGGTTTAAAAAATGATTTCGGGTTATTTTGGGGGATAATTTCCGTCAAGACAGGGGTATATTTGAAAACTTTAAGGATGAAAGGGGTAGTTTTGACCCAAAATAAATTCGGAGGATATTTTTAGCCCTTTTTCCAAAGTAGAGAGGTATTTTTGACCGTTTTCCCTTTTTTTTAAAGTCACGCGATAATTTTTTTTAATTAAAAAAATAAGCTAAATGATTTTATTAAATAATTTCGTCAGCTAATAAAATTCTACTAGGGTAAAATGGGAAATAATAACTAGTTGTGCCTCGATAATTTTTTTTAATTAAAAAAATAAGCTAAATGATTTTATTAAATAATTTCGTCAGCTAATAAAATTCTACTAGGGTAAAATGGGAAATAATAACTAGTTGTGCCTTGAACTTCTAAAATGACAAATATTTTTAACAATCATGATAGATAATTTAGGACGGAGGGAGTACTAGTACAAATTTAGAAGAGGCAACAATAATAATTTGTCGTGGTTACTAAAAATAGTTGTCTCAAATTATTTGTCGTGAAGTTTAAGATATAATTAGTTTTTTTTGGTCTATTTTATCCTTAGTAGAATTTTATCGTTACTAAAGATGACACATAATAAATAGAATAAACATCTAATGGAAAGAGATTATAACTTTTATATTGCATTCAAGCATTTGCAGTTCAATCAAATTTGTAGAATAAACCCGTTTGTTTCTTCCAACATATTTTGTATTAGCATTTGTAATGACTCTCAACGCAAACGTGTTAGCCGTTCGAGATTCTCTACCTCACAGTGCGTTTTCAGAAAATATTATGGCGAAGATATACAATATATTTTATTAACTTAACAAAGAATAAAATAATGCTAAATTGATATATTAGTAGGTCTAGGCATATTTTCATATTTCATAAACAAAAATTATAGCAGCTCATGAGACTTGAAATTTTAAGAGTCCGGAACCAAAATGACCCCAAAAAAAATCTTTTGAACCAAAATACTTCAACAAAAAAAAAGGTGACATAAGTATCTTTTACTGCGCTAAAGCACTTAACCATGACGGAGCCGTTAAGTGCTTTAGCGAAGTAAAATACTGCGCTAAATCACTTAACTGGGACGGCACCGTCACGTGCTTTAGCATAGTAAATTACTGCGCTAAAGGGTTCCTTTTTTTTTTTTGCCCTTTTGGTTAACCCTCTTTCATTACACTTTTTTAATGTACTTTGACCATAGATTAATCATGCTTCGAGATCCCGAAACTTCAATATTTTATATAGAACTCTACTTATTTTTGTGCGATTAATAAGGTAGGCTCAATACATCAAGGATAAGAAAATCTTCGGATTGCCGTTTTAGTGGTTGAAAAGTGCTCGAACGCCATTTTTGTTTGAAGGCTTGGTGTCATTAGCTTTAAGTTCTTTACGAATATTTAAACTTATTCATTAATAATAAACCAAAAGTAGTAAAAATACAATCATAAAAAAAAAAAAACTTAAAATACATTCATCCATTCATGCTCTTGAGTTGATGAAAAACTAAACATACTAATATTCTTCAAAATAACAACATCATCATAAATTAAACTTAAAACTAAAATCACAACATTCTTAATCATCACTAGAATAGAAGTCCTCAATATCGTCCTCAGAAAAATATTGGCGAATTCTTAAGACACATCTTTTTTCAATAGATGTTAGTTCTCTACCGGTTGATGATGCTTGTCCTTCGGCCAACTTTAGCATGTAAAAACTACATCGTCTTGCCAGCATCCTGTTGTTTTCTTTTCTAATCCTTTGCACGGCAAGCTCGCAAGTTTCTGGACCTACTCGAGGCATGGTTATGGAGTACCTTGTTGGGATTGGAGCGTTGAGATTTTCCAAGTCACGAACAAGACGTTCTGATTCGGCAAGCCGATGTGACCATTCTCGGCATAAACCACAATAATATTCTCGTGGATCTGAATATTTCACACTGCAGAAATCATCATTACGCTCTATAAGAAGGTGGGGATTTAGCTCATCTAGTTTGAAATCACTGAGCTCGAAAAACTGCTATGATTTGAACTCTCATCATCACTGCTATTTGGTTCTTTTGGAAGAAGTAAAGAACAAGTTGAGTTTATACTACTCGACATTGAATACGTTGTAGTCTAATAACAAAAGAAAGTGCTACTTATATAGTTGCAAACCCCCATGTACTCCTAGTTTGGGGGGGGGGGGGGTCTTTATGACCCTACCTACTTACTTTATATAAAAAAATATTAATCTTCATCGGACATCTCACAGTCCGAATCCACTTGGATCTAAATCTTGTGCTACAATGTACACCATATTCTACCCTAAGGTAACGTATTTGCATCTGATTGTTTTCTTTGCGAAAACGGTTAAGAGCAAAATTAAACTCTTGTGAAGTTTCACGAGGCATTGACATAGCACGTTTTTCTGGGCGTTTAAGCCCTACTGATGCTATCTTTTGCTCCAGTGTTGCAGCCTCCCTAACACGCCAATTCCACTCCTCTATCATCATATTGTTGTAACGTTGGTTGTATCTCTCGTTCGGGTTGTTTGAGTATTCAAAATCCTCACCCAATTCCCATGTCCTACCCATTGCGTCGAATATGTTTTCTGGAGTGAATGATATAACACGACTAATATCTCTAAATTGGTCAAAAAATGACATAGTAACTCAATTTTGTGTGGTTGGCAACTATTCATCAAATTACTTTATATAACACTTAAAGTTTGATTCGAATTATGACGTTTTTCTGTATGACAGTTGAGGTGACAACATATTGCAGCAGTATAGCGCAGTAAAATACTGCGTTATGACAAGATAACGCATTAATTTACTGCATTATACATATATAACGCAGTAATTTACTGCGTTATCCTGACATAACGCAGTATTTTACTGCGCTATACTGCTAGGGACTGACATAGCGCGGTTAATTCATGCGTTATGGAACACTCCGTACTTAATTTGATTTGACGTAACGCTGCAAGACACACTAATTGCATGCATGCGTTGGTTCAATATTCAAACTTCAACTCTTATTAATACAGATTTCGAATGAGACAAAAAAATTCTAAGTTTCATCAAATTTTTAACACAAATTCTAAGTTTCATTCAGTTTTTGCATTTTATATTCCTCCTAAATTAGTCAAAAAATGGAAGATGTTCCAAAAATTAGAGTTTTTTTATTCTGGGACCGACAAATTATATTCGCGGAAAATAATTTGCACTATGATTCTCCCCCAAAATAGCATGTTAAGTTTCCACTTAAAATTCTCAAAACTACTCCAAGCCTTGTATAATAGACTACAAGTTAGTAGGAGTGATTTTAATTTAAATATAATTGGAAAAGTGAGGATGAGGTTGAGGTTGGAACTAATCCTCAATATCAAGTAGAACTGTTGCAAGACATGATGAACAGTCCGGTACACCAGGAGGAACTGAATTCACAGCAACCATTTGAACAGCAAGAGTCGACCCCGATTCAGTGGCATTCCGATGAGATCCCCTATCTTGATCATCTTCAAGATCGCCCAAATGCCTTTGGCTTTACTAGGGTTGATGATTATATTCGGTGAAGTTTGTGGAAAGAGCCAGTGGATCTTTTAAAACAAAAGGCTCATATTGAAAAAGGCATGATTTTTAGCTCGAAAAAATCATTGCAACAGGCTATTAAGATTTATTGCATCCAGGGGATGAGGGAGTTTAAAATTGTCGATTCCACACGAAAACTTTGGCGATTGGTCTGCAAGCGAAAATATCAAGGCTGCGAATGGATGCTCCGTGGTAAGGAAACTGCTAAAAAGATATGGACTATTTCAAAGTTCAACACAAAGTACACTTGTGATATGGGTGACCTCCCAGATGATCATTGCAATCTAGATACCAATATGATTGCTTGTGTGTTAGTTGGCAACATTGGAGAAAACCCAAGGTATCCCTTTCACCTAAGTTTATTTTATTTTTGGTGTTAATATAATGTTCCTCATTGCTATATGCTGAAATTTCAACTTATTCAGGTTCCATATTAAAGATTATATTACAGTCATCCTGAAAGTATATAGCAAAACTGTTAGAAAGAGGAAGGCGTATCTTGGGTGTAGGCGTGCACATGAGATAGTCTACGACAATTGAGAGGGCTCTTTCAAGAAGTTGTCGAGATACATGGCGGCTCTACAACACTTCAATCATGGTACTATTGTTGAATGGAAGCTCAAATCGAAGCCTGGTGTGCCCGGTAATATTTTTGAGTTTGTGTTTTGGGCATTCAAACCATGCATTGATGATTTTTATCATCATTGGCATGTAATATCAATACATGGAAACACATGTGTACGAGGTATACGACATAAAGCTGCTAATTGCAGTTGGAATGGATACTAATGGAGCTATATTCCCTCTAGCTTTGGCAATTGCAGCTAATGAGAACATTAGTACATGGGGTATGTTTTTGGACAACTTAAGGCAACACGTTATTAAGGATCGCATGGGAATATGTGTGATCTCAGACAGAAATGTTAGTATATTGCACAATATGTTCAATTTGCAGGGGTGGCAGCCACCCTTTGCCTACCATCGTTATTATTTAAAGCATTTGAAGGCAAACTTCCAAAAGGCATATCAAAGCCCAGCACTTTGCAATTGGATGTGGGCGGCTGCAACAGAGCATCAGGAGAAGAAGTTTAACCTGCAGATGGACATTATTAGGCGGGCGAATAAGGAAGCCTTCCACTGGTTGAATGCAATTAATAAATACAAATGGACATTACACCAGGATGAAGGTAGGCGATGAGGTGTGCTGACAACAAAAAGCTCTGAGTCATTCAATGGCTTGTTGAAATCTGCACGCGGACTACCTGTCACCGCAATGGTGAGAATGACTTTTAAGTAGGTTGTGGAGCGGTTCGTCAATAGATCAAAAGAGGCCAAAGCACATGCAGCAGCAGTTCTAAGATGAATGTCAAAACCGTCCCAACTGTTCGAGTACCACAAATATAAGGCTCAGAAACATGACCGGATGGAGTACAACTCTGCAGAGTGCATATTTGAACTCACAACAAGTGTGCACCAAGGTAAAGGAGGTAACATCCACAATTTGTGAGATTCCAAGAACATGCACATGCGGCAAGTGACAATCATATCACATGCCATGTTCTCATGCCTTCAAGTGTTTTATCGCAATGGGAAAGAACGCCTCCCCGTACATGGCTGAGGAATATACAATTGAAAATTATGCAAGAACGTATGCTAGAAGGTTCTACCCACTTGGTAGTGAGAGTTATTGGCCACCGGATCCATTTTCAATGGTTGCAAATAAAGCATTTATCTGTAAATTAAAAAAGAAAGCATACTCCCGTATTCATAATGAAATGGATGTTCCACCGGAGAGATACATTCGAAAATGCTCATTTTGCAATTATGTTGGTCATGATAAGCGCAAGTGTCCCTTACGGCATCGTGGTCAAACTATATCTCGCGGTGGAAGTACCTCTCGTGGTGGAGGAAACTTTCGTGGTGGTAGATCTAGCAGTGGTGGCACATCTCGCGATGGTGGCGGAAGATCACCTCAAGGGCATTAACTGATGAATGTTTTTTAAGTTTTTTTCTTTCTTTGATGATTATATTTTAAAAAGTTTGGGTTTCTAATTAATGAACAAGTTTAAGTATTTTCATATTGTTATGAATGATGCAATTTAATTATTTTGAGGTTTGTATGAATGCTGCAATGTTGACTAAAAAATAGTAAACTTAAATCTAAACTCAAGTATTCATAAAGAACTTAAAGCTAATGACACCAAGCCTTCAAACAAAAATGGCGTTCGAGCACTTTTCAACCACTAAAATGGCAATTCGAAGATTTTCTTATCCTTGATATATTGAGCCTACCTTATTAATTGCACAAAAATAAGTAGGGTTCTATATAAAATATTGAAGTTTCGGGGTCCCGAAGCATGATTAATCTATGGTCAAAGTACATTAAAAAGTGTAATGAAAGAGGGGTTAAACAAAAGGGCAAAAAAAAAAAAAAAAAAAAAAAAAAAAAGGAACCCTTTACTGCGCTAAAGCACTTAATGGTGTCATCCCAGTTACGTGCTTTAGGCAGTAATTTACTGCGCTAAAGGTAGCTTTGTAACTTTTTTTTTTTCATTTGGGTAGTTTGGTTCAAAAGGTTTTTTTTGGGGTTATTTTGGTTCGGACTCAAATTTTAATTACGGGTCTTTGATGTAGATGAACATATTCTTACGTCATCAGCAATCATGTTCATCATTTACATTTTTTATCTTATAAAGTGTGTGATTATACTATTTGAGAGAGATGAATAAATATGTTTATGAAAATAATCAAATAACAGCATATATTAATAAGGGCTAATTGGTCATATTGTGATTTTATGACATTGATAATAATTAAGTTAAGTAATAGTTACACAAAAGTTGAAATTGGAGAGGGACAAGATACTCGTGTGAATTTATTGTCCCCCATAGTGTGGTAAGTTTGATTTTTCTAAAAAGATGATATTATTACTTAGACATAAATAAGACTAAAGTAGGTCAATTACCCCCTTGTAATTAGTATTTTTTGAGGGACTAAAATGAAAGAGCGATAAATCTATAATAGGAGAGGTAAAAGAATGATAGAATGACAAATGTCATCACCATAAAAATCAGAATTTTAAAATACAAAAAAAATGCAAATTCACGGATACTACCAAAAAGAAAATCACGTTTTTTTACTCCTTTTTTATAGCAACTCCTCCTCCTTTATAGCGGTACAACCACTAAAAGTTCAGTTTTTACCTCCTACAGTGGTTAAAAAATTTAAAACTGACAATCCACAATTAGTTTTTAAACTACTCCCACTTCCCTCATTACCCATCCTCACAGTCAGTTTTTTAAATTACTCCTATCTTCATTCTTGCAGCACTGAGATGATTCTCTTTATATATAAAATACAAATGTCAGCCATTTCGACCGCATCTCTTAGCACAGACAAATTATTATTTTTAGTTTAGTTTTCCACCACTTTCTACTTCTTCCAAGATTTTTCTTCCAAATCAGGTACACATATAGATTAAATTGAGTTTGAATTGAAAGATATAATTATTTGCTTCTATTTTAGTTTGTTTACATGAATGCTTCTATGAAACTAATCCTAATTTCTGATCTTTTGCGGATCATATATGGTAGGAGCAATTTGTATTTGGATGGCTTTTTGTTACAAGTGGTTCGCTATGTCCATTAGTTGTTGTGTTAGACCTTGAGATATGCCTTGCCCTCAAATAGATTTCTTCAAATTATGAGTCATAATCTTTTTCAATTTCAATCTTAGATGAATTTTTTATGGTACAATAACCATCGATGCGATCTCTGTTCCGCTTTACTATTTCGGTTTATTTATTATGTGTTCAATTATGTATAACAATCACCTTTTACTCTGTGTTATTAGAAAAAAAAAAAAACAGTTTCACCGTTTACATGAAGAGGACATGTCTTTTTGTTTGAAAGATGGAGAGGACATACAAAAATCAACTCTTGCATAACAAAAAGAAATGCATAGGCTAAAGAAGCAATGCTAATAGAAACTTGGAGTAGTAAGATTGGCTAAACTTAAAAAATAAATGAATTGCTCATAATTGTGTAAGTGGGGTTGAAAATATTGCATCCAAGGCCAAACAACAAACATCTTGGCTCGTTAGAAAATAATGTTAGCATTATTAGTATGACGTGTAATGACTTTCATGTTCTCATGATTTAATAGATAAAAAAAAAACTATCAAACTACTAATCTTTTTCATATTTTCTTACCTGAATTCTTTTTGATGGATGAAAAACTTAGCCATTTCAGTTGACGTATTGAATAGTTTTAGAAGTGTCCACGAGACTCAATACAGCAAACTCGGATTAGAAATAATCAGTATCAAGTAAAGTTGTTAATCTATTTGGTAGAATATAAAATATCAATTCTCTCGTATATAAACATGCCAGGTTAAAATTAGTATGAATATTAAATTATTGCTCTAATCAAGGGCGGTGCTATGAACACCCTTCACCAGAAAATTATATCGAGTATATAGATGAAATCTTGTAATATGTGGTTAAATAGTAAATAATGAACACCCTTGATACAACTGTGAGTCATAGTCCAGTGATACAGGGTGTTCAAAGTGAGCATCACTCGTGGTCGTTAACTCAAATGCATATTTACTTTGCCAATACAATACTCTTTTTACTTTCTATTCTATTAAATATTCTTTTTAAGTGTTTCACTATCATTAAAGAGGTAAATTACAAAGGTTTCACTTATACTTTTTTTGAAAATTCCAATTATATCAGCATTTTTTAAATATTTAATATCTTATGAATATCTTTCTTTTTTGAATTAGTACTCGGATACATATATCAATAGCTCAGCGTGAAATTTGAATGAGATATATCTTTCTTTTTCCAAATTTACCATTTGAATAATTGAGGTTGCATAAATCGGAGCCAAAAAGAAAAAAAAAACAAGAAACATATAAATAAGTAAACTATTTATATAATTAGACTAATATTATTATGTATTAAATCCTACCGAACATATGTTTAGAAGTGAATATTTTTAATTTTTGTTTCTTTTTATAACCAAATTAGATAATGAAAAATCTAGTTCAATATAAACTTTAAATCTAATAATGATGTTTATATTTGTGAGTTCATTAATATATTATAATTTTAAATCTAATAAAGTTCGACTAAATTTATAAAAATCTTATTTTTAAAATCTATTGATGTTTTTCACATCGCGTGAAGCGCGGATAGTTTTAGCTTCTTTTTTTTTTTAAGAAAAAGTATGTTTGGCTTGCTTTTAATTACTCAAGAAGTTTATTTAAAACCTTGTCATCTCCACCCGTCAATGTTGTAGCCTAATTCGCTCTTTTCTTTTTTATTCTCTTTCGTTACCTTTCAATTTTCTAATTTTATTAATGCCTGACGATTTTCTTCATTGGACTCCTTTGAGTGATTTTCTTTGCTCAACTAAATTTTTTTGTTAAAACTCAAAAACACATTTCAAATTTAGTGTTTGGATAATGCTTCGAGGACAACTACGAAGAAAAATGGCAAAGCTAAATATTAGTACTATATATAGTTTGATTTAGATTTTTTGGTGCACCCACTCATTGGATTTTTTTTATACCTTATAAGTCTGAACACCCTTAATCAGATTTTTGGCTCCGTCACTGGCTTTAATTATTTGTATATTCCCAGGAGGGAGAAGAATTAGTAATTTAAGATATACAAAATATTATGGAAGATAGTAATTACGTAATGTTTTCCCAACATATAATCTTCGGTCAATATTATTATGCAACATAATAAGACTAAATAATCTGTTTAGTATTCACTTTATTTAGAAAAAGGAAAGGGAAAAAAATTAAAAAAGATTGAATTTAATATATAGATAAACAATATTCTAAGTAAAGCTAACACTCCCTCCGTTTCAATTTATATGAATTCATTTGATTGAGCACGACATTTAAAAAAAAGGGAAGACTTTTGAAACTTGTGGTTCAAAATAAGCCTTGAAAATTTGTGTGGCTGTAAATCATTCATAAAGTAAATTTGTTTCTAAATTAGGAAAGAGGTCATTCATTTTGGCACGAATTAAAAAGAAAATAGATTCAAATAAATTGAAACATAGAGGAAGTATTATCGATGATCATAGCTAATAGTTCGTGTACTAATAATAATAATTTAATATCTTAGACAAATAAGATAGTCATACTTTTTAGGATTAATTTTCTTTATACCAACGGCGCATCGTATTCATACTGGTAATTTGAGAACGAGGGAGGTACAAGATTTCTCACTTTACTTAAATTTGGTCTTACGCACAATCAAATCAAGCATTGGTCTTCCCCAATAAAGTCCTATGCTCTCTTTCTTGGAAGCTAAGTAAGTACTCACACTTAACTTTTTCTTGTGGAAGACTGACACTTAGACAGTTACAAAGACACCACCATCATCTTCCCACATACGCTACTTCAAAATCCTTCAGACCAAGAACATACACACACGCACACCCACACTTTCTCTCCTCTAATAAAAACTCTAGCAAAAAAAAAAAACTGAGTTGGATCAAAGATATGTATTCACCGGAATCTTGGGTCACAGTCACATACCCCAACAAGACCGTAATAATACCCAACAAGACCCTAACAATACCCAACGAATTATCAGATGATGAAGTCATCACAGACATGGCCACATCCGTTAGAGCAGTTGAACAAATATTGAATTACAAATTCAAGAAACCCAAACTCCTTGAAGAAGCCTTAACTCATTCTTCTTGCATTTATTCTCCTTCATACCAACGCCTCGAGTTTGTTGGTGATGCTGCTCTTGGTTTAGCCGTATCGAATTACGTTTATTTGGCTTACCCGGGACTTCACACTGGTCAACTCTCTCTCCTTCGCGCCGCTAATATTAGCACTGAGAAACTTGCTAGAGTCAGCGTTAAACATTGTTTTTATAAATATGTCCGCCACAATATCATTGGCCATGATTTAAAGGTGCTTTTTGAGAATATTTACTTAGCATCCTTTTTCCGTTATTCTGTATTCTTTTTTGCTGCTAATGATATTATAGAGAACATATAATATAACTTAATTGAAATATCAGTTCCAAGAACTTGGCCATTATATGTTTTTTTTACGGAGGATGATTGTTAGAGAGAGACTTAACTTTATTTGTACTCCCTCTATCCTAACTCATGTGTTACTTTTCACTTCTCGAGATTTTATCTATGTGATTTTTACTAATATTTAAAATATTTTTTTTAATCAAATTGAGACGAGAAGAATTGCAACTTATAGTATTTTTTGTATAGTTTTTTATCTGAATGTGATAGCTGAGTACTGTGATTCTTCGCTCGATAAATTCTTGCCATCATGCTCCTGCTTTAGCGAGTGGGAAAAGGTTCGTGATTCGAGTCTTGCCGCCACTTATTAATAATATCATAATTTTAATTTTAAAATATTAAGTTGATCTAATTCATTTTAGCTTTATAGATTAGACAAACTGACTCTCGGAAAGCGAAAAGTGAAAAGTGCCACATAAATAGGGACGGAGGTAGTACTTGATAAAATTAACCCCATTTGTAATTAACCCCATTTATTATGTGTGCCAAATTAAAAAATTAAGCTTAAGGAACACTAATTAAAGTGAGGAGAAGTGATATAAGTTTATATATAACATGCTGGTTTGGGAAAAATGTTATGTGGGGTTAGCTTATTTTTTATTTATTTGTGGCAAGCTCAGTTTCAACTTTTGTTTCCCAATTATTAGTTTGCCTTGAATTGATTATGATGCTTCTTTTGGGAATAGTGAATTGAGGGACTTAAATTTTGGATATAGGTGAAAGAATTCGTGATAACGGTAGGACAGGAGGAGCAGGCAGAGTTCCATGGAGGAGCAATGAAGGCACCGAAGGTTCTTGCTGACATTGTGGAGTCGGTGGCTGCCGCTGTATATGTGGATTGTGGCTTTGATCTGAAGGCTCTTTGGGTGGTCAGTTATCTCCCCTTTAGCTGTTTATATATATTGGTGGATCATGCTTTCTGAATTCTGATCTTTTCTTTTTTCATGAATTTTTGTTGTATCTCGAGAAGGTAATTTGGTTGAGTTAAAAAGTCTAGGAATTGTGCAGGGCTTAATGTTTATAATGTTCTATATAAAATCCCTTTTTAATTCATATATAATACTCCATATTTGCTTACTCAGCGCAAGAACTCACTTGAACAATATTCCACTTTCAATGAAGTTTGCTAATCTTGTTAGTTTCAGTCTTGACACCTTACTTCTCCAAAAATGCTTTAATACATCTGTGTTCCTTAAGAAGAAACGGCACAGTTAACGGTTACTCCTAAAAAAGAAGTCATTTTTTATTTATTTTATGGAACTGTGCTAAAGCTCATATCTGTGAAAACAAATATTTAGTTTTTCTTCTCTAGAATATCATGTTGGATCTGTTTACAGTGAAATATGTTTATGTGACCTAACTAAGGAAGGTTTTGAAGTTGTGTGGGACTCTGTGTGTGTGTGAGAGAGAGTATGTTTCAAATTTCCTAAAGGTACTCACATGAAAGGAGTGTTTCTTCTGTCTTTTCAGTTTTGCGTTATTGAAAAGCCAATTCAATTTGCTTTTTTCTTTCCTCAACCTAGAAATCTGGTTTTTGTCTTGCAGATGAGAAATGATATCTTCATGTTCTGATTAGTTTTGTTCCATTTTGTATTAGATATTTAGAGGCCTCCTCGAGCCTATTATCACGCTGGACTTGTTGTCACAACAACCGCAGCCTGTAACCATGCTGTATGAGCTTTGCCAGAAAGTCGGGCACCAAGTAGATATAAAGCATTGGAGAAAAGGAGAGAAAGACATAGCTAGTGTTTATGTTGATGGTCAGTTTATTGGCTCCGCTTCTTCTGAGAACAAGGAAAATGCTAAACTTCACGCTGCAAGGGCTGCGCTCAAAAAGTTGGCCTATAAATCTACTGGTAAGTTGGATATTGAAGTCCAACCAAACACAGAGATTGAAGGAGCAAAGCAGAAGCTCAATGAGCTATGTGGAAGAAAGAAATGGCCCGTACCAACTTACAGGTTTAAGCTCTTCCTTTGGGAGATTAGATTATTGCTTATTACAGTTGCATGCTGAATCTTTATCTGCAAAACTTGGTTTATGTGGAAACAACTCTTTTAGTCTGTTCCAAAAAAAGAATGACAACTTTCTAAACTTGGAAATAGTTTAACTCAAAATATTTTCATTTTACCCTTAATAGGAAGCTTTTATAGCTTACAGAAATGTTATGGAATAATTAAGATCACAAGTTTCAAAATACTTATAAACACACAAATTTTATGCCATGTTTATGACTGCAAGTTCCAGAAGTCCTTTTTTCTTTCTTAAACTCCTGCCTATTCAAACTTTGTCACATAAACTGGAACCATAGGGAAATCTTAGTACTATTTTCTTCTTTTGGCTGCATATTTTCTTTGTCACTTCAGATAGGAAATTTGCATGGGAAATTGTAACCACACGCTCAAACCTGGCTCAATCTTGAGCAGCGGATGTGTGACCAACCTATAGGCACATGTCACAAGTTCGAATTCTAGCTAGTGAACCAACTCTGGTATTTAAGTGGAGTAGGGAGAGGGGCAGGTTATTATCCATCAAGTTTGGAAGCAGTAAACAATGAATAGATCAGTTAGAATAAAGAATATATTACCAACTTGTACTTTTCTGCTGGCAGAAAATAACTGAAATCAATCAAGTGTAGTCTCTACAACTATTCCTGGATGTGCGGAGTTTAATATTTCGAGTAAATTCGACTTCATATTTTCAGATTGCAATACGTGTTTTTCCGTTGTTTCTTTTTTCGAGTGTGTGCATCTAATCAGCAGATGCCTGTTTGTTGTTTTGTGGTAAACATATTTGAACTGTGCGACGCTTTGATTTAGTTTCCTAATTGTTTGCTTCATTTGGGTGCAGAATCGAGAAACAGGTAGGTCCTGCTCACGATAAGAGGTTTATATGTTCTGTGCAAGTTGCAGTTGCTGAAGGTGTGCTTGTCACGGGAGAGGAGAAATCGCGAGTAAAAGATGCAGAGAATTCTGCTGCTTCAGCGATGATTTGGGGTCTGCAAGATTCTAGGCTCATTTAACGGGTACATTGTCTATGGTAGTTCAAATAATTGGATCTTTGGGCTAGGCAGACTGCAGGAAAGAGTGTAAAATAACTTGTGTTACTAATATTCGTATAATTTGAAATCCATGACTTGTTTAGTTTCTAGTGCTTGTGTAGCACTCTTCGTTGTTGCTATATTAAGGTGCGTAAGTGATAAAATATTGTTGTAGCTCCATCTTATCATGATAATGAGATTTGGCCAATACAAAGAAGATTTGCACAGTTGTACCACAAACTATTATATAGCACATGGCGAGATGCTTCACATCTCTTGCAGTTTTTGTTAAAATTAAAACCAATAGAGGGAGCAAAGCTACTCGTCTTAAACTCTAATTCACTATATGTCTGTATCCTTGACAAATTGAAGCTACTTGTAGTTAGCGTTGTATTGATGGTTCCTTTAAGAAATTTCTTGATGTCGTTCATCGAGTATCTTCTGGAGATGTCAGCTGAATCCAGAGCTAAAAGCTAATGGAACTTTAGCCCCAATATTACCCTACCGAAACGATGCACATTCATAAGCATCTCTGCTTGCCCCTAGGGCTTTGGTCTTGTGTACAAGTTCGAATCCTACTAAACACAAGTACCGCACACCTTGACCCTTGGGATTCCTCGGTTATTAAAAAAAGATCTCTGCTTTTGAGTGTGATGTTCATGCTGCCCTGTTCTGTGCCATTTCGTTACAACTTTTGCTGTTGATCATCATCCCTTTATACTGTTTCACTGAAGTCATTGAGGTTATCCATTTGTGTTTCAATTATATCGACATGCAAGAGGACTACATTTGGGAGACTGTTGAAACTCTATCAAAGTTTTTATCATTTAGAGGCTCTTGTAAGTTGTAACATAGCCGTTTCACCATTAAAATCATGCTAGCAAGTCTATTAATTTCTCTACTTGTTTCATTGATTACCAAATATGAAAAATATTTAAAGCGTCATGCGGGTTGGGGTGGGGATGCGGGGGTCCTCCAGTGCTCGGACTGAGTTCCCTCATTGAGAATTACAACCATGATCAAATGAAAAAGTTGGGAGAAATTTTAGTATTTACCAAAAAGGAAGACGGAAAAGAAACAAAAATAAGTGAATAAAAGGTGAACAAACAGAACCTACTTTCTTCTGAGTAGCTTTTCCATCCTCCACTTGTTCAATAAACTCGGGGCTCTAAATTAAAGGAGATTTTCGAGAGTTGACATTAAAAAATTGAGACACAAGTTTCAATTATGTGATAAGAGAGGAGAAATTTTATTTTGTGAGCCACATAACTAATATTTGAGTTTAGTTCATTATTTCACAAGTGGACTCATGGGTCTCACAAGCTGCTTTTTAAACAAAAAATAAAAAAGCATTATTAAAGCTACATTTTTTCTTATTAAGATGCTTAGCTAAAAGGAAATTAAAACTTAAAAATGTTTTCTAAATCTCAACTTGGACGGCATCCTAACAAATCTTGTGTTTGAAACTTTTAATTGCTGCAAGGTCTCTCTTTACTCTCATAGTCTCATTATAATTTTTAATTGAAGTTGACTCACATAAGTAACGTTATTTATATGACTCACAAAATAAAAAATTTCATGCCATTATGCATCTGACTAGTTTTCTTTTTATGTAGAGATATTTCCGTTAAAGAAAATGGTTATTCACCCAAGAGAAATTAACTAATAAAACATTATTGTGTTCTGTTAACTAAGTTATAACTAAGAAGGAGACAAACACATTAACTAAGCCTGAGCATATAAAATAGCTTAAAAGAGTAATCGTGGGAGTTTCGTAATAGAGGTCCCTATTTTTTACGAACCGCCCTGCTCTGCCCCCTTTAAACCCTCCCCCCCCCCCCCCCCCGTTTTTTTTTTTTTTTTTAATTTTGTAATATTCTATTTACTTATTTTAATTATTTTAAAGGAGAATTAATTGATTCGATGTGAATATCCACCCCAAGCCATTTAAATTGTTCAAAACTGTAATGCATCATCCAGACTTCCAAAAGATCTTAAGTAGTGTTTGGGCTCAGCCTATCCAGGGTACAAGAATGTTCCAGTTGAACCAGAAGTTGAAGAGCCTCAAAGAACATCTAAGAGATCTCAACTCATATAAGGCCTCTTATGCTCAAAGGTTAACTCAGGCAAGGCAGCAACTGGGCTAAGTGTCGATCTGGGCAAGGGGCAATAATAACCTGCATCTTTGCTATGTTGGTTTACACTATTTGGAGGGAAAGAAATCTGATACGATTCTAGTCTGGACACTTTGAAGTTGATAGAGTCTGCAAAGAGATAGCAATACATATCCATTCCAGGGGCAGGAACATGAAGAATTGGCAACCTTGGCTGAACCGGATCAACTCCAACCCCTGAAACAGGACCCCTCCCCCCCCCCCCCCCCCCCCCCGGCTGCTGATTTTCTACTGGTTTAAGGCTGCAATAGTTTGAATCTTTTCTGTTGTTTTTACTGCTTATGAGTGTAGTATGTAGTTAGGCTCCTTGTACGCTAAGTCAAGCTTTTATTTTACTGAGAAACAGGAGGTCAGGTCTGTTTGGTTTTGTAATTGACACTTTGGTTTAAATAAAATCGTTTATTTACCAATAAAAAATTAATTGATTTGTGTCAAAAGTAGCTTAAAACATTGACTTGAGTCTCTTACTAGTTGATACTACTAGTTAGTTACTAAATAATTTTTCCTATTAATTAAAGCGTACTAAAATACAGAAAAAAAGCACAATCAGTTTGAAACGGAACAATATAGTAGATAAAAATGAAAACTCTCTTCTTTATTTGATGAAACATTTAAATGGGGTCATCCGTATACTTCCATTAATAAGCAGATTGAGAAATTAAAGGGTGTTAAACATTCTTGTATTCAGTTACGTTTGGTTATATTGTAATTTGTAATTTAATAAAATACATATGTATAAGTTTACAACTTCACATGTTGTAAATTATGTTTTCTCTCTTTTTAAAGCAGGGCACGTAATTTGTGCTTTCAACCAGTGTTTAACAGCACTGATATTTAAAAAAAAAAAATTAAATAGAGAATCTGTTAATTGTTAATGTTTTAAATATGTAAAGACGAATCTGTTAATTTTTGTGAGCTTGGCCCTGCCTCAATTGCCATCCCTAACGAAGTCTCAGTTGAGCCTCATCCAATTTCTTTCATCATTTGGTCCTATACCAGACTAGAGGGGAAAGATCAGCTTTCATTATCATTAGTTAAGTGTGAAATTAAGAAAGAGAGATGTGCCTAAAGCGCATTGTAAGTAAATTGTGCACGTTAAGAGAACAAGAGGGATGTTCGCAGTAGTGGCGGATTTTACCAGTTTTGATTATTATAAATAAAATTTAATTTTCTTATTCTGCTCATCTATTTCATAGAACATCATTAACTTATATAATTGATATTTCTCACCCTTTTTTGCATCTCGAACATAATATTTATTTTTTCTACAAATAAATTTGCTACATAGATTTTGAAAAAGAAAAATAACATGATTTTAAAGAAGAAAAAAGAAGAAGATAAAGGTTGATAACAAAAGTATAAAATAGGCAATTAAAAAATCAATTGACATATGAGTGGAAAAAGTGTCTATCACTCAAAGTTGAGGGAGAAGTTTGATTTTTAAAGTAAAGTTGAGTGTTGTAAAGAAAATGTTTAAATAAAGATTAAAAACTACTTTGGAAAAGGAAATATTAAATAATTTGTTTAATTAATTAATCAATTTTGTATATGATGAGTTTTAAGGAAAAAAAGATTTGTTCAATTTATTTAGAGTTAGGGAGCAAAAATACACCTCAAGTATCACTTTTGTTTTTAGTTTCCTACCGAAACTATCACCAACTGATTTGCAAAACACACTTCAATTATGAGTTGTTCACTTTCCCTATCTTATCTATGAGGTAGGAAAAGTGAACAACTGACAGTTGAGGTGTGTTTTGCAAACCAATCAATGATAGATTAGGTGTGTTTTGTAAATCAATTGGTGATAGTTTCTGTATGAAACTTTCACACCTCATAATCCAGGTAGGAAACTTAAAAATAAAATAAAATTAAGGTGTATTTTTAACCCTTATCTTAGTTATTTATAATTTAAAATAAAAATATCATACTAGTATAAATCTAGAACAAAATGATCATACTTACTAGTAAAAAGAACAGTAACTACAATAAAATAATGCTAGTACGGAATTAAAACTGTTAGTACAAGTACTTCACAATATAATTTTTCCCAAACGTCGGTCTTCCCTAAACCCTGTTCCACAACTCCTTTTCCTTGTTTAAATAAATTTTCTTGGGAATACTGACACAATAACTCAGATATACCACCATCATCTTCCCACAAACTCCCCTTCAAAATTCTCATTTTTTTTTTTTTTAGGAAAACCCCGTTCAGAAAACAAATCTTAATTATTCGATCAGAACTATGTATTCGCCAGAATCTTGGGTGACAGTAACATACCCCAACAAGACCCTAATAACATCTGATGATGAAATCATCACAGACATGGCCACATCAATTAGAGCAGTCGAACAAATCTTGAATTACGAATTCAAGAAACCCAAACTTCTCGAAGAAGCCTTAACTCATTCTTCTTGCACTGATTCTCCTTCATACCAACGGCTCGAATTCGTTGGTGATGCTGCTCTTGGCTTAGCCGTATCTAATTACGTTTATTTGGCTTACTCGGAACTTGACCCTGGTCAATTATCTCTCCTTCGCGCCGCTAATATTAGCACCGAGAAACTTGCTAGAGTCGCTGTTAAACATTGCTTTTATAAATATGTCCGCCACAATACCACTGGCCTTGATGAAAAGGTACATTTTGAGAATATTTACGCAGCACCCTTTTTTGTTTGTCATTATACTTTTGACTGCTATAGCAAAATGCTGTTAATATAACCTAACTGAAATATCAATTCCAAGAACTTGGGCGCTATATGTTGTTGTAGAGAGATTAGACTGTATTTGTACTCCCTCTGTCCCTTATGGGCTACTTTTCGGTTCTATCTATGTTATGTGATCTTTGACCAATATTTTAAAATGTATTTTTTTCATCAAATTGACACGAGAAGAATTACAACCAAGGGCTGATTAGGACTCCCGCCCTCGGCAAAATATTACCGTATATATAAGGTTTTTAGTTTTTTTTTTTATATATATATATATATATTTACCCTAAATACAAGAGAAGAGGTTGGTTCAGTGGTTTAGGGGTTCAAATTTACCTTGAGTTTCCAAGGTCAAATCCCATTCACTAGATTTTTATTTTTCGAACCCCCTCGGTAAAAATCCTGAATCTGCTACTGATTGCAACTTACAGTATTTTTTGTATAATTTTTTTTCTGAATGCGATAGCTGAGTACTATAATTCTTCGCTCAATCAATTCTTGCCATCACGCTCCTGCTTTAGTGAGTGGGCAAAGTTTCAGGATTCGAGTCTTGCAGCCACTTATTAACAATACCTTAATTTTAATTTTAAAATATCAAGTTAATCTAATTCAATTTAGCTTCAAAGATTAGACAAATTGACTCTTGAAAGCGGAGGCAGTACTTGAAAAAAATTAAGCACACGTGTTATGTCATATGTGTACCAAATAAAAAATTAAGCTTAAGGAACACTAATTAAAGTGAGGAGAAGTGATATAAGTTTTTATATAACATCTGGTTTGGGGAAAATATTATGTGGGGTTAGTTTATTTTGTATTTATTTGTGGCAAGATCAGTTTCAACTTTTGTTGCCCAATTATTAGTTTGCTTTGAATTGATTGGGATGATTCTTTTGGGAATAGTGAATTGACGGACTTAAATTTTGGATATTAGGTGAAGGAATTTGTGATAACGGTAGGACAGGAGGAGCAAGCGGAGTTCCATGGAGGAGCAATGAAGGCGCCAAAGGTTCTTGCTGACATTGTGGAGTCAGTGGCAGCTGCTGTATATGTCGATTGTGGCTTTGATCTGAAAGCTCTCTGGGTGGTTAGTTGCTATCTCCTTTGGATGTTTAGCTTTATTTGTATATCATGCTTTCTGAATTCTGTTTTTTTTTTCCATGATTTTTTGTTGTAGGTCGAGAAAGTATTTGTGTGGAGTTAAAAAGTTTAGGAATTGTGCAGTGCTTAATATAAGATTCTTTATAAAATCCCCTTTTCTGCATCAAAAATAATTTTATAAAATCCCCTTTTGATTCATATGTAATAATTTTTGCTAACTTGGCTCAAAAACTCACTTGAACAATATTCCAGTTTCAAAAAAATGGGGGCCCCTGCCTACGACAGCAAGGGATTTGCCTTCTGGGTTGAGCTCGTCGCACCGGGCTTGCCTAGTGCGGGTTACCTCTCCTGTGTGGTTTGTGAGCTGTTGCACATGAGCTGGGTTTATCCTGTGCGCACCCGAAGGGTAGCGGCTGCAGGTTCCCATGTCATCAAAAAATGGGGGCTATGTGTGAGTTGTCAGTAATATTGTCAGTTTCAGTCTTGACACCTGGTCCGCAATGCTTCAATACATCTGTGTGCGTTAAGAAGAAATGACTGAGTTAACTGTTACTCCTAAAAAGAAGTCATTTTATTTAGTTTTGGCACTATACAAAGCTGATATCCATGAAAATAAATATTTAGTTTTTCTTTTCTTGAATGTCATGTTGGATCTGTTTACAACGAAATATGTTTGTTTACAACGAAATATGTTCATGTGACCTAACGAAGCAAGGTTTTGAAGTTGTGTGTGACTCTGTGTGTGTGTGAGAGAGAGAAAAAGAGTGTGTTTGTGTGTTTCAAATTTACTAATTGAAATTTGAAAATGTTATGATATTGAAAAAGAAAAATGGTAAATTCGCATGAAAGGAGTGTTTCTTCTGTCTCTTCAGTTTTGCATTATTGGAAAACCAATCATTTTTTTTTTTTCAACCTAGAAATTTGGTATTCTTGTCTTACAGATGAGAAATGATATCCTGATTTTCTTATTAGTTTAGTTTCATTTTCTGTTAGATATTTAGAGGCCTGCTCGAGCCTATTATCACGCTGGACTTGTTGTCACAACAACCGCAACCTGTAACCATGCTGTATGAGCTTTGCCAGAAAGACGGACACCAAGTTGATATAAAGCATTGGAGAAAAGGAGAGAAAGACATAGCTAGTGTTTATGTTGATGGTCAATTTATTGTCTCCGCTTCTTCCGAGAACAAGGAAAATGCTAAACTTCACGCTGCAAAGGCTGCACTCAAAAAGTTGGCCTATAAATCTACCGGTAAGTTGGATATTGAAGTCGAACCAAACACTGAGATTGAAGGAGCAAAGCAGAAGCTGAATGAGCTATGTGGAAGAAAGAAATGGCCCGCACCAACTTACAGGTTTAAACTCTTCCTTTGAGAGATAAAATTGTTGCTCATTACAGTTACATGCTGAATCTTTATCTGCAAAACTTAGTTTATGTGGAGAACTCTTTTAGTCCGTTCCAAAAAAGAAAGACAATTTTCTAATTTTGGAAATAATTTAACTAAAATTTTTCATTTTACCCTTAATAGGAAGCTTTCTCTGCCGCATAAACTGGAACCATAGGGAAATCATATCGTAGTACTATTTTCTTCTTTTGGCTGCATATTTCCTTGTCACTTCAGTTGAGGAAATTTGCATGGGAAATTGTAACACGCACTCAAACCTGGCTCAATCTTGAGCAGCGGAGCTGTCTATCTTTTATAGTAGATGTAGTCTTTGGGATATGATTGCGTAGAATAGGTTGGTAAAATTCTAAATACAAGAGTATAAAGGATGAGGTATGATATTAATGGATGTTAGATGTACTAAATTAAGAATATATGCTAACCAACCTCTAGGACTTTTCTTTAATGGCAAAGGTAGTACAGCTGGGGACGTGTGATAGGTGCATGTCACAAGTTCGAACTCTAGCTAGTGAACCAACTCTGGTATTTAAGTGGGAGTAGGGAGAGCGGCGGGTTATTATCCATCAAGTTTCGAAGCAGTAAACAGTGAATATATCAGTTAGAATGAAGAATATATTGCCAACTCAGTTAGAATAAAGAATATATTGTCAACTTGTACTTTTCTGGTGGCAGAAAAAAATGAACTCAATCAAATGTAGTTTCTACAACTATTCCTGGATGTGCGGGGTTTAATATTTCGAGTAGATTCGACTTCATATTTTCAGATCGCAATACGTGTTTTTTCATTGTTTCTTTTTTCGAGTTTGTGTATCTATTTAGCAGATGTCTTTGTTGTTTTGCGGTAAACATGTTTGAACTGCGTGATACTGTGATTTAGTTTCCTAATTGTTTGCTTTATGATGGGTGCAGAATCGAGAAACAGGTAGGTCCTGCTCACGATAAGAGGTTTATATGTTCTGTGCAAGTTGCAGTTGCTGAAGGTGTGCTTTTTGTGATGGGAGAGGAGAAGTCGCGAGTAAAAGATGCAGAGAATTCTGCTGCTTCAGTGATGATTTGGGGTCTGCAAGATTCTAAGCGCAGTTAACGGTACACTGTCTGTGGTAGTTCAAATAATTGCATCTTTGGGCTAGGTAGACGGCAAGAAAGGTTGTAAAATGTGTTGTGTTATTAGTGTTCATATAATTAGAAATCGATGACTTGTTTAGTTTCTAGTGCTTGTGTGGCACTCTTCTTTGTTGCTATAATATGGTGAATAAGTAGTGAAATGTTGTTGTAGCTCCATCTTATCAGGATAATGAGATTTGGGCAGTACAAAGAAGATTTACACAGTTGTAGCACAAACTATTATATAGCACATGGCGAGATGCTTCACCTCTATTGCAGTTTTTGTCAAAAGTAAAACCAATTGACGGAGCAAAGCTCTACTCGTTTTAAACCAACAGAACTTAGTTTCTTCTAAGTTGCTTTCATCCTCCACTTGTTCAATGAACTCGGGGTTCTAAATTAAAGGAGAAATTTGAGAGTTGACATTAAAAAGTTGGGACTCAAGTTTCAATTATGTGACAAGAGAGACACTTTAGTGTTGATTATCCAAAATTTATTCTGAAAAGAACTTCAAAGTTTGGAAAAAAGATTTTGAACTAGTTGAGTAGAACTTGACTGTGGTTTATTAATAAATAAATTGGCTTGGACATTACTGCAAAGGAGATATTCGATCCATTTGTTGTAAGTGGAGAAGATTGCTTAAGCCTTTTCTTTCGTCTGTATATACTATGGCTGAACTGCATTCTTTAAATATTTTATGAGATGTTTAAACATTTATTATCATGAAACATCCTGGTTAGAGATTATCAAACATCCTAAACATCTTAGAGATGCTTAATCATCTCTTAGGATATTTGAAGAACCTGAATTCTTTAGACAATCATTTCATGAATACAATTAATAGATAAAAAGATATCGCAAACATTGTATCATTAAGATGCAAACATCTTAAATTTACATATCAAAATATTTCAATTGTCCTGAGAGATATTTAAACATCATGGTCCGGAAGTATTCAAACATTCTAAACATCTAAGATGTTTCAAACATCTATTGGGATGTTCAAGACATTTTAGAAATGTCTAAACATCTCTTATGATGTTTGAAGAACCTGCAATATTCTTTAAACAATAGTTTGACGAAAATAATTATAAGGTATATGTTCCAAACAATCATATCTTATCAGGATGACTCAAACATCCTAAATATCTCATAGGATATTTGAAACATTTAGTTAAATGATTGAAACATCATGAGAGATGTTTAAATATCTCTTAGGATGTTTGAATAACTGAATTCTTTAAATAATTATTTATTTATGTATTTGTGATATATATATATATATATATATATATATATATATATATATATATATATATATATATACAAATATTCTACTCACCAACCAAATACCCAAAAATATTTTCTAACTTGTGAAATATAACTTTTGTCGTACAAAAGACACCCTCAACGTCAATATTAAAAGAAAAGTTGAGACTGAAGTTGGTCATGCATATACGTTTATATGATACACACATCATTCAAACCCATACCACTAAGGAAATATTATGAGCAGTAGGTTAATGACCAAATAATTTCCATGTTTTAATCATCAAGATCATAGGATAGGAATACGTTTGGCAGGTAGTGGCCGAGCCAGAAAACAAACGAAGAAGCCAAGGGGATTCAACAGTGACTATATATACGTAAACAATAATTTTAATTTTATATATATTATGTATTTTTTTGACGACGGGTTCGGATGACCCCTTCCAGTAACCTAGCTCCACCCATGATAGCATGTATACGAAATTTGGAGTTGAACCGTTGTTTTTCTTATAAAATGCAACTTAAATTAAAACTTGAAATTACGGAAGTTCAATAGATAAAGGAACTGATCGTGATGACCCAGTTCCAAATAATCTCTGCAAAAGTAAATAGAGCATAAGTGGAAGTAGAGTTCCGAAATATAATGTCATCTCTAACTAAAAGATCAATGCACATATTCTTTATTAATGATATGAATACTAAGAATACTATAATAGGTATTCACATTAGTGAGTACTAAAGGGCATGTTCAGGCAAGCTTGTTCCAAAACAAATTTAACATTTTTATAGATTTTAATGAGGAACATCCCCAATTTCAGAAATCTATACATAGTACGGAATGGAAGCAAAGATCCAAAGATTGCATGCGAGTTGCTACATCGATCCATATAAATTACTGAATCTAATTGTCTGTATCAATAACTACTATGATTAACCTAATATATGGAGAAATCCATATATAGTCTGGCTCAATATGCGCTGAACACAACTTAAAAATCTAAGCAAAACCTCCACCCTTCATGTGCCTCATATAAAATGAATTGCATCCCCATCCTTCATTCCTAGCTGTTAATAAGGAAAAGACAAAAATAACGTAATTAGACAAAAATGTTACTCCATCCATTTTAATTTATGTGGCATAGTTTGACTCGCCACATAGTTTAAGAAGAATAAAGATCTTAAAACTTGTTTGTCTTAAATATGGATAACATTTGTGTGAATATAACATTTTAAGACTTGTGTCGTAAACATGCCATAACGTTTGTGTGGTTACACAAGCTTCTTACTAAGAGTAAAATAAGAAGTGTAAAGTTAACTGTTTTCAAATTTAGAAGTATATCATTTTTCTTAGAAGCATATCAAAGCGTAAAGTTAAACTGAAAATGAAGGAATATATATATGTATGCCTCACGTGGTGATTATCTTTTCAAGTGTGTAAAGAGGAAATTTACCTGCAGAATGAATACATGACATATCTTTTCTACATATAGTAAGCTATTAACCATGATTAATCAAAATATATTTTATGTCTTAATATATACTTGACCATACTAAATCAATGTCGTGTATACAATTTGTTTTTGATAATGTATACTAGATTAATGTCGTGTATACTAAACTAATGTCGTTTATACATTGTAGGTAAATTTTTTTCTACGTGATGATTATTTGTTCAGGTGTGTAAAGAGGAAATTTACCGGCAGAATGAATCCATGACAGGTGTTTTCTACATATAGTTAACTATTAATCATAATCTATTTTATGCCTTAATTTACAGTTGACCATACTAAATTAATGTCGTGTATACATGTAGTTTTTTTTTTTTTTTTTTTTTTTTTTTTTTTTTTTTTTGTTGTTGTTGTTGTTGTGGAAAGAGGAGAATTTTGTGTGTGTGTGTTTTGGGTGGGGGGGGGGGGGGGGGGGAGGGTGCAGTGAGTGAACAAACCTCAGCTGGAGTCTCCTCATTGTTGATTATATATAAGTCCCTCAAACAAGAATACATAGAATGCTAATGGTTCTTCCATGCTAAATCTTTTGTCTATGTACATATTCATGAGTTTCTCCAGAGGTGCATTTCTCCTAATTTTGAAATAAATAATACTTCCATCCTACAAAAATAGTAAACTTTAGAGGCAAGTCCAGAAACTGAATATAATATTAATTGTTTTTGTGTTTCTGAAAAATTCTGAACTAAACAAAAACCGTAACGTCTCCATAGGAGTTAATAATATGGACAAGCCAAAACGCAAGAAGATAATGACACTTTGTCAACAAATAGCTTACACACGTAGGAAGAAGAAACAACACACCAAATGTAGTTTCACAGGTCGGAAAAAATAATAATTAAACACTATATTTATCAATACTGTGAGGAGTTTTCATTTTCTCATCTTTGGTTGATCAAAATGTTTTTTAAACATTTTCAAAAGCAAGTTCCTTAAAAACGAGGAAACTTGTTCTCCGCCTTACTATATTTAGCCTAGCCGCGAGAAATCTACGTTTGTGATCTCGTATATTTCGCCAGAGATACTTCTCTTTAATTCAACTAGCATTTGCATTTCTCCCAATCCCGATCTTCTTAGTTCCATAAGTGGTTTTATAAGCTCATTGTCTCCTCACCCCCTCCGTCCCTCCCTCCCAAACCCTCGCCATTCCACCCCTTGAAAACCCCAACCCCCCACATATTGTCTTTATAGATTATATAAAAATTCTTGGGACAATATTTTCTTTTTCTTTGCTTACTTACCAATCACTAGAAAATAAGTTAGAAACTCACTTATTTTTAAAGAAATCATTTTCTAGAAAAATATTTTCCATATAAAATATTTCCTTCATACCAAACACACTCTAGATATGTCTTTCTTCCATTATCTATTGGAGTTCATCAGATTTATTTTCTGTAGAATAAGTAATCCCTTGCCTCTTTCATCTACTAACAAATCACCTGCCCCTCCTATCAGCTTATGTTAATTAAGATAAACTATATAACGCACACTGGCTACATTAAATTTTACAGCTTTCAATTAATTTTGTCCCACTAAATTGGAAAATAATTAATTATGAGGGTTTACACTTGAGAAAAGGGAAGGAAGGAATTGAACTACTGAAGAAATGAAATGTGAAATGTGAAATGTTACACCTCGTACTTTTGTACGTTAAGTATGTTCGTGAGTTGGTTGTTATAGATTTGGAGAGTGAAATTACCTTCGAGGTTTTATGAGATTAGACGAGTTCATCTTGAGTATACGAGGGTTTAAGTTCATGCTAGTATGTATTGGAAGGATAAGAGGTTGAATGAATCGACGAGAATGCGTTTCGACAAGTTGGGTTTTACTGTCCAATTATACGGACCATATAATTTTAACGGACCGTATATCTGGTTGACCTCCACTATATTTTGATAACAGTGGGGGAGACCAATGTTGGCATTTTATGGTCCAATTATACGGACCGTATAATGGGGCCGTAAATTTAAGTCGGCGGCAGTTTATATATATATATATATAATGCATACTCTCCTCATTTTATCTCATTTTCTTCATTTCCCCAGACCTCTAACACTTCTAGAAACCCTCTCCATCATATGTAATCAACCCCCCCCCCCCCCCCCCCAAGTGAAGTTACAGAATTAAATTGAGAATCAAGTGCCAAAGGTTCCCTAAGTATTGATTGAAGATTGTTTCTCCTTCTTGTAGTAGATTTGGAGAATACTTCAAGGTGAAGTAGTCTTAGAGTTGTTGTGTTCTTGAGTACTTGTGGTAGGAATTCATCTTACTTCCATGTTTATGAGTTTATGTGATGGTTATACTAGGTTGGAGGGAAGGAAGATGGAGGAAATGTTCAAATATGAACTTGAGTTTATGTTGAGTTGTAATCTATTTTGGCCATGATTGTTAATGTATTTTTGAGCTAAAATCTTATTTTGGACAGTAATTGATGTTGAGGTTGTTATACTTGGTGTATTTGGATGAAGGAGGTGTATAGGTGTCGTATGTGAAGCGTATATCGGGTCGTTTTATTATATATCTCTAAATGTTGTTGATATAAGTTTAAATAGAGGATCATATGAGCGTGATGTGTTGATTGTTGGCTGTTGGATGTGTGTGATGATTAAGAAATAGGGAAAATGCTGCCCATTTTGTTTTAGACTCGATTTATCGTTTGATATACGTGATATACTAGTACCATCTAAGCTTGTAGTGCCTTCCTTTGTTATAGGATTGGAGTACTAGTTCGACAAATTCGTTGTGGGATTGTGTTGACGACTTGAGGTATGTTAAGGGTAATGACTTGAGGTAAGTTAAGGCTAACTTTCCTTCTTTTGGCATGATCCATATGAACGAAATGTAAATATAACGCTACTCCATAATGATTCTATTCTTAACAGCTAGAGATGTTCTATGTTGATTCATGTCCTTGTGATATTGTTCTTAGAAAGCTCCTCTCTAGATTTAGTGTGCTTCATAGAGTCACTTGTTGATGAAAATGCTATCCCATAACGATGTTCGGAGGTGTAACGACCTTATGTCACTACGATAGATTCAGGATCTACTCTTATCATACTCATGCATTATTAATAGATATACCATGACCACATAGGCATTATATACACTTATACTTATATGATATTTATATGGGTTATGGGAAGGTTTCGGCATTATGTACGCACTATCACCTGATCAGGTGGTTATATGATGACGATTATTCCTACAGAGACCAATGTGATACGATGGGATGCCCACGGAGGCTAGACAGGCGTCCTATATGCGCGCGCGCACACACACACACACATATATATACACATACATGCAGGCGTTTTATATGCATATATACAATACTTATGCATATCATTAGCCCTGAGAGGCAGTTCAGATATACAGGTTGCACTCCTTTTATCATATGTACTTTTAGGTCTCCTTTATGTTACTTTCACGCCTTACATACTCAGCACTTTGTTCGTACTGACACCCCTTTCGCCTGGATGATGCTGTGTTTCATGCCCGCAGGTTCAAGTAGACAGGGTGACGATCCGCCTCAGTAGGTTGCCGTTCAGCTAATATTGGAGCACTCCACTTGTCTCGGAGTTGCCATTTGTCTTGGTACGGTATATTTTGTTGTACATATGGGTATGGTGGGGCCCTGTCCTGACCTTATTATGTCATGTACTCTAGTAGAGGTTTGTAGACAGTTGTGGTACAGTAGACGTTGTATGGACCTCTCGACCTATATTTTGTTTATAGGTGTCTATGATGGCCTTGTCGGCTCGTACAGTTATGTCCACCATGGTTATATACGTATGTCCTTTCGGGTTTGTCCCTTGTCAGTATAGTTCTCTTATGATCTTGCAGGTTACCATTTGATGACTCTCATGGTCCACCCTTGTGTACGATTACGATATGAAAGCATGTTTTAGCGGTGCTCGACAAATAGGGTCCGGGTGCCCGTCGTGGCCCTCCGATTTGGGTCGTGACATGAAATGAAAAAGAAGTCCATCATGAACTATGCTACTATAGTTTCATTATCGTTCAACAAAAGAATGTATCAAAATCTTTACCGTGTCTTTCAAGGATAAAAGATCTCATTGGTTGTACAGCAATCGGCTATTCAATTCTTAGTTTAATTATAAAGGTTTTTAAAAAAAAAAAAAAAATCTAAACCCGTCCCTGAAGGAATCTACATTTATCGCAAACCTAAAATAGCTTAAAAAAAGATACGTCTTTTTTATAAAGTTTAAGATTTTAGATGAAAAGCAATTTAGCAAAAGCTAGTCACCTCGATTTACAACGTATTAAAACCTACTTCTCTATGGCTTTATTCATTAGTATCCGAAAGAAAGATAAAGAAACAAGTCTTCATTGCTCGTCAATTGATAAAGACAAACTCACTGAGTAATTCCTCATGATGGACTAGGTACATAGTAAAGTAATTTTGGTGGCCAGTTGAATTTGATGTTGGTCATCCATTTTATTTGATTGCTTCATCAGATAAATCTCCTACACTTTTTAATGTTCATATGTTAAGATACATACAAATTAGTTCACTAATCTAAAATCCAAATGATATATACATGTACTTGTGTATCCATCCAGATGTGCCCTAATTAAACGGCTAAAATAAAGGTCATTTAGAGTGTGTGCTCCTAATCAAATTTTAACCAATCAATAAATAAATGAAAGATGTAACAAGATTCCGTGCGTGGCAAAATCTCTAAACTTTGCTACATATCAATAAAATCACTCAACTTTGGCCTTTACTCTCATAAAATCACTCAACTAAATGTGTCATCAAAGAAATTTGACATGGCAATATTAATCAATTTTTTTATGCCATGTAGATATGAACCCCACAAATAAAATAAAATAAAATAAAATAAATCCATATTTTAATTTTGGATATACATTTCAGTTTTTTCTAAAATTTAATGTATAAAAATTAATCTACTACTTTAGACACTTTACGTGAGAGCTAAGTTGTTAAATTTCAATTGACTCATTGAAAACACTAATGCCAACGGATTTATTTTTAACCTTAGTTCCAACGTATATTAACAAAAAAAATTGTTGTTTTTTTTTTTTTGGTGAAAAAAATTTGTTGTAGCTTACAAAAGGAAAGGGTCCAACCGGTCCTATGTGGCCTCTTCCTTTCAGCCATACCAATAATAACATTCACGTGTTTATATATATATATATATATATATATATATATATATATATATATATATATATATATATATATATATGTAATTTTATTTTATTTATTTCTTAATTATAATAAAATTCATACATATTGATTTAGTGTAAATATCTTGTATGAGTAAGTCTTATCTATTAAATAGATATACGTAAACAAAGTAGAAAGATAAGAAAATAGAGACGAAAAGAAAGATTATAGAAGCTGAAAAGAAGGACAGTGCAATAAATAAATAAGAAAATAATTTCAAAAAAAAGATTAAGTGCACACATAAAAATAAGGTAGAAACAACAAAGAAAATGAGTTTTAAATGAAGGGTTGGTGGGTGGATGTTGAGGTATTAAAATATGATTTTTTTTAATTTGTGGGATCCATGTCTACATGGCATAAAAAATTAATTAATATTGTCATGTCATATTTTTTTTGATGACATATTTAGTTGAGTGATTTTATGGGAGTAAAGGCCAAAGTTGAATGATTTTATTGATATGTAGCAAAGTTCAATGACTTTGCCAAATAATTTCTCAAAGTTGAGTGATCTTTTAAGATATTTACTCTGCCATATATAGAATGAATCTAGTCAGGATGGTGTAACGACCCATTAGATCGTTTTGGCTTTTTGACCTTTTCCCTAGCTTTATTACAGCATATTTGATTTGTGGGGAGGGTTGGTGCGATTCTCGAGGCAATCGGGTGTGATTTGAATGGGAAAATGGAGTTTTAGGGATTTCTTAAGTGTAGGGTTGACCAAAGCCAACATCGAGGGTAAATGAGTCTTTTTGAGATTTTCGTCAATTTCATTATGTCTGAAATGTCGATTATAACTGGTTTGAGTGGTTGGTTCGGTTCTCGAGGGTCTCGGGAGTATTTTGGTCATTTGGTTAGAAAGTTAGTTTTAAGGCGTTTGGGGTTGACGGGTTCAAGACGACCTCTTTTGGAAATTCCGAGTACGCGAGTGAGTTCATAGCATGCTTTTTAGTTAAGATGCATATTTGATTTGTATCCGAGAGGTTCCGGATAAGTCTCGGGATTTCGGGGTGAAATAGCGAAAAACCAGATTTTCTGGTTCTAGTCTTTCTGGTGTCCTTCTTCGCGAACGCGAAGAAAACCCACGTTCGCGATGCTTAGTGGACCCAGAAGGGGTTGCATTAGCGATAAACGGCTCGCGTTCGCGTAGAGTTAAATGGCGTCTGGGTTGGATTGACCAATAATGACGTTCGTGATGGTCTGATCGCGATCGTGTAGGCTTGGACCGGGTCAAGGCTCGCGTTCGCGAGGGAGCCTCGCATTCGCAAAGGGTAAATCGTATCTGGTCAGATTTTAAAACCCCAAAATCGTGATTTGACTACTCATTCACATAAGTATCGTTTGGGAGCTCGGTTTATGAAGATTTTGGAAAATTTTGCAAAATATAGCTTTTGAGAAATATTCTAACCCTCCTTTTATGGTTATTTCATTAATTAATAGAGATTTTCATAGTAGAAATCATGATTTAAGAGTAGAGAATTGGGGGTTTTTGACCTTTAGGCCCGAAATGAGAGATTTCTCAATTAAGCATGAATTTGTGGATGGATTTAAGTTATTTTTGAGATATAGGCTCTATACATCATGGGTAAACTAATTTTGGGTCTAATTTCCTATTTTACCATTCGTGAATCGGAATCCGATTTTGGGTGGCTTTTAGGTTTCAGATTTAAAGTGTGCTAATATGGGTATAATTAGATTTGTATGACTTCCTAGAGTAATAATTTGACCTTATTGAACCCAATTTTCCAACGAAATTATGGATTTGACCTTTGGGGTTTAGAACGGGGTTTTTGGGTTGATTTTCTAGACCCAAAATTTTTATAAGGCAATGGGTATCGATTGACTCGTATTCTTATGCATAATCTGTGTTTGAATAGATTGGGATTGTTCGGAGGCTCTACGGAAGGGCAAGGCTCTGCTGTGATTTATTGGACTTTTTACCAGGCATGTTGAGACTGTGAACCTCAACTTAAGCGTCTTGGTTGGTTAAAATTTAAGTAATAAGAGGGGATAATGGGGTGTGAGGGGGTTTCGATACTTGTGAGGTGACGAGCACTTATATCAGATACCGGTGTCATGATAAGAGTATTTGTGTAATTTTAATTGTATAGTCGGGTCTGAATGCCACACTTTGGGCATTAGCTGACAACATAGATTGATTTGTGTCTGTGATTGGGATATGAGTTCCCTTATTTGCCGTTTCTATGCTGATTACTTGTCTAATTATAATTATGCATTTCTCATCACTCTTACATAATCGTTTAAAAATGAAAAAAGAGCTAAAGAATGAGTCTTTATCGCTTAGCATTGGTTGCTTATCATGTTGCATGCCTTATTCATGCTTATCATAGTATCTCATGTGCATTTTATGGTACTAGTGAAAGGTCGGATGGGAAATGATTCTGGACGGAGTGATGATGATATTTTGCGCCAGATTAGCTATATCACAGGTAATGTGGGCCTAAGGCCGTGTTTTGTGAAGTGGAAGCCTAAAATGGCTAAACCCGATGTGATCTGGGAGATCTAAAAATGTCGGGTGGTATATGGACCTCGCGAGTCCCCCATAGGTCACGATTCGTTAATTTTCGAATGTGTGTGTATCGGGATAACCTTGCATTGCATTGCACTTCACATCATATCATTTAATATTATCTCTTGGATGTTATTTAGAATTGTTGAGTTATTTGCTTGACTTGCCTTGATTACTTACTTGGAATCCGGACTTAGGCTTATAACCTAAAATTTAAGTGGATTATTGCGATTATTATTGTTATTACTGTGAGCTAATTGCGGTTAAGTGCAGAGTAGTACTCATAGGCCAGCTTTCATCTCCATTTACGTTAGGGTCGATCGACGATGCTACTAAGTACCCGTTGTTTTTTTTGTACTCATGCTGCACTTGCTGCACCCTTTTTATGTAGATTATATTGCTGGTACAAGTGGATCTCAGGACGCTACTACCCGTTGAGGGGATCTCGGGTGAGCCATCAGTTGATCCACGGCAGCAGATCTTCTTTAGTTATTTTTATTTCCTGTCTTTTGTTTTGGACAACTTTTGTATTTTTGGGATGTATTCCCAGACTTATACTCCACTTAGCTCGTTCTTATACTAGTGACACTAAATTCGGGGATGGTTGTACTTTTATTTCTGCATTTTTATGTCTATAAGGAGTTTTAAAGACTTAAAGTTTGACTTGTATGTTTATTCCGTTTATCTCTTACTTAAATCGTTTAATTAATGGGTTGTGGATGACTTACTGACTCGGGAACGTTAGGGCCTCACGACTTATGAAATTGGGTCGTAACATTAGTCAATTTAATCCTCCCAGCATCAGAAAATTATACCTAATGACATTGAAAACAGGTGATCTTGAATTTTTTATCCCCATTTTCCCACAAACCTTCAAGATCAAAACTCCACGGTTCTGTCTAGGGGCAAAACTAGTTAAACTAAACCATCAAACAAGAAAATCAACCGAAAAAAGAAAATAAAAAACAGACACACATGCACGAGGTTAGAAAAAAACTAACAAAAAGAAAAATAGACATGCATCCCAGGAAGAAAAAAAAAGGGAGAGAAAATTAGTGTTAGACCCGAATTTTTATACGTCGAGTTATTCGCAAAGGAATCGACGTTTGTTAAAGACGGAACCCTTTCCCGGACACGAAATAGAAATCTTTAATTTTTTAATTTTTATTAGAACATAAAATTGTATATAAATTTTACTTAGTATAAAAATATTAATAGAAATTAGGGATTAATTAACCACGATTAGATTATTAAGTTGGGATTAAGAATTAATTATTCACTAATTAGGCACTAGTGGCCGTGTGGGCCCCATCCGATTTTCTTTTCAAAAAAAAAATATAATAAATAACTATAATAATAAAACAAAGCTGAAATAGTGAGTCCCCATGGGGGAAAGCACATGAAGATCAATTGGAACCCATATACATATAGTTAAAGATGAGCATTCATTTTATATTCTTGCAAAGTGGGTTTTAAAGAAAGAAAAACAAATCACAAGTGGATGACACATAAGAGAAGCACGTGGAAGGCTCAAGGGCTGCATGTAAAAGTATGTTTTGATGAATAATTTAGTTCATCATAAGTCCACTTACTCTAAGCTAAGTATTAGAAAGAGAAACAAAAAAAGAAAGAAAGCCAAGAGAGAGACTCTCGGCCATAGCTGGCCAGAATTGGAGCTCTCCAATTTGATTCAAAAAAATATTTTTCCAAAGTGTTTCAACCCTTAGGAAGGTGCATAGCAACGTGGAGTAGCCATTGGAGCAACAAAAACAATTATTAGTTCAATTCACAAACTCTAGCCAAGCTAAGAAGTCAATTTGTTAAGGTAAGGGCTGCTCGTTTTTTTTTTTACACGTTTTAGTAAGGATTTAAACGTATGGTAGATGTGTAAATATAAATTTCATGTATGAAATTATGAATGTTGGTGTTGGAATGTTGTTGAAGCCATAGGGGCTGTTTTAAGGTGATTTGGATATGTTGTGCATGTGTAAATGTGAATTGCATGTATGAAATTGTGTGTTGATGTTGAAGCATTGTGGAAGCCGTAGGGGGATGTTTGGTGTGGAATAATGGACTGATTTTATTTAGTAATTATGGTTATTGCTATCATATATTGCATGGTAAAAAGAATGAAAAGAATTGGAAGGTTAAAGGTGAAGTTGTGTTGATATGAACATGTTGTTATTTTTGTTGAATTGAAGTCGTGTAGTGGACTGTTTTGTGTGGAAGATAGTGAACTGATTTTACTTGGTATGTTGATGGTTGTTGTCATGAATTTTATGATGGAAAAGAAGGTATTTAATGGTTAGAGTTGGAACTAAAATTGTTTGTGGGTTGTTGTAAAGATTATAGTGATGACAATGTAGCTCATTTGCGTACGAATTAAAGATGTAGTTGTCGTGTGACTGCTGGTCGTATTTCACTGAAATTATATGAAAAGAAGATAAGAAATAATGTGTAAGAATCGTATGTGGTTCATTGGTATGTTCGTAAACGTTTGCAAGAATTTCGGGCACTTCTATGTTGATCGGTTAGGGACTGTTTTGGGTGTGTCGTTGTTGTTCTTATTGAGCTTGGGAGATTGGTGATAATTGAGATTATGCATTGTATTGAATGTTGGTTGGGCTGTTATAGAATCGTTTTGACGAAATATTATGACTATAGACTAACAAGAATGAATTGGATGTGTCATAATCGTATGTAAACTATTATCGAGTGTTGTAAGGTACGGGCTGTTTTGATACGTTGTTGTTGATCTTGTTGCGCTTGGAAAATTAATTATAGCTAAGAATATATACTGCATTTATGTTGTTTGGGCTGTTGTAAAGTTGTTACATGAAAATGTTAAGGCTACGGACTATTAGGAGTAACTTGAGAATGTAGTAGCCGTATGTGAATCGTTATTGCATGTTGTGAATGTGGGTTGTTTGGAATGTTATGTGGGTTGTCCGGGTTGGTATTGAACGTATGATTATTGATGTTGGATTGGTTGTATGTAGTTGGTTTGGATATAAGGAAAACGACGTCTAAACATCTAGAAAGGAGTTACTAACGTTAGAATACGTTTTGAATCTCCCCGTAGTTTAACCGTAGCTCTTGACGTCTTCATATAGGTTGAGACATTATTGGGCAGCGTATATATATTGTGTGGCGGATAAGCGCTAAAGGTATGTACGGCTAACCCTTCTTTCTTTTGGCATGTCTTACATGTAAGTGATGAATGATATGAACTTTGGGGTAACTCTATTCATAGGTTCCGAATGTGATTCATGATTCTCGTGTTATTCATTCTATATGTACTCCATATGATTCCATTCTTAGACGAGTAAGGTCTAAATGTTTCTTGTGATGGTTTATTGATATAGTACTCCTATTCTGTTCCGAAGGGAACACCCATAAGGTGCCAGTTGGGTTGTGTATATGGTTTTACTAATGATTTCGAGGAAATTAGTTTTATACTAAAGGAAACATAAAGTTTGATTTTCAAAATCACTCCGAAGGGGGTGCGAGATTTTACTATTTAGATTTTCAAAAACCACTCTGAAGGGGGTGCGAGGTTTTACTATTTCATTTCATTTACGACTTATGTTTACATTCCATAGCATCATCTCTTTGCATTGATATTGGTGGATTAAGTTTGTGTTGACATGATTATGATATTAAGCCGGAAGTGGCTTCCCGAAGGGGCCATCATTATTAAGCCGGAAGCGGCTGCCCGAAGGGACCATCATTATTATGCCGGAAGCGGCCGTCCGAAGGGACTATTGTGATACTAGCCGGAAGCGGCTGTCCGAAGGGACCATTTTGTTAACATGTCGGAAGCGGCATGTGTGTGAGATTGCATTATTTACTTAAAGAATGTGTGTTGGATTGTATTATTTACTTAAAGATTGTTTTGGAGACTTCGTGTATATATTTATGTTTCTTCCAGCAAAGGCTGCAAGTATTGAGTAGATTGTGATTTCTTCTCTCCTAAATCAAATTATGATTATGATTTGTTACCACCTTACATACTCAGTACATTGTCCGTACTGACGTCCTTTTGCCTGGGGACGCTGCGTTCATGCCCGCAGCCCCAGATTGTTTGGCAGGTTAAGTGTATAGCTAGGATGCTTGGACGTCAGTTGGGATTGGCAAGTTCCATCTCATTCTGGAGCTGTGCTAAGTCATGTATAGATATGTATGATTACGGGTATGTCAGGGCCCTATCCTGACTCATAATGTTCAGTTCACTTCTTAGAGACTTCTGCAGACAGTGTCCTGTGGTACATTTGTCGAGATGTCGACAAAGAGATATCAGTTGAGTCATTTGTGGATTTTAAAAGAGTATGTATTTTAGATGAATTCAAATGGTTTAAAGTACTTATTTGATTGAAAGTTTTCATAATCGTTATAAAGATAATGAATTCTATCTGGAAAAGTTTCATGTTTTTAAAAGTTTTTGAAATGACAGGTTTTGATAAGCGAATGTCTAAGGGTTCGCTCGACTCCGATGAGAGTCGGGTGCCCGTCATGCCCTACTATTGCTAGGGTGTGACAATTAGAGACCTTCGCCTTCACTGAGACGTCTATGTAAAGCGACTCTTCCTTATTGGTGGGCTCCTCCTCTTGAGTGACATCTGGAAAATTCTCCTCTAGAGTGATTACTGACTCCTTCCTTCATTGACTTCCGATATTCTTATTTTCTTTCTAGGATACTTCGCTCCAATGTCTTTTTCGCTCTCTGTCACACACACACACACATGTAGAGCGCGCACGCTAATAGTATAATCTAGTGGAAAATTTCCTTTCTGTGTGGATAGAACCTGTAATAAACTTACAAAATTTAAAGAATGTGTAATTATGTTTGGTAAGATAGGGCACTACAGAATCACATTTCCAGACTTACGGTCCGTATCCCATTTCACGGTCACCAAGTATAGGTCGTATTTAAATATACGGTCCGTATTTAAGTATTTAAAAACTTGGCAAGAAACTTGGATTTCTTGGGGAATTTTATACAGACAGTGATACGGTCCGTATAAAATTATACGGCCCGTAATCCTAGGCGTAAAAGTGCATTTTGCTGAACTGCTCTTCTAAGTCCCAAAATCAGGAACATAGCCTAGATTTAAAGATATGAGGAGTTACAAGGGGTTGAGTCAGAACTAAAGAGAGTAAAAAGGGAGCTGCAATTGGAAAAAGAAAAATCCAAAGATATCAACTCGAGACTACTTCAAGCAGAACATGATATTAAAAGAGAAAATCAGTGGACTCAAGCCTCTCCACTGCTCTCAAATCTCACGAGTCAGACATGCAACAATACTATTGGTTTGGGATTTGATAGGACGACAGATCTTGGAGTATCAGGAGAAGTACTATGGACTCTGTTTGGTAAGATAGGGCACTACAGACTCACATTTCCAGTAAATATATGCTATCAGTTGAAGAACCTAAAGATTGCAAAGAAAAGAAAGAGTATAACAGTTGTTGGCAATACAGAGACGTTGCTTGATTGGACAAAGAAGGAACTGATCCTACCCAGGACTGAAGGAATGGGACCCAAGTTTATATGGGTGCCTAAAACTAGGGGATTGATTTGCATGTAAGAGGAGCAAAAGAGAAAGCTGAAGCGATATATGAATAGTGCTTCCTCAAGATATGAAGAGAGAAAACATCATTAATTCTGTTCACTCTCAAGATCGAGGGAAGATAATACTGCGAAAGAAAGTTATTAAAAGAAAAGAAAATCAGACAGGGGAACTTTACATGGAACATGTAGGTAAACTGGTTCACCAAAAGAGGGTTAAGCCAGATGAACAGGTGATAAGAAAAGAGAAGGGCTGAAAAAGGAAGAAAGTAGTCATCCACAAAAGCACAAAGGGAGTTTATCAAGATTGTGGGTGCTCTTGTAGCCATGAAATAGGTTCAGGAATTTGTTCCTCATGTTAAAAGAAGATGGTCAAATAGGAATAGGTGTTGTACACTCAGCAGATGAAGTGTTAAAACTCAGGAAGTAAATTCGGAGGACCCGTTCATCGCAAAAGAAAATTTTGTGAACAAGGGCATACGTACTACTAGAATGAAGGGTTCCCACTAGGCTTATAAAAGGAAGATTATGCTAGAACTGGGAATAATTAAAGCTGCACAGGGTATGTTCATGATCTTGTGAATTCTAAACATGATAACTGTCACCGAAGCAGGCCTCAAATTAAAGATTGCAAATATTCTTCCGGTAAGTTCTTTTCCCTACAGTCAATTATATATTAAGATCACGGAACCACATAGACAAACTATCTCTACCCTAGTCATGTCTATCCGTCTAAGGAGTACATTGAGAGAAGAAAAGTGAGTCATGATGATAGCCTTGAAAAGACACCCAAAATCAAATCATGCTCTTCCCAAAAGGAGGACTTTTAAGCTACCCGATCAAATCTCTACATAAAATTGATGTAGACTCACCTTCACTTCACAAATTTCATCCCATCTCTCTCACCTCAGACCCCTAATGAAAAAAAAACTGCAAATACCTCTCAAGCTCTAATCAATTTCCCTCCTTCTCACACTTCCTTGATTCCTCCAAATCAGAAATATACTTCACCTTATCCTCACAAACACACCTTTCCCTGATGTCCAAATTTTATCGACTGGAAAGATGAAGGGAAAAAGAACATTGGGTGGAGCTTACAAATAGGGGGAATATGTAAAAAATCCCAAAATAGGGGATAGAATAGAGGAAAGCAGTGTTACAACAACTTTTCAAGAAAATAAGGTGTTTGATAACTTAAGCTCATCTAAATAAGGTGGTTGATGGAAAAGTCTTGTGACCAATTCCAATGTCAAGGGACAATTGCTAAGAGGCACGAGATGCTAATAAATTTTGTGATGGAGGTTGAGCTCTTTGATGTTTGGGGTATTGATTTCATGGGGCTCTTTGTGAGTTCATGTCACGACTCAATTCGTGAATCGTGATGGGACCTACACTGGCCCCCCAGGTAGGGGAACCATTCCCAAATCATTTTAGTCATTTATAAGAATTATGCAGAAATAAAAAATGATTTAGCTAATTGATTAAAATTATATAAATAATAAGTGCAGAAGTAATAATAACCCCAAAATCTGGTCTGGACTAGTACAAGAGCTACTATTACATAGATATAAGTCTGATAAAATGTACAAATCTCAAAATATCAATACCATCTCAGGATTACAAAGTAGACATTTAAATACAAAGAAGAGTCTCCGGGTTGCGGATCTAGCCCAAAAGCTCACCCTGGAATCTTTGTCAAGTAGACTCAGATCACTCATGAGGACGGGAACTGAAACTAGTAACACTGCACTCAAAGAAAGAGTACAACAAAAGTAACATTAGTACAAACAACAAGTATTGGTAGGTATCATAGGCCGATAATAATTAGTTCACATATATGAAGAAAGAAATCAACAACTAGGCAGATAGGCAATCAAGCATTCTTAAAAATCACATTATCATAATAATCAAGGACTTCCACCCACACATGCATCTAACATAAACTCACTTTTCAAGTCATAAGCCTAGGTGAAGCTTCTAAACCACAAGTCTGTCGAGTCTCAATAATCTCAACTCGATAATCACGAATCCAAGTTCTAAATCTAGGCAGAGTTACTAATCTACTGTAACGACCCGCTTGATCGTTATAGTCTTTTCGGTACTTTTGACCCTTTCCTGAGCTTTTTTAGCTCACATTTTACCCAAGCAGACAGTTGACACTCTTGCGAGATTTTTGGATATGATTTGGGGTGACTTTGTGGGAAATCTGGGCTTAAAGCGAAAAAGAGTTGACTCAAAGTTGACTTTTGGGTAAACGGACCTTTTTGGGGAATTCATCAATTTCGAGAGGTCTGAATGGTCCTTTATAACTTGTGTGTATATTCGGGTTGGTTCCCAAGGCATTCGGATGCATTTTGGGACTTGGGTTGGAAAGTTGATTTTAAGGTATCGGAGTTTGACTCGGTCAATGAGGCCTCCGTTGGGAATTCCAAGGATACGAGTACATTCGTAGCATATTTTTGTGTGTGTCTGCATATATGTTATGTGAGCAGCAGATGGCCTCGGGAGATAGTCGGGATTTCGGGTTGAGATTGTGAAACTTGGGGATTTTTTGGTGTTTGGTGCCCCGCCATAGCGGCAGCAGAACCACAATGGCAGCACCGCTGTAGCGGTGGCCATGTCGTAACAGTGGCCTAGTGCATTCATTAGCTAACCGCCGCAGCGGTCTCGTTGTCACAAAAGCGTATATCGGGCAGATAGATTCATTAATAAGTGTTAAAAGCCCTAAGTTCCTCATTCTTTAGTATTCCGAAAACTGAGTTCTTCGGAGTATTTCAAGGAAAATCTTGGGGAAATTCATTGTGGTAAGTCCCTTCACTTTTCTTTCCATTCCGTGATTACTTTATCACCTTAGGAATCCATTATCATGCTGGTTTCATTAAGAGCTTGAGGATTAAAAGAGGGTTCAATGGGTTCTTCATATTAGGCCATTAAATCTTGATGTATTGATTCAGTTAGCTTCATTAAGCATGAAATTGATGATTAGAATCTATTATTGCATGATTCATTACTAATTAGTGGCTAAATTATGGAATTGGAAGTTAGGGTGCATACCCAATTTGGGGGTTTTGCCTAGAATCTGAATTTAAGTAAATTGTTAGTTCTCCTAGCTTACAATTGATAGGAGTTGATCACCTAGAACAGTAATTTCATGTTGAGACCTATAGATTCCTATTTCCATCTTTCTAGTTCATAAACCCCATTCCATAGGTTGGGATTTGGGTCTTGAATAGAAGTAAGGTTTGAGTGATGTTCTTCTTGATTCTAATTTCGTGATTCAGATATATTTGGACTTTCATTATCTCGAGGCTCAAAGGAAAGGGAAGACTAAGGTTTGATTTTGGAGACTTTGTTGTTCGGATCTCCAGGTAGGTTATGGTTTACCTTATGGTGAGACTTTGATTAGTGAAGCGTATGTTTAGATGATATTGTCGGAGAATGCATGTAAACCTTCGGGTGCGAAGTTGGGTTGGATATTGTCTTAGGTTGGGATTTGTTGTATGATTTGGGGGCTAGCCACCCCGTTGTGTTGATTTACTTATCTTGATCTATTTACTTGTTGGCTCGTGGCCATGTTGATGCATTGGGTAATTGTGACCAGTGATATATCATGACTATGATATTGCAGTACTTTACTTGAACGGTATTGAGATGAGATTGTGATTCATTGTGGCTTATGGTGTAGCCTTAAAAAGTTGTACACCACCATGGAGTTTTGAAGATTTTATAAGACCCTTATGTAATAGAGAAGAAATCTCATTTTTACATAATTCTAAATAGTCAGAATTCATTTGACATGGTCTTGCTTTAGTAGGAATATTTTTCTCAGAAAAGGTTTCTTCATATGGAAGAGAAACAATATGTTTTTTTCTTTCCCAAAAAGCATTAGGATGATCACTACAAATTTGTAAGGAAAATTGGTTTTTTAAGAAATCTATTTTTTGCTGCAATTTAGGATTTTGCAAAATCTCTTCAACATTAAGGGTATAGATTTCTTGTTTTAGAAAACTGATTTGTTGATTTATTCATCAACCTGTCTTTTATCTCATTTATAATTCTGGAAAATGGTTCAGTTATAAACTAGAATTCAATAGGTTTTCCTTCAAAGGTTCCTATAATACCTTTAGTATCCCTTTTTTGGATAGGAAATATTTTTTGAAAAAATGGGGTTCCCAAAATAATTTCATTTGAAATATCTTTTACTAAGACAAAACTTTGTGGTATACAAACTCTGTCTTGACAAATATAGGCTTTTGGTAATTTAAAAGTAATACTCATTTTCTGCCCATTAGCAGATCTTAAACTATGAGTAGTTTTATAAAAATATTTTGAAGGGATTAATCCTTCTTGAATACAATTTAAATCAGCTCCGCTATCAACAAGAGCAGTAAATTCCTTTTTGAAATTGTAATCAATTAAAAGACTAACTTTTATGAATTTTTTTTGGGAAGTAATTATTTCCATAGTTGTGAGGAAATTTCCTCCTTGGGTTGCTTGGAATGTTTCTCCTTCCACGGCTATTTCTACCATGGTATGATAGATTGGAGTTTGTATGATGTGCTTTCCTTTATCCTCAATCTTGGAAATCCTTTCATCTAGGATTCTATTATGATGTCTGAGACTAGAGATTTCTTATTTGAGATTAGAAATCTCTTTTTCCAAATTTTGGATTATAGCAGGAGCAGATATGATATTTCTCCTTTCCTTGAGAAGTCTTTTAACTTCTGCCATGGTGTATGTATTTGTTGATTCTCTTATTTGGGTACTAGGTTGGATTTCTGGTTCCTTAGGTGCTTCGTCAAGTTTATCAATGATTTGGGACCGAAGCTCTGGATCTTTAATAATTTTTAATAGATCCATGAGGTTATTACCATCTAAGACATTAATACTAGTTTCCTGAAATTGTGAAAAGAGATTATAAAACTCATCATCTTCTTTTTCCTTACTAGTACAGGGCTGTCCTATTTGACAAGGAAGACATTCATCATCTGAACTGGTTGAAATATAACTTTCATTATCAAGGACTCTAATATCTTCTACTGATGAAGAATCGTGTGATTCATCTAACTCAAAACCTGAATTTTCCGGTTCTGAATTCAACAAGATCTTGTATAATGATTCCTTTAAATCGTTGTCAATGTCAAGGTTCTTAATTTTTTTCCTTGACTTTGTAATCTTTATAAAAATGACCAACTCTGTCACACTTATAACATGCCTTAGGATTTTTGGATTTGATGAAATCCTTCCTCTATTTGAAATCTTTCTTTCTCTTGGATTTCTTTTTGAAGCGTTTTTCTTTTCATGCCTGGAAATCCTTTTTTCTTTTTGAGCCTATAAGGATTTTTTGTTTATGGCATTTCTAATCCAAATTGTCCACAAAATTCTCCTAATTGTTGTCTTTTAGTAAGACCATGTTTCTTAATTTGTTGATTCAGCTTAATTTCATTACACTAAGCCAAACCTTCTTGCATACATGTGCCTATTAGGCTCTCATAAGTGTAATTGCTATAATTTATACTTTTTTCTCCTTTCCTAAGAGCTTTTCTTACTCTTTCTGCAAAAAGGCCTGGTAATCCATCTATAAATTTGGACTTCCAATGGTTATCATTGCATTCGGGTAATTCCATGACCCGACAAAGGAATATATCCTTATACCATCTGAATGAAGTAAGAGTTTTACATCTCAGATTTTGAAGTAATGTCCTAATGGTCTCATTATTATCTGACCATCGTCCTGAAAAATGCTCAATAATATTAAGAACTAGTGTATAAACAGCAGTCCAAACTAAAACTATTTCTTGGTTTTCTCCTGGTTCTCTTTTGACAGCATTAAGAATACTTCCGCACTGATCTTGGGTAAGATAATTGTCACACTAACCTTTTAATTGGCCAGTGAAACCTGCTATAATCATGTTTGCGATAGTACGCTCACTATTTTTATTAACTTTGCTAATTGTACTATACATCAACATTCTATGTATTGTACAATAAGTTTGCCTTTCACTGTAACCATCTATGTTCCATTCATAGATTTCTTTTCCACTATAGCTTGTATTATTAACTTGCGGCTCTTCTTCTATTAAGACATCTTGGGGAGTAGGCCTAGGATAATAAATCATCCTTTGATATGGCTTAACAGCATAATACTCATCTATTTTATTTATATCTGCTGCTATTTTGGCCTTATAATCATCATCCTTAGCTATTAAAGGACTGATATGGAAATCTTTAAATTTCTCATCAAGCATTTGAGTTAATTCTGAAAAAGGTTTTAATTTAAAATCCTTTATTTCAGGTGGAGGTTGTATACTTGGAATAGCAACAACTTCCTATTTTTTCCCTTTATTAAGGGTGGAACTTTGTAATGTCTCTATTTGAGAAAATAGTTTATCAATTCTATCATTTAGTGAAAGGATCTGTTCACCGAAGATAGTTATGTAAATATTAGCATAGTTTTGTTGTTTAAGCATATTATTAAGATGCTTAACAGTTACTTGTAAAGTATCATTTTCAAATAATTTTGAAAATGCTACAAAATGAAGAGTCTTATCATGTTTACTAATTTGGAAAGATTGTTGTGGAGGAAATACTGCACTAACCACTTCTCCATTAGTTAGTTCGTACTTGCGCTCCAAAACAGAGATATAATTGTCAATATATTTGTGTATAAACCAAGGAACAAAATATATAATTTGATTAATCCAAGAAATATCTTTATAAAATTTATTTTGAAAACTTGTTGTTTCACTATTAGTAAAACTTGCAAAAAAACCATTTTCTAAATGGCTCCCATTTGGGCGTATAAATTTTTTTGCTAATTTCCAGTCTTGTGGGTGACCCCCGACTAAAATAAATTTTTTTGATCTTGATCCATTAAATATCTTTAAATTTCATTTCAGACGCAGTCAATTCTATGTCTGGAATACTAGTAACAATATTATCTCGGTCAATCTTAAGACCGCTAACTCTATTAGTGTCAGTTTCTCTAATCTGAGAAGTAGAAGCTCTAGATGGAGATTGACAATATAATCAACTGGTGAAATATAAGAATGACATGAAGAATTTGATCTAGTTAGTCTAGATCTATTGCTGGTACTATGACTTTTAGCTTTATCTAATAAAGATGGAGGTTCATAAAATCTTAATTTAATAGTCCCATCTGAGGCTTGCTCAATTTCAGAAATATCTGTATTAATATTATTTTGAGGAGGTGATGCTCCTTCTATGACCCACTCGTTGGGAAAATCAATTTCATCCCATTTGATAGGTCTTCGAGTAACAACTTTGGATTTATCAAAATTAGTTTCTATTAAAATAGTTTCATTTTTGAAATCCATAATTTTACACATAGGATTCATAGTATATAATGGTTTAAAATATATTCTATAGCAGATACATATTATCTCTGTATCGGGCATATAATCATAACCATGTAATTTAACGCTTAGTATTAAAGCATCTAAAGAATTATCATCCTGCAATGATACCTACAAGTTAGGATAAGCATTAAAATAAACAGGGCCATAGGCCAAATTGGTTTGTACTGTCCCTGTAAGGGATTTTTTCCAATTTCTATTTTGTCCATCTCTTAAAGCTGCTATAAAGCTTTCCGGCAAACCTCTTAATGTAAGTGGTTTGAATGCAACTTATACTAACCCAATATGCATAAATCTATGGGTTTCCTTATAAGGAGCTAAATCACTTTCAGATAATAATCTAAAAGTAGCATGATCACTATCAACTGTAATTGTTTCTTCAGTGATTTTAATCACTTGTTTGAGACCTAATTTCTCAAAAGTACCCTTTGATACATTAATCTGGGCTGGATCTTAGGAATTGTCCATTTATTAAGTAAATCTAAATGTTGAGGCATATCATATGCCTCTTTTTTACTATTTTTAACAGTATTTTTTCTTCTAATGATATCCATTAGAGAAAGAGTGTTGAACATACATCACCTATTACTACTTCTGTACGATGGCTCTGATACCATTAGAGACTTCTCAAGAAAAGGAGAAATATCATATCTGCTCCTGCTACAATCCAAGATTTGGAAAAAGAGATTTCTAATCTCAAATAAGAAATCTCTAGTCTCAGACATCATAATAGCATCCTAGATGAAAGGGTTTCTAAGATTGAGGATAAAGGAAAGCACATCATACAAACTCCAATCCATCACACCATGGAAGGAGAAACATTCGAAGCAACCCAAGGAGGAAATTTCCTCACAACTATGAAAATAATTACTTCCCAAAAAAAAATCATTAACGTTACTCTTTTAATTGATTACAATTTCAAAAAAGAATTTACTGCTCTTGTTGATAGCGGAGCTGATTTAAATTGTATTCAAGAAGGATTAATCCCTTCAAAATATTTTTATAAAACTACTCATAATTTAAGATCTGCTAATGGGCAGAAAATGGGTATTACTTTTAAATTACCAAAAGTCTATATTTGTCAAGACAGAGTTTGTATACCACAAAGTTTTGTCTTAGTAAAAGATATTTCAAATCAAATTATTTTGGGAACCCCATTTTTTCAAAAAATATTTCCTATCCAAAAATGGGATACTAAAGGTATTATAGGAACCTTTGAAGGAAAACCTATTGAATTCCAGTTTATAACTGAATCATTTTCCAGAATTATAAATGAGATAAAAGACAGGTTGATGAATAAAACATCAACAAATCAATTTTCTAAAACAAGAATCTATACCCTTAATGTGGAAGAGATTTTGCAAAATCCTAAATTGCAGCAAAAAATAGATTTCTTAAAAAAACCAATTTTCCATACGAATTTGTAGTAATCATCCTAATGCTTTTTGGGAAAGAAAAAAAAACATATTGTATCTCTTCCATATGAAGAAACCTTTTTCGAGGAAAATATTCCTACTAAAGCAAGACCATGTCAAATGAATTCTGACTATTTAGAGTTATGTAAAAATGAGATTTCTTCTCTATTACATAAGGGTCTTATAAAATCTTCAAAATCTCCATGGTCGTGTATAGCTTTTTATGTTAATAAACATGCTGAACAGGAACAAGGAGTTCCTAGGTTGATTATTAATTATAAACCCCTTAATAAGGTTATGAAATGGATTCGATATCCAATCCCTAATAAAAAGGATTTATTGGATCGACTCCACAATGCTATTATATTTTCTAAATTTGATTTAAAATCAGGATATTGGCAAATTCAAATTGTCGAAGCAGATAAATATAAAACTGCTTTTAATGTCCCTATTGGGCAATTCGAATGAAATGTCATGCCATTTGGATTAAAAATGCCCCTCCAGAATTTCAAAAAATAATGAATGACATTTTTATGCCTTATAGCAATTTTATCATCGTTTATATTGATGATATTTTAGTATTTTCAAATACTATTGAAATACATTTTAAACATCTTGATATATTTAAGAAAGTAATTATACAAAATGGATTAGTTATATCTAAACCAAAAGTGTCTCTTTTTCAAACTAAAGCTCGATTTTTGGGTCATAATATTGAAAAGGGAAAAATTATTCCTATTAATAGAAGTATAGAATTTGCTTCTAAATTTCCTGATATTATTACTGATAAGACTCAGCTTCAACGATTTCTTGGAAGTTTAAATTATATTTCACCATTTTATAAAGATTTAGTAAAACATACATCTATTTTATATGATAGATTAAAAAAGATTCCAAAACCATGGACTGATGATCATACTCAAGCAATTCGTAGGATTAAGAAAAAAATTCATAATCTTCCTTGTCTTACTTTCGTCAATCCTACTTGGCAAAAAATTATTGAAACAGATGCTTATGATATTGGCTATGGAGGAATATTGAAATAGTATTCCCCAGAAGATAAACATGAGTACTTAATACAATTTTATTCTGGTAAATGGAACAATTGCCAGAAAAACTATGCTATTGTGGCTAAGGAAAGCCTTGCTATAGTAAAATGTGTACTTAAATTCTAAGGAGATTTATATAATCAAAAGTTTTTAATATAAATTTTTAATCCAAATTTATAGATGGATTACCAACCTTTTTTGCAGAAAGAGTAAGGAAAGCTCTTAGGAAAGGGGAAACAAGTATAAATTATAGCAATTACACTTATGAGGGCCTAATAGGCACATGTATGCAAGAAGGTTTGGCTTTGTGTAATGAAATTAAGCTGAATCAACAAGTTAAGAAACATGGTCTTACTGAAAGACAACAATTAGGAGAATTTTGTGGACAATTTGGATTAGAAATGCCACAAACAAAAAAGCCTTATAGGCACAAAAAGAAAAAAGACTCCCAGGCATGGAAAGAAAAATGCTTGAAAAAGAAATCCAAGCGAAAGAAAGATTTCAAACAAAGGAAGGATTTCATTAAATCCAAAAATCCTAAGGCCTGTTATAAGTGTGGCAGAGTTGGTCATTTTTATAAAGATCGCAAAGTCAAGGAAAAAATTAAGAACCTTGACATTGACAATGATTTAAAAGAATCATTCTACAAGTTCTTGTTGAATTCAGAACCAGAAAATTCAAGTTTTGAGTCAGATGAATCACGCGATTCTTCATCAGAAGAAGATATTAGAGTCCTTGACAATGAAAGTTATATTTCAACCAGTTTAGATGATGAATGTCTTCCTTGTCAAATAGGACAGCCCTGTACTAGTAAGGGAAAAGAAGATGATGAGTTTTATAATCTCTTTTCACAATTTCAGGAAACTAGTATTAATGTCTTGGATGATAATAACCTCATGGATCTATTAAAAATTATTAGAGATCTAGAGCTTCGATCCCAAATAATTGATAAACTTGACAAAGCACCTAAGGAACCAGAAATCCAACCTAGTACCCAAATAAGAGAATCAACAGGACCACCGCCTATTATTATTATACTGCCACCACTTAATATTATAATCATCATGATAACTTTTAACATCTTAAGCATCACATTTATTTTATACAATTAGACGAGATAGCATTTACTTACTTTTAAACTTTATAAATATTATCGCGCAACTATTACGATATCATATAATTTTATTTTTTATTTGAGTATTAATAAATATGTTTTTATATTAAGTAATATTTTAGCACGCGCTAATATATAATTAACTAAAAAGTGTCTTTAATTTAAATTTACAAATCAAAGAAATTAAAGGAAGAAAGGAAAGGTCCGCACCAAGGCCCATATTTTCAGTTATTTGCGGCCCAAATTTGCTCTAATATTCAGCCCAACCTAAGCCAATTTAGATCAACCCAAAAGTCCCTCTAAAGCTATTATTGAAGAATCAGTCTCGATCATTCAATAAAAATGTCAAAAATGATCTGATGGACCTTATTAAGTCATGTTTTAATCCTAATTCATCTAGGGTTTCGTTAGGTGAAGGACAGCAGCGCCTCTTGGCCGCTTTCTCCCATTTCCTCTCTCAGAAAAAATGCCAAACTCCTTCAGCCGAAAGTGAACTTTGTTTTCACCATTTTTGTGCAAAGGGTACTTTTCTAGGCACGTCTCTATCTCATCTTCCCTTTTCATGCTTCAAGGTGTGACAAATCTCTCCATTCCAGTCAAGGTCTCACCATTTCGGGCAAGACGTCCAAATCCAACATTCATATTCAAACGGTCGTGTTGACCAAGTCTCAAGCATGGTGTTCAAAATCCCGCCCAAAATAACCCTAATATCCTCCTATAAATAGAATCTTATATCTCAACAGGGAACAAGTTTTCGGGCCGTCACTTCTCTCTTTGAAAGCATTATCTTCTTACCATTTTTCTCAAGGCACTTAGTATTCATTCTCTTCTTATCTCGAATCTGAGCATCGTTTATTTTCGAGGATGAGTCGGAGATCAAAAGTCCCCGTGCACTGCACCACAAAGTGGTAAAATCATAACCTTTTCTTTTTATATTGAGACATGTAAAAAATCATTAATTTTAGGTGTTCTTTGAAATTTGATTACACAATGATTGTTGACAGTGTTGGTTTAAATTTATTGGAATATGTTCGTAATTTTTGAGTTGAATGTGTCGTAGATCTTTTATTGAAGCACAGAGTGCTTCTTCTTTTTTCTTCTGTGAGGGTTAGGTATTGTGCTTTACCCATGAGTTTGTGTGGAATATCATTTTTAGTAGATTAAGTCTTTAATATGTGTTCTTCATCTGATATGATTACCTATGTTACTATGTTTGAAATTTACTATATTTATATATGAGGTTTATCCTATAAATGAAAACCCTGAAATATAGCAAAATGTGGATAATAATATATTCTGTTGTTCCCTTTTTATCTTAGATTCCGTGTACACATATATTTCACTTTAGATATTCACCTCATTTATTGAATACGTGTTAACAGTATAAAATAGATACTCCCCTTATAATGTTTCTCTGGATCCTCATAAAAACAAAGCTGAAGTGCTTTCTGGTAAATTACATTTGCTTGAGTATGATAGATTTTTTTTTTAATATAGGCTAAGGGGTATTCCTAACTAATGTGAGAAAATGTGCAGTACATGTCGTCTTTCCGACTTTACTCTGCCTCGTGTGTGATTTTATATATATATATATATATATATATTTCCTTTCTATCTATTGTTAAGTATGGAATCTTCTAATTTCTTTATTTTGCTTTTACATGTACATCCGTATGGAGTATGAGAGTTTCAAATGAAACTCCGCCTACAGCAATGGGTCGCAACTCGTCATATATCCTTACTCATCGAGTCCGCACATTCACACTGATCTTCCCACCTCCCAGTCTTCAAATTACAGAGGGGATTTTGTCCTTCTGTTAAAGCCGAACGTGATCAATGATTGTCCTATTTATATTGCTCGTTTTACTTGTGTTGATGTGATAAATATTTTATCTTCAATTATGTGTTTGTCGTTTTCTTTGTCTTCTAGAAACTCGGATTGTCTATAAGATTAACCACTAGAATATTACTCTGAGTTTTCATCCTTAAACAGCAGCAAGGAATACTTTCTTTTTTGACATAGAACATGACATTTGGACAGAGGTTTCATTTTGGAGGATTCTGTGTCAAGTATATTAGTGAAGTCATTAACAACACTTTCAAACGAGGAAGTGATTTTGCAAAACGTGGATCTTTGAAAAATGAAGCCGATATAAATACTTTTATCTAAAATGATTATGTTATCCAGTCCTCATCCAATGCTTATTTCTTAAACATAGTTATATTTTGCGCTCATATTTGGGCAGATAGATGCGTTTGACCCACTTTAAAAAAAATGTAAACTTTATAAACGATTTTCTTTAGTTTCAACCGTACAAATTTGATTTCCTTTAAGTACAAATAATGTATTCAAGTCTGCTACTTCTACTTTTCAATGACCAAATTTATGCTATTGTACCCACTTTTAGTCACTACTTTAAATTATTTAGACGTTCAGGATCTTAGCCTTTTTAATTAACCCTAAGTTTGATCGGTAACCGCTTTTAACGAATTCTAATGGATGCTGAAGACCTTCCCATTAGGATATTTAGAACCCTTACCTAGAATTTGTTAGGTTAATAAGACCTTTAAAATTGGAGTTGAGTTTAACATTATTTAGTTAATAATTAGGTGTCATAATTCACTGTTAAAATAATTAGGTGACGACTCCTAAGTTAAATAATGTAGGAATCACCAATATGTTGTACTCCGCTTTGACCCGATTAAAATGAGGTATAACAAGAATCATATTTTGCTCAGTGAATTGCGCACCTGCGCACCCAAGTTTGCATCGGCGAACACGCACCGGCAGAAGAGACCTCACCACGGCGCATTCCCACAAAATATTCCAAGCTCGCAGCGGTGGAGCTCAGCTTGCGGCTGTGCACACGAACCTGCGAGAAAATCTTCGTAGGGTCGGACCAAGGCCAACCCAGCTGTCCTTTGCTCCTGTGGACCTACTCTCGCAGGAGCGCGCCCGCAGGGGCCGGACCCCGTGATGTGGCGTGATTTTACGCCACAATTGATGCTTTTCGGCTATAAGTTTTACTTGTTTTTAAGCAAGTCTATGTGATTTTACGTGTTTTTTATTCGATTTCAGCTATTAAGTGTTTTGATGGCAAAAGTTGGAGAATTAGGTGAAAATGCAGAAAGAAGTGGAGAAAACAAAAGATCACTGAAGAGGCAGTTTGACGGAGCAATTAGACGGGACGCAAAACATTCTGCGGAGCGTCAAATTGACCGTATAATGGTTACAGTAAGCAGTACATCGAAGATCCATCCTGCGGAACAATTATACGGACCGTATAATAGTTGACGGTCCGTCAAAGTGTAGCGTAGAATGACGCAGGAGACTGTTTGACGATTGAAGGGCAGCAATTTGACGGGCCGCATAACGGTTTTACGGTCCGTAGAATGGACCCGACGGACAATTTTGCCTTTTCACTTCTCACAAATTAGTGTCTTATAAATTCTTGAGATAGGTGTCTTGTACGAGAGACATCAAATTTCAGTTTTTATTCTTCTTAGCACTAAATACTCATAGTCTTGGAAGTCTTTTGGATTACAAACAATTGCAATTACTTTTTCCTCAATACCAAGCAATCAATTCGTAAGCATTATGATCTCAATTAATTCTAATTGTTCTTCTTTTTCAATGAGTAGCTAAATTTCCTTACTAGGGTTGTGACCCAATGATGGGTGTTTTGTGATTGGATTTGTGATTGACATACGCATAATGGATTGTTAGGGTTTATTTATTCTTCATTCTTCATTCATAATTAATAGTTGCAAACATTGATTAGAGCCATAAACCTTTAATTATTTGGGAAATTAATTAGGATTGGTAAGAATAAATAACAAGAACTCAAAACTTTAAACTTTGTTTAATAAATTCACTTAGGAATAAGAAGAGTTTACTTGGCATAGTTAACCGCGCTTCATATCACTTTCTTATATTTGGGAAAATCATAGAAAGAAATAGTCTTTATTTATTGGGAAATAGTAGAGATTAGCATAGAGGTTAAGTGCATTCATATAGCAATCCATTAGAAGTATATCGAGATCAATACCCATGATCATACACATCATCGAAAGGGGACACAACCTTGGTTTCTTTTATCCTAAATTACACATCCAAAGCAACTAGTTAGCTATTAGTCCTTAACAACCAACTTTTACCAAAATCATCGGATTAAGACATTAGACCTAAATTAAGCATCCTACGACTTTAGTAACCTTTTCACACCATATTCCCTGTGGGATTCGACCCCAACCTCGTTGGGTTACTATATTTGACAACGTCCGCGTTATACCATTAATAGGTGTAATTTGAGTGTATCACCTCGTTCAAGCCTGTGGCGAACACCAAAACCAGAAAAATCTAATTTTTGACTCTCTCAACCGAAATTCCGAGACCCTCCCGGAACCACCCCAATACAAACCAAATATACAGCCACATGTAAAAATGTGCTACGAACTCACTCGCGCACTCGAAATTCCCAACAGAGGTCTTATTGACCAAGTCAATCACAAACAGGTGAAACCAACTTTCCAACCAAATGACCAAAATGCCCCCAGGACCCTCGAGAGCTGAACCAAACACTGAAACAGCCTATATTTGACGTTCTGAAACTAATAGAACTGGCGAAATTCCTAAAATGACATAAATACCCCCGATGATTCCTAAAGTCAACCCAACACTTAAAGATTCCTTAACTTATCAAATTTCCAATCTTAAGAGATTACAACCACCTCGGGAATCGTGCCAACCACGCCCACTACAAAACAAGCAAAGAGGCGGGTTCACAAGGTCAAAATATGCAAACAAAAAAAAAAAAAAAAGAAAACAACCAAAATGACCTAAATGGTCGTTACAACAACCCTTGAATACCACCAATAGCCACTCGAACTAACTCAAAACTTTCTGAAACCAATCACAGTCCTATCACCCATCTAGAGAAACTAATTCTAGTCCTTTAATATTCTAAAAATGCTTACTCAAGATATCTGATTAGGAACACCCATAACATAACACACTACCACGAATATGGTCTCATCTCGAAAATACAACTCTAACCTTCATAATATAGGGATTTCAAAAATTCCTCTCTTTTAACCCACACTAACTCATCCTTTGTAGAGTGTTATGAAATTATCCAACTGTGTATCACACGAGCCACTTCCATAAGCCTTAACATATCGGTTACCTGAAATTTGTTTCTCACCAGTCGCTGATCACGAAGCCTTACGAAACTCTGTCATATCACCTAGTCCATTTCTGTAGACTCCCTTCTTTAAGCGTACTCACGATCGCACCTCATCTGAAATATGTAAGGCAACATCTCCACAACATATACTGACCCAAGTAATCCCAAAGATGTACTTATTTTACCGATTCTCTATCAACTATACCTTTTCTCGACTTTTTAATTTCCCAATTCCAATCAAATCACAATCATCATCGCCATCTAACCATTTCTCGAACCCACTCAATAGAATACCATATAATCATAAGTCTTGCAAACTATCCGAGTAAATCCTGGAGATAGTAGCCTGTCACACACTCTACACCCTAGAGTTCCCTTAACTTACTCAACTCTAAAACTGAAAACTTTCTAAATTCAGCATATCACATACACAGTCCAACTACTGCTCTAAAGTATATACACCAAGGTGCCTTTACTCAGATTCCCTTAACGCAGATTCTGAAATGTTCTCTACAACTCGAATTAATTTGAACCTCATCATTAAATTACCACTTCAATGCCTTTAAACGCTACTCGCCCACGAAGAATCACCTCTTGCCTTAATTGTCGAATCGGAACACCTTTAACCATTCGCGTGATTATCCCTTTCACTCGACCAACTCAACAGAGTAGTAACACCAATAGTAGTAGGAACTAGCCGAACTTACACAATAGGTACACGACTCTCGACCCTAATCCAATATTATATGCAACACACAATAGTTCCTGGAGTACTAAAACTTTGCACTTGACAAACACTAAAGTCGTTCTTATTAGTCAACCACCGGCTCCTATTGGCCAATGGCATAACCAAACATACCAACTCGACACTGAACCCTTATGTCTATTCTACCATGCATGCCCGCAACACAATCCTCAAACAAGCAAGCTCTTGATTCCACAATATCCTTATCATTCCTTTAAACACAAAGACTCGGTGAACATACCCTTTACTGAAGGACCAGGACCACAGTTTCCTAACATCTTAAGTCACCACTCGTCACAAGTAACCTTGCTTTCTGATCTAGAACCGATAACCACTTTCTTAAAAGAACACACAAACCACTACTATATAATCATGGCCAAGTCCAACTTAACTTTTCACGACCGAACACGAAATCCACTCTCGTACTAAGTGCAACCTTATCCTAACAAACACAGCAGGTACCAATTTTTCCCTTCTTAATAACAGAGATTAATCTATCCAAATCCTCTTCCTTACACCTCCGTCCCATTATCACGAAAATAACTCATACCAAAATACCCTAAGAAATCTTACTTCGCTAAACGTTTCCCACAAAACTCATCGTTCATGTACTTATTCTCAACTTCTCTTCTTTATTATACGCGATCACTATACTTTAGCCAAATCCGATTATCCTTACCGAACTTACACTCGTGCCACACACACCATCAGACTACCCTAATGAAGTTGAAACTTATTCCCAAAACCAATCATATCCCTAACAAATCATTCTTGTTAAGTATTAAATGCACTTATGCGACTTTCGAGCAACCCAACACTGAAAGCATGGAGATCATGTGACCCTTTATACCATCTCTCACATTTCACAAGAAAACCCCCACCATGAATGAGTCTTAACCACCATCCCACATAGCTGAAACCTCTAGTCCTAGTCGAATACTGAACTTAGTCACGCGTCTGAATCAGGATGACATATCTCGTACCATACCAAGCCATGTCATAACAAAACCGCTCGCATAGGAGTTTAGGAATGAGTTTCCACCATTTGTGGGAGAATAAGACAAGGAAATTCAGATACTAATTGGAATCGACTAGATACCAATTTTAATGAAGTAGCACGAAAGAATGAAAGAATTGGAAGTTTTCTAATGTCCTATAGCCTCTCGCAGATAAGTACAGAGCACGTCGTACCGATCCACAAAACTCTACTAGACATGCTCTTGTACCTGTAAAACCGGTACCGATTCGTACCTGCGCACTCGAGCTCCCACTAGCGAACCCGCATCGGCGGACAATTCCTCACCGAGGTGGAACCCCTTAAAATATCCCATGCTCGTAGTGGCGAAGCTTCGCTCGCGGCTACGTACTCACTCCTACTGCAAAATCTTCGCAGAGGCGGACCAAGGTCAAACTACCAGCCCTTCGCTTCTGCGGGCCTCCTCTCGCTGGAGAGCGTCCACAGGGGTGGGACCTCTTTCGTGCTTGAGCAAACGCCAGAAACAGCAAAAATCTGGTTTTTAACTCTCACAACCTAAAATCCCGAGACTCTTGCGGAACCTCCCTGATACAAACCAAATATGCAGGAACATGTAAAACCGCGCTACGAACTCACTCGGGCACTTGAAAATCCCAAAAGAGGTCTCGTTGACCAAGTCAATCCCGAACGGCCAAAAATCAACTTTCCAACCAAATGACCAAAATGCCCCCAAGACCCTCGGGAACTGAACGAAACACTCGAATAGCCTATATTCAATGTTCCGAATAATAGAGCAGCCGAAATTCCCAAAATGACACAAATACCCCCCGTTGATGCCTCAAGTCAACCTAATCACTTAAAGATTCTTCAACTTAGCAACTTTTCCAACTTATGAGATTTTGGCTATCTCGGGAGTTGTGCCAACCGCACGCACTACACAATTACCCAAAACAAGCAAAGGGGCGGGTCCACAAGGGCAAAATAGGCAAAAATGAAAACATAACCAAAACAACCTAACGGGTCATTACATCATCCACCACTAAAACACTTGTTCGTGCTCGAACATAAAAGACAAGAAAGGAGAAAAGACGTACCTGGGGCATCAAACAATCGAGGGTACCTTGCCCTCATATCCATTTCGGTCTCCCAAGTAGCTTCCTCCGCCGGACGATCTCTCCACTGGACCTTCACAAAAGCAATTTCCTTGGATCTCAACATGCGAATCTGCCGGTCCGCGATATCTACTGGCTCCTCCTCATAAGAAAGGTTTTGATCCAGCATCACCAAATCCCATCTAATCACATGAGAACTGTTACATCTTGTACTTTCATACATTAAGTTTCACCGTGAGTTAATCGTCGTAGACTTGGAGAGCGGGACTATCTTCGAGGTTATATGGGATTATACATGTTCATCTAGAGTATATAAGAGTTTAAGTTCATGTTTCGTGAGTGTTGGAAAGATTAAAGGTTAAATTGTTGACACTTAATTTTTGACCTCTGATAATTTTATTTAATTATTCAGAATTCCCTAACTACGGATGGAGTAAGATATGCATTACATAAATCAAAAAGGATTTTAAATTGTACTGGTGATATTTTGCCATTGCATTTGGCAAAACACCAACGAAAGAACAACCGCATATAATTTTCACATTTTTTGTAAATTTTCAAGAAATTCGAGAATACCTATTTAATTCCTCAAAAAAAAAAAAAGGACAAAACAATTACGAGTCATTTATTTTAATCAAATGCAATTAGTCATCGAGTATTTTACTCCGTCAAAGCCAAGGGATTCAGATTAATTAGGTAAAACAAACCGCGTTTGAATTTTTTAGGAAGTTAATTGTCTAAGTTAGAGTTCATTTAATTTTTGGAGTTTAATTTGATTATCATTTAGTTTTTGGAGTTTAATTTGATTATAGCCAAAACAATTCGAATATGCTAAAATGAAAATCCTTATTTCACTATTTGCAATATTTGAAAATTGACTCTAGATATGACATATATACAACATATATACATGTGTATACATAAGAATATACAGTATGTATATATGCGTGTGTACACAAAAACGCAGGCCCTTTTTTTATTTTGGTCGGGTCCAGCCCAATAAGGAGTGACCCGGCCCAACGTCAAAAATATAAATACTCCCTCTTCAACCAAACGACCCCTTAGGCCATTCTCAATCAGGCGGTTAACCCTAGCTCCGCCTTCGTTTCCTCTCTCTCTCTCTCTCTCTCTCTCTCTCTCTCTCTCTCTCTCTCTCTCTCATGACGTCATAATCATTGGTTATGGCAAAATTTCAGGCAACCAAGCCTTGCCATTGCCGAATATGGCAAAGCAATTAATGCTCCCTTCGTAATACGCCCTTTTTTCACCAAATGAAGCCCAAATGCGGTATATCTCTCCTCTCTTTTTACTTTTTAACTCATTTTATAGTCAAACACTGTATTTCCTTAATGAATTTTGTTGTATTGCATTTTGAAGCCTCGATTCCTATTGGCTTGTAAGGGTATGAACTGGATCGACGAAAATTGGTCAAAATCCAGCTGTATATCTGATGTTTTGTCCAAATCGTAGCTGTAGGATATAAACTCAGGCATAAACTTTCAAGATTTCGACAAAGTCCCTCATCGAAATTGTTAGGGTTTCTATAAATTTGGGGTTCTTATAAATAGGACCCCATTTCGGAGAAAAAAGAGGAGGAAAACCAAATTTTGAGCATTCACACTCGAAATTAGAGTTATTAGCAAAAAGTTTTAGACTTAGCCTTGAAGTTGAGTCATTAGTTTTTTTTTTTTTTTTTTTTTTTTTTTTGCTTTTGTTTCATTGTGTGGTGGCTGAGGAGGGGATTGGAAGCACAAAGGAACTTTCAAATTCATTCTTGACCAAGGCTGCACTGAAAAAGGTAACTCCTTATCTTGTTTTTGCTTTGCTTTAGTTTTCTATTAGTCTAGATATATATATCAGTATTGTTTCAGTGATAATAGGAGTCTGTTAATAGTAATTATGTGTTTGTGCTTTGCCTGATTGATTGTTGATCTCACAGTCTAATTCTAGAAATTTATTAACCTGCCTTTGTATGAATGTGCCTAAATGTGTTCTCAAACATCCTGATTGTTATGAGACAGGGAAATATGATAGCTAAGAGGTTTTAAGCATGATATTAAGACTAAAAATGAAGGATTAAAGTCAAGACTCATTTTGATTTGTAAGAATGTCTTAAAGTGTTTCAACAATTGGTGGTTTAGATAAATTCTTATTGTAAAATGAACTTTTATATTTGAGCCTTTTTGTAATTTGACACTCAAATATATCTTTTAAAAAAATTGGTCAAACATAATCTGCTTATCAAATACTCAAAAAGCATTTCTCAAACGAATTGACCAAATACAAATTATTTCTCTCTAATATACTTTTCTAAAAAATTATTTTGACAAAAATACTTTTCAAAATAAGCAGTCTTTTTGGTAGTTTGGCCTAACAAGTTCCTAGTTCGTCTCTAGTTTGATATAACTCAAACAAGTATGTTCATTGATCCTGCTAATTTTCATTTTTTTTTTTTTTTTGCGTGTCCTATTAATATGTTCGGGCTAGAAATTTATCATGTAAATTAATTATCTAACAAGGATAAAGATTCTTAAATAAGGAATGTCAAACGCCAACCACTTCAATGAAGTGATCTTTGTAATCATATTTTTGTAATAAAACATAAAAAAAGTCAATTGGCTGAACCCATTTCAATAAAATGCCAACAAGAAAAGGAAGAATGAATAGGTCATCAACCTTCTGGCATTTCTCATTTTTTCTCAACTTCCCCCACCTGCTCTTTAAAGGTTTAAGCGGAATTTGTATTTTGTAGTCCTCAAGTCTATTATAGATAAGCAACTAGTATAAGATTTACTGACTTCTAAACTAGCATCTATGAGGACAAATATTACAAACATTTTATATATGTTGGGGTTGGAATTAGTTAATTCCCCTTCTCATTTGTTTTTCTAATTTTCCCTTTTTCTAATTGTAAGTTTTACAAATTTCGAATTTAATCAACTGTTGAGTTTCAATTCGATGACTTCATTGACTTTGGATTTGGTTTTAACATCGATTGCTAATTGTACTGTAAAGCTTCTCTATAATTGTCATTCATTATAACAGCATTACATTATAACGGCCTAATTTTCTTCGAAACCGATTTTTCATGTTATATTTTACTTCTCTATAACAACATTCTACCTATACCAGTAGTGACATTCATTATAACAGTACATTCTTTGTAAAATAACCTCTTTATAACAGTACATTCTTTGTAAAATAACCTCTTTATAACAGTCATACCCAAATATTATGTAATATTATTTTGTAAGAAATATATTACGTATACAAAATGTTAAAATATTTATGGTAATCATCATTAATGTTAAGCACATAGTAAATTTCAAGTAGGAATAGCTCAAAGAAAAAAATTATAGCCCAAATCTCATCTCATAACACCAATCAAGCAAAGAATGCTACCATTTATATGGAGTTTGACGCAACACTTCCAATCCTTGAAATTTACACTGATGAAGAGATTATTGCACAAGTCATTTGAGTAGAAGAACAAGAGACAACAGATTCAAAAGGTGACAACAAAAGTACTGATGAAGAGCCTCAACCTACTGCTATTTGGGGTGAGATAGAAGAGTTAAATGTTAAGCTCTTAGACAGGAGCTGACGCTATATGTATATTTCCGTTTCTTGCCTCAGAAAAATCTCAATTTGACTCTTTAAAGAGCTGCTTGAATCATATTTGGAGATATTTTAGTAATATTATTGCTTGATAAAAGAAAGCTTTTAGACAACCTTCAAAGGAAAGCTATTGAATTCTCCTATGCCGAAAGTTTGGACAAAAATCTTCATCAATTCAAGTGTTATATTATCATTAAGAGACTGGAATTTATGAAAAAACCTACAATTGTCGAATTCTTACGTCATACTTTTAATTAATTCTAAATGTATATGTTCCTTAGATTTTTATTCTTTATCGGTACAGTACAACTAGTTATGGAATTATGAGTAATTTATTAGTCTTTTCAATTTTTAATTAATGAACTATGAAAATCAATTGAGATTTTAAAATTAACAATTTTTTTTTTTTTGTTTATAACGTAAAAAGTACAGAAAAATATTTTTTTGTTTACTTTTGTTTACAACGGCTAAATGAGATCTAAACATGAAACGCCAATTTACATACATAACAGCATCTCACTAAAACAATCATGAAATTTTCGAACAAACGCTGTCATTATAGATAAGTTTGACCGTACATATGACGCTTCAATGAAAATTTTATCCCGAATTTGGTTAAAACTCAAAAGGTCAGTCTTATATTGATCGTGTAGCGCCTCTTATTTTTCTCACATTTTAAAGATTTTACCTTATCTATTTATGATGATCTATTCGATAGAGTATAACAGGTCGATTGTTAGAATTATGACTTTTTTTGTACATTTGTTTATAATTTGACTGAGGGGCACATAGAATCTAAAAATAAAAAAATGAATAAATACTTAGCCTAATGACAAAAGAAACTGTTCCAACTAATTATCTAAGATTGAACCCAATAATTAGGAGTCCGCGACTTTTCTAGCACAAAAAAAAAAGTTGAACCGAACTAGTACAAAAAAAAAAAAAAAACACGTTAATAGGTTTCACGCACGAATTCAGGAGGCCTAACATCTTAAAGTGTCAGGAAAATTAATCTTTCACGCACAGAAACTGTGCGAAGGCTTTTATCCTTTCACGCACTAATTTCGTGCGTGAAAAGGCCTCCCTCCCCCAACACCTTGATTTTACAATGCATTATTTGACCGTTTTAACACGACTTGTATTGCGCACCATTTTAATGCGCAATGTAACACCACGCATGACAATTTCAGGAATCTATGACACATAAAGCCTTGATTTGACAATACGTTGCTGCATTATTTGACCGTTTTAACACGACTTGTATTGCGCACCATTTTAATGCGCATTGTAAGTATTGATTTGACAACACACCATGCATGACAATTTCAGGAATCTATGACACATAAAGCCTTGATTTGACAATACGTTGCTGCATTATTTGACCATTTTAACACCACTTGTATTGCGCACCATTTTAATGCGCAATGTAACACCACGCATGACAATTTCAGGAATCTATGACACATAAAGCCTTGATTTGACAATACATTGCTGCATTATTTGACCGTTTTAACACGACTTGTATTGCGCACCATTTTAATGCGCAATCTAAGTGTTGATTTGACAACACACCACGCATTACAATTTTGAGTGGTCTATTTAACTTGAAGGCTTGACGAGTGAAAAACTCATCAACTTCATAAGTCTAAGTCTTACAAGTCATTCAAAAAAAATCAAACTTCATAGAAAAAATGTCTCAAAATGCTTCAACTGTTAAGGTTTCACTATTTTGGGATGGAGATATCGTCGAGGACAATTACTCCATTCGTTATAGTATCAAACCAAAAGCCCATGTTAAATTTCCAACAACTTTAAATTATGAAACACTAGTCAGTTACATGCACAAAAGAATGAAAACTACACCCACTGAGGTTGGAATCTCAATAACTGGCAGATATCCACAAACAATATCAAACGGTGTAGTGCGTTATGGCATGCACAATATCAACGATGATGAATCTTTGAGTGATTATTTGGGATCGCTGGAAGAATATCGTAATTTAGTATTCATTAATGTTCTTGAGATGTATGTTGAAAAGATACCTCGAGAAGAAGTCCCTCAAGTCCAGCCTATTCATGGTAACACTTATGGGGACTTTAGTTCTTATGGAGACATTTTGAGTGGTCAAGTGCCGCTGGAAAATCTAAGCCAGCAATTTAATCAAGCTTACAATGAAAATTGGTAAATATGGATTTTTCATATTATTATGTGTAGTAGCACGTGTTTGTTGTATGAATTGGTAAATAACAAGTTTTCAAATCTTTATAGGAACTATTCTCAAAACTCGCCAATGTTACCAAATATGGATGTTGGTCAATCCTCTCAGTTCGGTGGAGTTGATCATTCTCCACACCATGACAGTGCTTATGAACGACAGTAAGTTCATCACCTTGATATTAAATTATCTGTATATATATATATGATGTTGGCATTTAAAATATGTTACTTTTCGTGTAGGAGGATGAATGCACTTGATAATGAAGATTTTCCTAATTATTATGAGTCATCATCAAGTGATGACGATGAAATAGCTAATAATGCAGAGGTAACCAATTATGAAGATGATGATGATGTTCTAGTTGGTATGACCAACAATATTCCTCAAAGCCAAAACCAACAAGAACCAATGCACCACCACGTACCACCACCGATGGCTGAAAACCCAACTTCTGAAAGCCCAGTTCAGTAGCATTCTAACAATATCCCTTATCTTGACAGCCTGCAGGGTCGTGATGATGCATTTGTCTTCACAAGAGAAGATGATGATAGTCGCCAAAAAACCTGGATTGAACCAAAAGATCTCAACAAAGATCGATGTTACTTTGCAAAGGGAATGTTGTTCGCATCCAAAAAGGCATTGCAACGGGCTGTCAAAATTTATTATTTTAAGGACATGAGGGAGTTTAAGGTTGATCAGTCAAACACAAAGATATGGAGACTAGTTGGTAAACGACGGTATCAAGGCTGTGAGTGGTTGCTTCGGGGAATTGTTAAGCTTGATGGTATGTGGGCTATCACAAAATTCCGCGAAAGACACACTTGTGATATGGAAGAAAATCGAGCAGATCATTATAGTTTAGATACAAACATGATTGCTCAAGTATTACTTAAAGACGTTGCTGAAACGCCAAGGTAACTTATCCTGCCTAGTACATTATATGTCTTATATCGATTAAAAGATCATTACTAAATGTTGTTTGTTTAAACTTGTGCAGGATCCCCATCAAAGATTGTATTCGAAACGTTCAAACCGTATATAGTAAAACTATAAGCAACAGAAAGGGATTTATCGGGCGTAGACGCGCTTTTGAGATGGTCTTTGGAAATTGGCATACTTCTTTTCAATCGTTGCCAAGGTATATGACAGCTCTACAACATTTTAATAATGGTACTGTTGTAGAGTGGCGGCTTATAGAGGGTAAAATCTTCAACTTCGTATTTTGGACATTCAAACCATGCATTGATGGTTTTGCTCACTGCCGACCAGTGATATCCATAGATGGTACGCATGTATATGGTGCCTACAACATCAAGCTCCTAATTGCAATGGGAATGGATGCCAATGGGTTAATATTTCCTCTTGCTTTTGCAATTGCCGCTAACGAGAGCAACGACACATGGGGGATCTTTTTGACCCATTTGAAAATTCATGTTATTAAGGATCGTACCGGCATATGCGTGTTGTCTGATCGTCATAAAGGCATATTGCACAATATGGCTAATTTACCGGGGTGGCAGCCTCCCTTTGTTTACCATCGCTATTGTTTAAGGCACTTGAAGGCAAATTTGCAATCAACGTTTCACAATGGCACTCTAAACAAATTGATGTGGGGGGCTGCGATGGAGCATCAACAACGAAAATGGGATGCAAAAATGAATCTGATCAGGGCAGTGAGTGAACCCGCATATGTTTGGTTGAGGAAGCTCGAAGTTGAAAAATGGACGCTTCATGCTGATAGAGGCAAAAGATGGGGCATGCTCACAACAAACAGCTCAGAGTCTTTCAATGGCTTGCTGAAATCTGCTCGAGGACTACCTGTCACCGTAATGGTGAGAATGACTTTCAAGCAGGTTGTGGAGCGATTTGTTGTTAGGACAAGGCAGGCTAGAGCGATATTAGCCGACGACGGGACATGAATGCCAAAGCCCTTCAAAAATATGGAGCATTATAGAAAAAAAAGTGAGCATCACCAAATGACCGAGTATGACCCAATTCAACATGTGCATGAAGTTAGGACGGGTTATCGCAACGGTAAGGGTGGAAACGTGCATACCGTTTATGAGGCAACAAGAACATGCACTTGCGGTAAGTGGCAAACGTACCACATGTCGTGTTCTCATGCTGTCAAGTGCTTCGAGAAAATGAGAAAAACGGTAACAAGTTATGTGGCGGGGGAATACAAGGTCCACAGTTACCTTAGAGCATATTCCGGCCAATTCCACCCACTTGGTAATGAAGCTTATTGGCCAAACGAGTCGTTTTCGATGGTTGCTAACAAGGATTACATTAGAAAATTGGGCATTAACTCACGGAGTCGTAGACCCAATCAAATGGATGTTAGTGAAAGAACTTATTCTCGCAAGTGCTCTACATGTAAGCAATATGGCCATGACAAGCGCTCATGTGGGCAACAAGGTCGTGGTAGTACAAGCACGTCTCGAAGTAATAGAGCCTTTAGAACTTGAAGATTGTATTATTATTATAATTTATTATTGTATTGCTTTGAATTAGTATTGTAATTAAATGGAATGAATTATTTTTTAATTAGTATAAACCTCTCGTATTGGATGAATTATTATTAAATCAAATATTTATATTTGTACATTCAAATATAATAAAACATTTAAATCAAAACCCTATAAATATGACAAGTTTCAAAACTTACTTCGGGGCACTTTAGAACCCCTAAAACGACGATCCAAACGTTTAGGTGGACTTGATGTAATGAGCCGACATTATGTACGCAAAAAAAGATATTAAGTTTTATATAAAATATTGATATTTTGGGGTTTTGAAACATGACTAATATTTGCCCAAAGTATGAAAAAAAATGTGATTTGAAAGGTAACACCAAAAAAAAAAAAAAAAAAAACAGAAGAACTGCTTCACGCACGAATTTCGTGCGTGAAACCTATTAATGTGTTTTTTTTTTTTTTTACTAGTTTGGTTCAACTTTTTTTTTTTTTTTGTGCTAGAAAAGTCGCAAACTCCAATAATTAGCATCTTTACACTAAAGAGCAAATTAATGTGAAAAACCTTGAGGAGCCGAAATGGCATGTACACAACAATAATGAACTTCTGCTTTTTTTCTCCCCACATTTCACTATTACCTATTGCATATGTGAAACATCTTACCAAATGCTAAGTCTAATCTAACTACTTTGCATCTCCTTAGTTAAAACTAAATGTTGACTGTTGAGAAATTGCATTGGTTTTTTCTTTACGTTTACGTTACATATATACCTAAAGCAAATAACTAAAAGTAGTAAATTATTTTTTTGTTTAAGAGTTTGATAAAATTAACTTGTTAATCATATCAAAGCAGGCATTTATCCTAAATAGAAGCCATATTGATACCAATTAACTAAATATTTTCTTAACACAAAAAGAAAAAAATTAGACAAGTATTAGACCCCTGTCAACTAGAGATTTTCAGAGTCTATGTTTAATACTTAGTTTAGCATTTTTTTTTTTTGGTAAACTTACATTTAAATTGACTAAATGCTCTTTTACTTAATTTCAGCGACGTGTCCTCCTTTTCTCCATTTCGTTTCTTTTAAAGATAAAAAAATTATCATTGGGGTTTTCCACCAAACTAATACATGCATGTATTTGAATATAGAATTTTCTATTTAATCTTAATTAATTAATATTTATTTTTACTTTATTAAATTATTTAATCATGATAACTTATGTTGATTTGATGTAAACACTCAATACAAGTCAATTTTTACCTTCTTTTAATTTTTTAATTTTTGTTTTTTCGATAAAAAAGCTAATGGACCAAACGACCCATTATTCTCAAACGATATTGTCAATGTTTAGGAATACAAATGTCCGAATAATTGGTTCTAAATTAGATATTGAAGTGTGTGTCATGAAATTCTATCACGTGGATTCCCCAATCTTCAGGTGTTGGGTAAATGCCTAAATGTTTCAGTGAATTTTGCTACAAATCAGTTCTAGCTTTACAGAAGATGTCGGCGAAAGTCAAGTTATGAATCTCTGGATGTTCACTTTCCTTAATGAAAACACAATTTATTGGAAAATTTTCAAAAATATACGACCCAACATAATGTATTTTACTCATGTAGTTATATTTTTGGTTTATAACTTTATACCTGTATAATTCCTTATGGAAAAATAATAGTGTTTATATTTAGTATACAATATTATATAAGATTATATACTCATTGTAGAGAATGTATCAACATTGTATAAAAGTGTAAAAATAATATATATATATATATATATATATATATATATATATATATATATATATATATATATAAGAGGTGTTTATACACACACAAAATTACATATTATTATAAAATTTATATGAATTGAGTTTCGTCTTAAATTTCAACCCATGGAACTCCATCCCAAGGTCGAAAGTATCACCAAGTAGCTCAAACCTTCATTAAATAGCTTCAAATCTTAACCACAAGTTCGGAATTACATTCCTAGAGAACTCCAAGCATCAATGGTCAAAAATTTCAACAAATTGCAAAATTCATTTTTGAGTTTTGAAGCTTTTAAAAATCTCAAAAACGGAATTGTTGATTTTTTTTTTATTTGAATTGAACCAACAATGTATAGACTGTGATTATAAACATGATTATGATCACTCTCAATCAGTTTTCTAAGCATCAAAAATGAAAATTACATTCACAAATTGAAAATTTATTGCGTCTGCATGCCCTAAGTGTTTCGAATTAATATACAAAATGGGCTAAATATGATTGACTGCATTTCAGATATTTTGACATAAAGTTCAAATGTGTTAAGAGTATGCTTTTAACCATGACATATCTAATTGTGCACGTTTTACAGTAAAAATAAAGACCCGGACATACAAAAGAAAGATAGTTTGATTATCAACCAAGGAAGTTAAAGAAGGCAAGGTGAACTGAGTGTCAATCAAGGAAGATAAAGAAGATTTGGTACAGCTCAGTGAATAAATCAAGGAAGTCGAAGGACTTGTCTTGCTTAGTCGCTATAATGAAATTACATATGCATTGACGTTATCTCTAATTTCGTCGGGATCTAGGCATTAGATTAAGCTAAATAAGCTAGTAGGAACTCAAAAGATTTCTACGAATAAAGTTAACGTTATAACCAGTAAACTAGATAAATCAAAAAGTCAATTTAAGTGAATTCTCGACGGAATTGATCGTCAACCCATAATCTTGGAATCTCTCGTCTGACGAATTCTGCTTTAAATTTGCATACCTCATTTGTGTGATCTTTAATCGTCGATACTTGGTTTACAATTTCGGCAGCACTTACAATAATAATAATTTAACACTTTTGAAAAAAATTGCTTTAATAGACAATTCATAATAGTTGATCTAAACGATAGCTGAGAACAAATTCTCGTCAAAAATAATACTTTACTTGTTACTTTCTCGTTTCAATTTGTTTGTTTTATTTTTCTATTTAGTCCGTTAAAAAAAATTACAATTCTTTAATTTCAACTTTTCACTTGACATATTTAACATTAAAAAATTAAAGAACATTTTCAAATATTTTACATATATTTAGTTTAAGATCATATAATCCAAAAATCTTTTTTTATTTTTTTAAACTCCATAATAAGTCAAAATCAGATAATCACATTAAAACGGACAGAATACTTTTATGTACGTTGGATCCAACATGTTACTATTCTGATCAAATCAAAGAGGCTAAGCAATGTCTGAAAATAGTATGAACTCAGAAGCCGTTGTGTCAGAAATTGATAGAGACACTGACAGGATTTGAGAGTTTTATTACTCCAACATAGAATCAGTGTGCGACATGATGTTGTTGGGAGCCGTTACTTAAGAGGATACACACCGTATACAAGGTTGTGGGGTTGGGAATTGGTCACCTACTGCCTTAGATTCTTTAAATTTTATCATTTCAATTTTCAATTAATTATCATTAAGCAGCTACAGCTGGCAAAAGTCCAACGTTCATATTGGGGAAACGTCCAACCCCTTACCCTTACTACTCCCTCCGTTTTAAATAAATAGTGTTTTACGCTTTAGGATTTAAAAAAAAAAAATGATCTTATTTTTTTAAAATTACTCTTATTTACATAATTAAGAATTATTAAGTAGTTCTTCTTGGTAAAATTTGATTAGGAATAAGTTAATAAAAATATTTTTAATCTTTTAGGATGAAACGGAGGGAGTACCACTTTGAAAATCTGTTTCTATTTTCAACTGCATATGATCATTACACCCCTATTTGACATTTAGTGGTAAATGGGGAAAGAAATCATCGTTAGTTGCTTTTCCGCATTTTCTGTGAGTTGTTTGTACTCGTTATTATGACATCGTTAGTTACTTTTCCACGAGATATTTTTTGTAAGTGATATTTATTCTTCCTTTCAATTGTAACAATTAATTTTTCTTATTAATATAAACACTAAATGCATGTAAGTATTTACCAGTCTCGTGCTATATAATTCACTCCAAGAAAACTCTACATGTAGTGCATTCTTTCACTATACAATGGCCATTAAAAGATACACTAATAGCACCAACTCCTAAACACAATTTGAAATTTATAAATTTCTATAGCCATTTTAAGTTAATATACCAGTTAGCTCCTTGTTTTTTCTTTAATAGAATTAAAGGACCAGCATTTAAATTTTTGGCGATCGGCAACCAACCAAAGAAATTGTCAAAGTAGGCCACCAAAATATAGGATCAACTCAGTGTCTATCTTCTTTTGTTTACATGAAACATCTCAGGCGAAGAGTGGAGACACATTTAATTAGACTTTAATTAATATTTTCTTTTAACTACGTGGCCAAATATATAGTAGATTAACTGACCGAGCTTGTAGGTTTTTAAATTGGTACTGTGCCTACAATAATTAATTGAATTTAATTTCTATGCTTTTATAAGTTAAACAGTGTTTTTATAATCAATCTCTATATATGGTAATTACAGGTAAATATTATGGTAAATATTAATTAATAACTTGGTATCATATGTTAAACCACAATGATAGGATAAGTATTGTTTATATTGTTAATATATGGAGTATAAGTTAACGCCTTAATTAGAAGTGCCGCATTAATTGAACTAATTTGTAGTTCCTACTTCATTACCTCATTGAATTCTCAACATGATCTGTTATTCCTTCATTGGCCACTCATTATTCTGTAATTAATAAATTAATTCTTTCAAAGTTCATGAATCTGATGCATCTAATTACTCCTTTTACATTCACATTCAACATTCGGCATGATATAGTTTTTCTTAAAATAATTTCGAAATATACTGTTAATCGTGATAGATATAACATGTAGTTATTTGTCGCCAATGATTATGATTTGCCGGTCTACTAATGAATATATACAGTAGTTATTTAATTATTTTTCACTAGCGCCTTGCAGAAATCGGTAGTGCGTACAATATAGATTGGACGTGCATGGTTGACAATATTTTAATTGATGATAATATTTTTCGTGAATTAAATAATCTATATTTAAATATGAAAATTTATTTATTATAAATTGAGACGTATAATACCATGAGTCCATGACAATAATGGACCACAGTAAACTACTTCTACTAGTCATATTTATTGACTACCCTATTGAATTAATGAAATGAATAGTATTTTTAGACCTCCACGGCCTCTTCCGTCCCCATTTCAGAAGCTACAAAAGCAAAATAAATAGTAGAAGAAGTCTACCATTTTATGGAAAGAATTCAAGTTTTATAAGGTGATTGCATAAAATATGTTCAAACAATCAAACTTGTTAAGGTAATTATAAGTAAAACTTTTTGATAAATATTAGGTAATTTATAAATTACTAAAAATAAGGAGTAACTATAACTTTAACTTCATAATGTAAAAAATCTTTAATATCGTATATATACCTTAAATACTTAAGCAAATTAAATTAACTTGTAGAGGTGACCCCATTTTCACCCTATTTGGTTATTTCTCCCCAACCCACTCCGTTTACTTTTTAACCACTAGCACCCCTCTAACCACCCATTTACACATGCACGACTCTTTCGTCCCCAAAAATACTCCCACTTCCCTTCTCTATAAAAACTCAACCACATTCACCAAAAACACAAAATACTCTCCTCTTTCTTCTCCCCCAAAAAAATTTCATTTCTCCCTTTTCTCCCCATATTAAGAGCATGGCCACTTTTACATTTCCATCTCTCTTTATTCTACTACTTTCTTTTCTCTCCATTGCGAATTCGGGATCCGTTGGAATTAATTATGGCCGAATTGCTAATAATCTTCCATCTCCAGCTCAAGTTGTACAGCTTCTCAAAACCCAAGGGGTTAACAAAGTAAAGCTTTACGATACTGATTCCAATGTACTTAAGTCCCTTTCTGGCTCGAATATATCCGTTACTGTTGCCCTTCCTAATGAGCAACTTTCGGATGCAGCCTCTAAACAATCTTTTACTGATTCATGGATACAATCCAACATTCTTTCTTATTACCCGAAAACCCTCATTGAATTTATCGCTGTTGGAAACGAAGTTTTCGCTGATCCGAATAACACCACCCGGTTTCTGGTACCTGCTATGAAAAATGTCTATTCTTCTCTCGTAAAATACAACGTTGCTTCGAAAATAAAAGTGACTTCACCTGTTGCACTTAGTGCTTTGGGAAATTCCTATCCTTCATCATCCGGTTCGTTTAAACCAGATCTTATCGAACCTGTTATTAAACCCATGTTGAGTTTCCTTAAACAAACCGGTTCACCCCTTATGGTGAATATTTACCCGTTTTTCGCGTATATCGCGAATACGGACACAATATCATTGGACTACGCTTTGTTTCGCGATAACAAAGGCCAAACGGACCCGAAAAATGGGCTTGTTTACAAAAGCCTTTTCGAGGCCCAAATAGATGCGGTTTACGCAGCGATGAAAGCTTTGAATTTTGATGACGTGGCAATGGCGATATCCGAAACTGGCTGGCCTAGTAAAGGTGATGAAAGCGAGGTTGGTGCAACTGCTGCCAATGCTGCTGCTTACAATGGCAATTTGGTAAGAAGAGTTCTTACTGGAAGTGGGACCCCTTTAAAGCCCAATGAACCACTTAATGTCTATTTATTCGCTTTGTTCAATGAGAATCAAAAGCCCGGGCCCACTTCCGAGAGGAATTACGGGCTTTTCTATCCTAATCAACAGAGGGTTTATAATATACCGCTTACCAAAGAGGGTCTAGAGAGCGGGGCCCCCACGGTGAATAACGGAAGCAAAAGCACGGTGGTAACGGCTCCAACATCCTCGCCGTTGCCAGCGCCGATTGGTGATGTGGAGGCTAGTAAGGCGGTGAACACGTGGTGCGTGGCCAATGAAAAAGCGACACGTGAGAAGTTGCAAGCGGCGTTGGACTATGCTTGTGGTCAAGGTGGGGCTGATTGCCATCCGATTCAGCCGGGTGCCACGTGTTACAATCCGGATTCACTTGAGGCACACGCTTCTTATGCCTTCAATAGCTATTATCAGAAAAAAGCACGTGGGACTGGCACGTGCGATTTCAGTGGAGCAGCCCATGTTGTCACTCAACATCCTAGTAAGTATTCAATCATTTGCTTCTTATAAAAAAATAAAAATAAATATTACTAGGATGTTGTCACTCAACATCCTAGTAAGTATTCAATCATTTGCTTCTTATAAAAAAATAAAAATAAATATTATTTGCTTTTCTTCCAACTTGTGTGAAAATATGTTAATTAAAATGTTAAATATTTAATTAAAAGAGTTGTTGGAGAATACATAGATGATGTTTTGTTATTTGGTGTATATAATTACCATATTGTCACCTGTAATTATCCGTTAGGTAAATGGTCTATTCATTTATTTGTTTATTAATCTTATCCACTGGTTGTGAACAATCACCAAATAAATATAATCTGAATTCTATTCTGATATTATTAGGATTCTTTCTGTTGAAAAAATTAACAATGATAGCCTGCCTACAATGTCGTTCGCATTCACAACGGACTTGTTTGGGAGAAAATTAAATTAATTAAAGGGGTAGTAAATAAATATTAATAATTTAACAAAAAAAAATAATCACATTTTCATTCTTGTTGCAGAAATTATGTTTTTGGCATTAACTAAAGTGTGATTTCTTCTTATTGCAGATTATGGCAGTTGCAAGTTTCCAACAGGATATTGATTGGTTGAGAATGCAAAATGGTCCTAGTTATTGGATAAGGGACCAGGAGTCGACTTTTTTTTTCCTTAGTTGTATTATTTTAGTATTAGTATATAATTCGTAGGTGGACGGTTTGGTCTTATTATCGTTTGAAGTTTTCTATGTAATTATACCTACTTTATTTAAATAGTATTGAATTGTTTTAGATGTTGTTTCATTGTTTTATATATTAGATGCCGGCCAAAGTTGATTTCCTTTTCATATCTTGGATCCACTTGAGTAGGTAGCTTTCAGAAAAACGTTATAAAAAATATTCGGTAAGTCTTATTATCGTTTGAAGTTTTCATATGTAATTATACCTACTTTATTTAAATAGTATTGAATTGTTTTAGATGTTGTTTCATTGTTTTATATATTAGATGCCGGCCAAAGTTGATTTCCTTTTCATATCTTGGATCCACTTGAGTAGGTAGCTTTCAGAAAAACGTTATAAAAAATATTCGGTAATTTTGTTTTCGCTTATTTAAATTTAAGATAAAAAAATTCGATATAGTTGGAATCTATTACTAATGAGAAGTAATAGATTAACAATGTTGGAATAGCTGAAGCGCGTAAATTAATTCGGACATGAAATATGCTATGTCAATGGACAAATGTGAAGTCTATATTTTAATAGCCAGCTATTAAGTGAAACTAATATTTCACCGTACAATAAAAGTACAAGTGCTCATCAGCTGAAAATAAATAAAGAATAAACCAACAAAATTACTCGTCAAATAGTGACATGTATATTCACCATTAATCATTATAATTATCATATTGAAGGGAAGCATATCTATTTTAAGTCGTTTGCTTCAAAATATTGAAGAGAAGTTTGATTTTCTAACAAAAGTTTTTTTTTTCAATGGAACACTAAGAAAGAAGTTGTTAAGTTTTTACATAATTTGAAAAACTTTTAAAGTAGTGTTGGAATTGTTTTTCCAAAACTAGTCTTACTGAAAATTTTAAGCAAACCCCACCGAGCTTTTTAGCCAGCTGCGGGCAAAAAAGCTTGCTAATTTCTTGATTGATTCTCCTCCTTAAGATTTCACCTCTTCTTCTTAATTAAATAAAGTTAAGCCTAACCATTTATTGGTTACACCAAAACATAAAGGCTCTTGCTAGGTAGGGCGGCCAACACACTCTATTGCTGTTTTTTTTAAAAAAAAAAAAAAATTATTGTAGTAATTGTTATAGCTTAACTCGTTTAATGCTTCTATTATTTTTTCGGTGATTAAAGAAATAACACTAATAACATGTTTGGCCAATTTGTTGAAATGAGCTAATTTTAAAAATTATTTTTAATTTTTTTACTTAAAATGATTTTTGAAAAGGACAATTACAAAAGAAGATGACAACACCTTAGCCAAGTTATTTTATTTCAGTCGTCTATTTTCGAAAAGGATAATTACAAAAAATGTTCATACTAGAAGAAGATGACAACACCTTAGCCAAGTTATTTTATTTCAGTCGTCTATTTTCGAAAAGGATAATTACAAAAAATGTTCATACTAGAAGAAGATGACAATACCTTAGCCAAGTTATTTTATTTCAGTCGTCTAGCCAACCTTTTATTTCATCAAGCAAAAGACTTGATCTCCATCACTACTACAACACAGCAGTTTTATCTCCACCATCACACATCCTCTCGGCACCAAGAAAACATCTGTAATCCTCAATTAAAAAAAAAAAAACAATCTGCCCAGCAACCACAAAAAATCAACATAGCTTTCACCCCTACTACTTTTACAACGATTAACGTGGATCAATAAGAGAAAGAATCTCCAACAAAAAGAGGAAAAGAAAATCGAGATCCAGAAGAGAAGAAGAACCAACTATTAATTAGTGTATATAGTATGTAGGTGTATAAACAATGTATAAGTAGTACATATATAATATAGAATGGTGTGTAAAGGTTCATATACACCTCATATACGTTAGTATACAGCATATATACACTATTTTATGTACATTATATAGTGTATAAGCAGCTTATACATAATGTATAACAGTGTATATACACCTGATGAGTTATGATACATTATGTTTTGGTGATTGACAAACCCTAAGGAACCAGATATAATTAGGCTCGCTTGCTTGAATTTGGTCAATCTTAGATGTTGCTATGTTGACATGCTCCGTAAAGAATTAGATGCAATCAGTCACACTACACATGCTGCAGGATATGTTCATATATGAAGGACTAAATATGTTGTCAGAGGGACCAGATGAGATCAAGTTCCCAGCAGGATATGTTCATATATGAAGGACTAGATACGTCTTCAGATCAGATCAGGTCCCCAACTATTGCTTGGTCAACTGTACAGCTGTAAAGCTACTGACATTGCAGCAGTGTGGCAGCATAGCATCAGAGTTGTTGCAACCCCTTCAAAGAACAGATGAGGGACCAGGTCCTTGGAGCGTTGAAAATTCAACTCTACAGCTGCAAATCTGTCGACACTATAGTGGTGCAGCAGTAATACAGCAGCAGAGGACCAGTATTGGCTGTCACCTTCACCCCCTTCCATCTACATATGCAACACCATGCTCAAGTGAAGAAGCATTCTTGCACAAATCAGAAAGTTGCTCCATCCTAAGTGCAAGTCTCCAGCTTTCAAGGTGTTCCTCAAGAACAAATCCTTAACAAGCCCAAGGAATAGATCCCTGAACTAAAGATGCTTTAAGTCCTTAGGTTGTTGAGTCTTTGTTCTCTTATTCTATAAGTTGTAAACCTACTCTTCTCTAAAATGAAGCTAGTTGTACGTGTTCTAAATTCTCAAGGTTGCTTCCACAAGGTCTTAAGTGGTACACTAGGCTAGAGTTAGTCTAGGTGTATTAGTGTGTGGGTGGCTAAAGTTAGATACGATGTTGAATTCTCTAAGGGTGCCTTTGAGTGGTACATTAGGCTAGAGTTAGTCTAGGTGCATTAGTTTGCTTGGCTAGAAGTAGTCAAGTGTGAAGGTTACAATAGGACTATTGTAAGGGTGAGGGGTTATGAGAGTTAATTCCTAGCTTACAATCGGTTGTAATCTGAGTTGCTCATTAGTGGTGTCACGACCCAGCCCCGTGGGCCGCGACTGACACCCTACCTGGGTACCCGGACCAAATCACATATTTCAGAATTTCATAAAAGTCATATCAACATAGGTTATATCAAAATATGTCTTAAGCGGTCGCACAAATCAAAAGGTCATATCGAATCCGAACGGAGCGGCGGAATAGACATCGCCGGTCATAAGTGCCAATATAAGCATAAGGGCCATTTAGGGCCATCATAACAAACTGACCGCTGTAAGACCAAAAAAAACAAAATCAAACAAATATACATAGGACCCTCGCCCCACATATATGACTACAGGCCTCTACGAATTCAAAACAAAGACATATGGCGAGACAGGGCCTCGCCGTACCCAAATAGTCAAATGTACAGAATATATACATAACAAAAGAAGTCTGTACCAAAAGTGGACTCCGAGTCAAGAAGGAGTACTCCGAAATAGCAGAGAGTGAAGCCTACAGTGGAGGATCACCAATATCTGTACCTGCGGGCATGAAACGCAGCCCCCGAAGAAAGGGGGTCAGTACGAAATATGTATTGAGTATGTAAAGCACGGAGTACAGAAATATGGGCCAAAACTGAAAGCAAACCGGATATCAAAAGGGGGTACAAATCAGTATGTCAAAATCTGTATCAAAATCATATACATATACATAATGCAAACGAAATCATGCAAAGCTCAAGAACGTGGTCGCCACTCCGACGCTGGCGCCACACACAGCATAACACCAGAAGGTTTCGAATCTCCGTACATCCCCGAACACAAACATAAGTGAGCGTATAGCATCACTAGCCATATCACAGCATAACTCCAAACGGAACCCGGCCTTATGGCGAGGCCTCGGGAACCGTAACACAGCATACAGCCGAATTATCATAGGGCGCACGAATCATAACCGGCCCGGGAACCGGCGAACGAAGTCATAAGGAGGCACGAGCGGAGTCGTGAGCAAACAAATGCAAATCATATTTCAAAATAGCCTTTCAAAACATAATGATTTCTTAAGTCATTTCATAACCTAAAATAATCGAATACTTAGCTGATACGAAGGTTTATTTCACAAAATGTTTCCAAAGTGGTACGTATGGCTCAAAACAAAACTTAACATATCATAATAGTCAAAACATAATTCATAGAGGGAAGTCTCAAAGTCGAAGATCTCATATCGAAGTTCATCCAAAAAGAAAGCCCGATAGGACAAATAGGGCGTCTCGGGGTTAGCGGGCCCACCTCGAGTCAAATTGAGGTGGCGAACATAATTTACGAACATTTAAAGGCCAAAAGATCATACATAATGATTTCAAAGTGACCCAATCACATTTCGATAGGGCCCGAACATTTGGTTGCATTCTAGCCAAAATAGAGCCTTTAGGCTTCAATTGAATTGAATGAAGAGTAGTCGTTTTGTAGATCGGGTTTCGAGGAGCAGAAATGCTCCGGAGGTTCCAATATTCACCTAACATGCCAAACGAATAAGTGGAAAGCTTTACATACCTTATAGACGTCTTATGCTTTCCCCAAAATCAAATCCCGTTTCGTCAAGAATCTGCAAATGGTCAAAGTTACCAATTAGAGATTCTTAGGCTTAACATCCCCATTAACTTGATTTTTGTCTACCGAAATTTCGGCAGCATTTCCCCTATATATCTAACACCCCCGAGACTTAGCTCGGCTCAAAATATATCAACAACAACAACCCAAACATCATCAAACAACATAAACCATAATCAAACCATTCTAACTTTAAAATTCTACCTTATTACATAAGTTGGCAACTCTTCATTCAAACTTCACAATTCCAAATCTATATCCACATTATTGTATTCATTCACTCATTCAAGATTATTCAATCACATCCCAAATATGTTCCAAACCATATACAAATTTCCCGAAGTTCATTACTTTCCATATTTCATCCAAAACATCAAAAATCACGACGAACATTCTAACTTGCATCGTTTCATTCCGAATTCATTAACATCAACTACAAGTCACATTTAAAGTCTTTTAGTATAATAGATATACAATGATATACACAAATATACCAAAGGTATATACTTTCCGATAATGTTCCGAAATCATTTTCCAACACCAATTCAATTTATTAAACGATCATTTACGTCATAACTGTCACAACGACGCCACAAACCAACTAACAAGATCAAATTCACATGGCCTTGCACTTCATGTAGCTCACGGCCAAACACACCCTTCACACTCACACACGGCCATGCTCAACACAACACAATTCCATAATCTTCATGCAACTTCAATCACTACCACATATATACCCACTTCATAACATAAAAACATAGAAATCATACTTTATTCTTGAAATTCCAACTCGCCGCAAACGTCGCTCTTTCGCTTAACTAATTATATCACGTCGGAGAGCGTCTTGCATACTCTATGAATACAAGAAGAACAATATTTTTAGATTGGAAACAAAGCTAGGAATTTTTATTTTTTTTGTTGGCTAAGGGGTTCGGCCGAGAGGCCCTTTTTGAGGTGCTCTCTAATTTTTTGAGTTTGATTTGCTTTTTCTTGAACATTCTAAGTATATGGATGACTATATACTTGATTGTTTGGTCATGTGGATGTCACATGACCACTTAAAATGGGACTTGGGCCTTGTCCTTTGGCCGGCCACCCCTAACCACCTGGGCCTCAAGTTTTAACAAATTTCTCTTGGCCCAATTCGTAAAAATTTCGTTTTGTAATTCCCGAAACTAATTTCCGAAATTCTAAATTTACCCTCGGCCTTTCCCAATGTATTTACACCATTCATTTCACAACCAACATGGGCATATCAACTAGAATCAAAATATTTCCTTATAACACACAAGTCTTAATTATTTCGCGATTTCCAACTATGCGAAAACACGGGACATAACATTCTCCCCCCCTTAAAAACATTCGTCCCCGAATGTTAAATTAATCTTATAAGGTCTTATGATCATGGCGGGAGTGTCCCTTTTTAATAATGGCATACAAAATTATTTTTATCAACCAACATAACAAACTGAAAGGTTTAGATTACCTGTGGACGTCGGGAACAAGTGAGGGTATTTCCTTTTCATCTCGTCCTCCGCCTCCCAAGTCATCTCCTCCCGATTATTGTTGCACCACAGGACTTTGACGGAGGGCACTTCTTTAGTGCGTAGTCTCCGCACCTGTCGATCCAGAATAGATACAGGCTGCTCGTCATAAGATAACTGCTCCGTCACCTGAATGTCATCAACTGGGAATATCCTGGAAGGGTCACCGATACATTTCCGCAGCATAGACACATGAAATACCGGGTGTACGGCCTCCAAGTCGGATGGTAAGTATAGCTCATAGGCAACCTCGCCTATCTTCCGAACGATCTGATACGGCCCAATATACCGGGGGCTCAACTTACCCTTTCTACCGAATCTCATGACACCCTTCATGGGCGACACCTTCAGGAATACCCAGTCGCCAATCTGGAACTCTAACGGTCGACGTCGTCTATCTGCATAAGCTTTCTGTCGACTCTGAGCAGCCAATAATCGTTCTCGAATAAGCTTTACCTTATCTACAGCTTCCTGGATCACATCTGGCCCAATCAGCTTAGTCTCGCCCACGTCAAACCAGCCAATAGGAGATCTGCATTTCCTGCCATAAAGGGCCTCGTACGGAGCCATCTGAATGCTGGAGTGATAACTGTTATTATAGGCAAACTCAATAAGCGGCAAATGATCATCCCAGCTGCCCCTGAAATCAATAACGCAGGCCCGCAACATATCTTCGAGCGTCTGAATAGTGCGCTCGGCCTGCCCGTCGGACTGAGGGTGAAAAGCTGTACTGAGGCTCACCTGAGTCCCTAATCCCTCCTGAAATGACCTCCAGAAATTAGCTGTAAACTGGGCACCTCGGTCAGTAATAATAGATATAGGGACTCCGTGAAGTCTGACTATCTCTCTGATATACAATCTGGCATAGTCCTCAGCCGAATAAGTAGTCCGAACCGGAAGGAAATGGGCTGATTTCGTCAGCCTGTCAACAATAACCCAGATAGAGTCGTACCTGCGTGGAGTGCGCGGTAACCCAACAACGAAATCCATATTAATCACCTCCCATTTCCAGGCTGGAATCTCCATCTCCTATAATAATCCACCGGGCTTCTGATGCTCGATCTTAACTTGCTGGCAGTTCGGGCACTGACTAACAAACTCAGCAATATCTTTCTTCATGCCGTCCCACCAATACAAACACCTGAGATCCTGATACATTTTGGTGGAACCAGGATGAACAGAATACCGTGCATTATGGGCCTCGCCCATAATCTGCCGCCGTAATCCCGCAACGTCCGGTACACAGAATCTGCCGTCATATAATAATACTCCTTCAGGCGAGATCTCAAACTGAGTCTTTGCTTTATTAAGGGCCACATCTCTGTACTGAATCAAAAGAGGATCTTCAAACTGGCGCTGCTTTACCTCCTGAATAATAGATGATTCAGCAACTGCACGAACAGAAATCCCAGAATCTCCAGAATCTGCCAAACGAATTCCAAGGCTGGCCAGCTGATGAATATCACGAATCAAATCTTTCTTACCAGATGGTACATCAGCCAAGCTGCCCATAGACTTGCGGCTAAGTGCATCCGCTACCACATTGGCTTTCCCAGGATGGTACAGAATATCAACGTCATAATCCTTCAGTAACTCAACCCATCTTCTCTGCCACAAATTCAATTCTTTCTGCTTAAAAATATACTGGAGACTCTTATGGTCCGTATAGATATCAACATGGACCCCATATAAATAATGCCGCCAAATCTTCAAAGCATGAATTACTGCGGCCAACTCAAGATCATGAGTGGGATAGTTCTTCTCATGCGGTCTGAGCTGCCGGGAAGCATAGGCTATGACTCGACCGTGCTGCATCAATACACAACCTATCCCAATACCAGAGGCGTCACAATAGACAACATACCCGTCTGATCCTTCTGGAAGAGCCAAAACTGGTGCTGTAACCAATCTCTCTTTCAGCATCTGAAAGCTGCGCTCGCAGGCATCTGTCCACTGGAATTTCGCTGCTTTCTGAGTAAGCCTCGTCAGTGGTGCTGCAATAGAAGAAAAATCCTCCACAAACCTGCGATAATAACCAGCTAACCCCAGAAAACTGCGCACCTCTGTCGGTGTAGTAGGCCTGGGCCAATTCTGCACAGCCTCAATCTTCTGCGTGTCGACCCAAATACCATCTGCGCCGACAATATGGCCCAAGAATGCTACAGAAGTCAACCAGAATTCACATTTAGAGAATTTGGCGTATAACTTCTGCTGACGGAGAATGCCAAGTACCGTCCTCAAATGATCTGAATGCTCCTCGGCTGATCGCATGTAAATCAGAACATCATCAATAAACACAATAACAAACATGTCCAGAAAAGGCCGAAATACCCGATTCATCAGATCCATAAATACCGCTGGAGCATTAGTCAGCCCGAAAGACATAACTCTGAACTCATAGTGCCCGTACCGGGTCCTGAAAGCAGTCTTCGGGATATCTGACTCCCGCACTCGCACCTGATGATAACCTGAGCGCAGATCTACCTTCAAAAAATATTTAGCACCCTGCAGCTGATCAAACAAGTCATCAATCCGGGGGAGGGGATATTTATTCTTAATAGTCACCTTATTCAGCTGCCGGTAGTCGATACACATCCGCAGTGACCCATCTTTCTTTCTAACAAACAATACCGGCGCTCCCCAGGGTGATGTGCTGGGTCTAATAAAGCCCTTATCCAACAAATCTTTCAGCTGCTCCTTCAACTCTTTCAATTCAGCCGGTGCCATCCTATACGGAGGAATAGATATAGGCTGCGTGTCTGGCAACAACTCTATGGTAAAATTAATCTCCCGCTCAGGCGGAAGGCCAGGAAGCTCGTCAGGAAATACATCTGGAAACTCACTGACGACCGGAACAGACTGAAGGGTAGGTATCTCCGCTGCAGTATCGTGCACACGAACCAAATGATAGATATAACCCTTCTGGATCATCTTCTTAGCCTTGAGGTATGAAATAAACTTACCCCTCGGCGATGCTGTGGATCCGAACCACTCTATGACCGGTTCCCCTGGAAACTGAAAACGGACTACCTTTTTCTGGCAGTCAACATTAGCATAACAGGAAGACAACCAGTCCATACCCATAATGACATCAAACTCAAGCATGTCTAACTCTATCAAATCAGCTTTAGTGCAACGATCATAAATAGTCACAGAACAATCCCTATAGATCTGTCTCGCTATAACAAAATCCCCAACTGGCGTAGCTACCTCAAATGGCTCTATAGGCTCAGACACTATCCCAATCTTACTAGCAACGAGCGGGGAAATATATGATAAAGTAGAACCAGGGTCAATCAATGCATATACATATCTGGAGAAAACCAGTAATGTACCTGTGACGACGTTTGGCGAAGCCTCCTGATCCTGGCGGCTGGCCAAAGCATATATGCGGTTCGAGGGACCGCTAGAACCTGAAACGCCACCGCGGCCCCGACCGCGTCCTGCCGATGCGGGCATACCTCGCCCTCCAGGGCGTGCAACAGATGGAGCAGATGAAGAACCGGCGGCTGACCCTGTCGGCTGAGTCACACTACCAGAACCGCTGGCCAACGGACAATCTCTCATAAAATGGCCCTGACCACCACATGAAAAACAAGCTCCAGTAGCTCGATAGCACTCCCCAGAATGAGACTTCCCGCAATGAGAATAACGGGGCCTGGGTGGTCTGGCCTGACTGGGACCTCTAGTCATCTGTGAACCTGCCGCCCTGGAGCTCCGACTGGCCCCAGACGGTCCTGCACTGTCAACTCTCCGGCTGCCTGACTGAGTACTCCGGCCGGACGGAGGAAGCTGTCTCCCTGACTGCTGCTGCTGAGGCTGTCCGCCTCGAAAATCTCCGGAATATCCTGCGGACCTAGCCCTCTTGGGCGGCCTCCTGTCCCTATCTCTACCAGAATGATCAGACCTATGACGGTCCTCCATACCCATCGCATAAGCCTGTAGTCGGGCAATGTCCATATCTGTCTGCAACGACACCGCCATACAACCGTCGATCAAATACCGATCCAATCCCATAACATATCTGTGCATCCGATCGGACATATCTGCTACCACGGCAGGTGCATACCGGGCCAGGGAATCGAACTCAAGATTATACTCGCGAACACTCCGACCCCTCTGCTGCAAATGTAAGAATCGGTCGGCCCGTGCCCGCCGCAACTCTGGGGGCAGAAAGTGGCGGGTGAAAGCAGTCACAAACTGGTCCCACGTAGTTGGAGGAGCACCCTCACCCCTGGATAACTCCCAAGTCTCATACCAGTGAGTGGCAACATCTCGAAGTCTGTGCGAAGCCAGCTCGACCGACTCGGTCTCTGAAGCCCTGACCAAGTCCAGTGAGAGCCGCATCCCCCGAATAAAGTCGTGGGGGTCCTCGTCGGGCTTAGACCCGAAAAACTATGGAGGGCCACATAATAAAAACTCCCGAACTCTCAAGCTGTCCCGCCTGTCATCATCATCATCGTCCCTCCGCCCGCGTCGGCGAGCCTGTCCTGCCACCAGTGTAGTCAGCAACTGTACAGCCTCCCTCAGGGTCCTATCCTCCGCCCCTGGCTGAGGAGCTGGAGTCTCAGGAGCGGGTACACGGACCTCTGGAGCTGCTGAAGGTCCTGCTCCAGGCGGTACTAGTGGGGGGTGTAGCAGACCCCTCAGAATGAGGCACAACCTCAGGCAAATCATAAGCACGAGCCCGGGTAGCTCGCTGTGCCTGACTAGTGTCACGACCTAACCCCGTGGGCCGCGACTGGCACCCTACTTAGGCACCCCAAACAGACTCACAAACCAGATCATCATATTCAGACTCATTCAGACTTAACATACGTTATTCGAACTGAAAACTAATAGCAGACGTCACACAAGCATTGAATAAACACTTATCTTAAGCGGTCGCCCGTGCAGGACAGTCATATCAAAATCAGAAAGGTGGCGGAATATACATCGCCCAAATGCACACACACACACGTACAAACTTATGGGCCGTCTTGGCCATAATAGCATACGGGCCGCTTAAGAACGTAAAACAAAACCACATACGAACACACCGGACCCACGACCCACAAATATGACTACAGACCTCTAAAACAAAACGGAACATACGAACATATGACGGGACAGGGCCCCGCCGTACCCACACAGCCACAAATGTACAAAATCCACACACAGCAAAAGGTATGTACCAAAAGTTAAGCTCCGGATCAAGGGGAGCTCTCCAAAATAGCAGAATAGGTAGCCTAAACTGGAGGATCACCCAAACGAGCTTCTGTACCTGCGGGCATGAAACGCAGCCCCCCGAAGAACAGGGGGTCAGTACGGGAGAAGTACTGAGTATGTAAAGCAGAAAGTACAGAAATCCCAATCATAACTGGAGTCGGAAGGGGCAAACACAAACATCAAAGTAGCGAATCAAACCTGTGTGGAAGATAATGTACAAATGCAAATAAAATCATGTGTAGGGCTAGGAACGTGGTCACCCCCGACGCTGGTGCCACAACACATCATACTCCAGAAGTTTTCAAATCTCCGTACAGTCTCCAGACAAATCGTATCACACACACATCACATCATCAGAACATATCAAATGCCATATCACATCATAACTCCATAGACGGAAACCGGCCCTATGGCGAGGCCTCGGAAACCGTAACACATCATACTTCCGAATATGGTATAGCGCGCACGATCACAAAGCCGGCCCGGGTACCGACGAACGAAATCATAGCGAATGGCACGAACGGAGTAGTGCAGAGACCAAATGCATATTAAAAGTAAATTACAGGACTCGACATATAATTACATATAGGCACATACCGACGCCAAAAGGCTCGGAGTAGGAGTCAGGTCGATCAAAATTAATGTATAGAAGTTACGAAGTTCCAAACTGCAAAACCTTTGAAAAGCAACTCACAGATCATTTTCCGAAAATCTAGTATCATTCATAGTGCAAAACGTTCCATAATGGTGTAGGAAATTTCAAACGGACCTTTGAGTCATAGGCAAACAATTACTTTTCATATCGGACGGAAGTGAGTCAAACAAATCAAATAAGGGAAGCCTCGGGGCTTACGGGCCCACCTCGAGTCTAGTCGAGGCGGCGGACACAAATCACAGACTTTCGACTCCATAAAGTCATCTACAAAAGTTTCGAAGAGATTCGGCACAGCAGCAAAAGTTATGAAGGTTTGGGCATTCTTTTAACCAAATAGAAGGATTAGGTTTCAATTGCGCTGAATGAATAGTGCCCAAACTTGCACTTGGATTTCCAAGAGTAGAATTATCCCCGAGGGTCCGATCTTAACCTAGTATGACTAGGACATGCCAAAAGAAGGAAAGGTAGGCTTTACATACCTGGATTGCGTCTTACGCTCGTCAAATCTCAATTCCCGTTTCGTCCAAAAACTGCAAATGGTCACTTTTACCAGTTACTATTCATGAAAGTTAACATCTTAATCTTTCGGCTATACTTGGCTACCGAAATTTCGGCAGCATTTCCCCTATAAATCTAACACCCCCGGGACTTAGCTCGGCTCAAAATACATCAACAACAACAACCCAAACATCAGCAAACAACAACAACCACAATCAACGCATTCTAACTTCATAGTTCTACCTTACTACACAAGTTGACAACTTTCATTCAAACTTCACAATTCCAAACTTATGCCCACATTATTGTATTCATTCACCCATTCAAGATTATTCAAACCCATCCCAATTACACTCCAAACAATATACAAAATTTCCCGAAGTTCATTACTTTCCATATTTCATCCAAAACATCAAAACTTACGACGAACATTCTAACTCGCATTGTTTCATTCCAAATTCATTAACATCAACCATAAGTCACATTTAAAGTCTTTAACATCATATATATACAACAATATACACAATTATACAAAAGGTATACACTTTCCCATAATGTTCCGAAATCATTTTCTAACACCAATTCAATTCACTAAACAATCATTTAAGTTATAAAGGCCACAACGACGCAATTAACAAACTTAAACGAAATCAAATTCATCTTGTCCTCCACAATTCATGGCTCACGGCCACATACCAACACATGCACACACACGGCTTTCTACACACACATCCAAGTTACGGGATTCTCGTCTATTCTCAATCCTTAACACATTCATGCCAATTTCATAACATTTGAGGGGAAAAATTCTTACCTTTTCTTGAATTTCCGACTTGCCGCAAACGCGCACCTTTCGCCAAACTAATTATACCCCGTTGAAGAGGGTCTTGAGTACTTTACAAATATGGGAAAACTAAGATTTTTGAGCCACAAACACAAGCTAGGAATTTTTTTTTTTCTTGTATGGTTCTCGGCCGAGAGCCCTTTTTTTTTGGTGTTCTTCAATTTTTTTTTTTTGATTTGGTTTCTAGATAATTCAAAGGGGCATATGGATATATATCAACTTAAGGGTCATGTGAAACTCACATGACCACTTAATAAGAGGCTTGGGCCTAGCCAAGTGGCCGGCCACCTCCATACTTTGGGCCTCAATTTTTGTGTTCTAATTTCTTGGCCCAATTCATTAAACGTCCCGTTTTGTAATTCCCGAAATTCCAAATTTACCCTCGGCCTTCCCCGATGTCTTAACATTAATGATTTCATAACCAACATAGTCATATCAACTAGAATCAAAATATTCCCTCATAACACACAAGTCTTAATCATTTCTCGATTTCCAATTATACGAAAACACGGGACATAACATTCTCCCCCCCTTAAGAACATTCGTCCTCGAATGTTAAGTTGACCTCATGGGGCGTCATACTACTTCGGAAGGGTTCTCTTTATAGTCGTCCTTTGTTGATTTTTCCGACATGGCTTCTTCACCAACATTATGGGGTAGTTAAAAATTTTCACATCACTGATTCAAATGCCTTCCTAATACATTTTCTCATACCCCACGTAATCACCGAACCATACGCTATATTCTTGTAATGGACAAACGCTCCCCAGACATTATAATCAATATCATTTCTCGTTATACTTCTGAGTTTCTTACCACATCGTCATAATCCCACTTCACTTCATACTAGACACTTTATGCCAAACAGATTCAGAGCTAGGGCCGGACGTATATGAGCATATCGAACGGATTCATAGTCAACGTCAGAGGTACGGAAGTATGTCAGACAAATCTGAGATCGGAGTCAGACGTACAGAGAGGTATCAGACAGATTCGAAATCAGAATCAGACGTACAGAATTGTATCATACAGAGTCGTGATCGAAGTCAGATAGACCGAAATGTATCAGACATACGAAGATGTATCAGATAGACGCGTGATCAAAATCAGACGTACAAAGGCATATCAGGCGGATTTATATCCAGAGTCAGACATACAGGGGTGTGCCAGACAGAAACGTATTCAGAATCAGACGTACAAAAATTCATCAGATGGGAACATAATGAAACTCAGAAATACAGAGGCGTACTAGGCAGAGCCTTATCGGAATCGGGAGTGTAGAAGTACAACAGATAGAATATCGAATTAGAATCAAATCGCTCCTATTAAGGCTCCAATGATTCATGAGAATTTCCCTTTATTTGTAAACTTGTTTGCCAAGTGATCATACAAATTGTCTTGCGTGTCGCTCATCGGCTCCTTCAGAGGTTCCGCTTATTCACACTCTTATTCTTCATTACTCACAATATTAGTCGCCTGGACTCGACTCTTGTTCCATATGGACACCAAACGAAAATCATACACACACACATACACACACTTACTAATACCTTACTGGCGAATGTCTCAGACTGTTGTTCAAATTCGTTCAATTTCCCAAGCGGTGGTGTACCCTTTTCTTTTTGCCCATTTAGTCCGCCTCGTTCTGCGCGACTCCTGTAAGGGCACTAATTACTCCACACATTCTATTTTCCTTTTGGTTAACCCAAATTTCCATTTATATTTATCATACTTTCACTTGTGAGAAACTTTGCATTACTTCCCAGGGGGTCACCCATCCCAGAATTGCTCTGGCTTGAGCACGCTTAACCCTGAAACTTTCATGCATTTTGACGCGTTAGGGCTGATATAATTCTGTCAATTGCCCCGCACGACCTTTGTCACGTAATTTTGGGGCCAATCGGGGTCTTAGCAAATTTTTTTTTTTCGGGAAGTTTTCGTAGTGGGTCCCACTCCGACCCAAAGAGGTCGTTTGCTCTTCTGGCTATATGGTTTATCGCTTTAGCCTGTCAAATTCCCTATATTCGCCTCCCACATGAATAGATGGCTGCCTCAAATATTTTCATTGATTCGGATTCTTACCCTACTTTTACTGACACGCAGAAAGAGAATATCACGTAATATACTGGAGTACAGACCTATCAGTGCACATATTCATTCAAAAAAAAAGTTAGTAATATACCTGGGTCTGCGTCTGGTGATGCCTCTGGGTCCCGCCGACCAGTCAAAGCGTATATGCGGTTCGAGGGACCGCTAGAATCTGAACCCCCACCACGGCCTCTACCGCGGCCCGCTGGTGCTGGCATACCTCGGCCCGTGGAGCGCGTGGCCGAAGGGGTAGATGGCGAACCAGCAACGGATCTCGTCGGCTGTGCTGCGCTACCAGAACTGCCTGCCCACGGACAATCTCGCATGATATGGCCCTGGCGGCCGCAAGCAAAACAGGCCCCTGTGGCCCTGAAACACTCACCTGGGTGCGATCTTTCACAATACGAACACGGGGGCATAGGTGGCCTAGTCTGACCGGGACCCCTGCTCGCCTGAGGACCTGGGGCTCTGGAACTCTGGTTTGCCCTGGACGGTCCTGCGCCATCAAATCGCTTACTAGCAGACTGTGTGTCCCGGCCTAGCGGAGGGAAGTACCCACTGGACTGATACTGAGGCTGCCCGCCCCGAGAATCTCCAGAATACCCCGCTAATCTGGCCCTCTTGGGCCGTCTCCCATCATACTCTCTGCTGGGCCGATCTGCTCAGTGTCGGTTCTCCATCCCCTGGGCGTAGGCCTGTAGATGGGCAATGTCCATATCTGTCTGCAATGACACCGCCATACAGCCGTCGATCAAGTAATGATCCAACCCCATAACATATCTATGCATCCGATCAGACATATCTGCTACCACGGCAGGTGCATACCGGGCCAGGGAATCAAACTCCAGATTATATTCACGAACGCTTCGACCCCTCTGCTGCAGATGTAAAAACCGATCGGCTCGCTCTCGTCGTAACTCTGGGGGCAGAAAGTGGCGGGTGAAAGCAGTCACAAACTGATCCCACGTAGCTAGAGGAGCACCCTCACCCCTGGATAACTCCCAAGTCTCATACCAGTGAGCGGCAACATCCCGAAGTCTATGCGAGGCCAGCTCAACCGACTCGGTCTCTGAAGCCCTGACCAAGTCTAATGCACGCCGCATCCCCCGAATAAAGTCATGGGGGTCCTCGTCGGGCTTAGACCCGAAAAACTCTGGAGGGCCACATAATAAGAACTCCCGAACTCTCAGGCTGTCCCGCCTGTCATCATCATCATCGTCCCTCCGCCCGCGCCTGCGAGCCTGTCCCGCTACTATTGTGGTCAACAACTGTACAGCCTCCCTCAGGGTCCTATCCTCCGCCCATGGCTGAGGAGCTGGAGTCTCAGGAGCGGGTACACGGACCTCTGGAGCTGCTGAAGGTCCTGCTCCAGGCTGTACTAGTGGGGGTGTAGCAGACCCCTCAGAATGAGGCACAACCTCAGGCAAATCATAAACACGAGCCCGGGTAGCTCGCTGTGCCTGACTAGTCTCTCCCATCCTCGCCTTGCCCTTCTGGGCCGTCGTTGCCTTCTTCGGAGGCATCACTGCAAACACAATAACGGGTCACATCAGAATCACCTTAATAGCACAGCTCTATCGCACGATCTAAGATTCCAAAGGAAGTAACATCCTAAATGCCCTGTAGCCTCCTGTTTATAGATGTGGTGCACAACACATCGATAAACAAGACTCTACTAGACACGGCCTGTAGACATTCCGAGGACAAACCGCTCTGATACCACTTTTGTCACGACCCAACCCCGTGGGCCGCGACTGGCACCCTACTTAGGCACCCCAAACAGACTTACAAACCAGATCATCATATTCAGACTCATTCAGACTTAACATACGTTATTCGAACTGAAAACTAATAGCAGACGTCACACAAGCATTGAATAAACACTTATCTTAAGCGGTCGCCCGTGCAGGACAGTCATATCAAAATCAGAAAGGTGGCGGAATATACATCGCCCAAATGCACACACACACACGTACAAACTTATGGGCCGTCTTGGCCATAATAGCATACGGGCCGCTTAAGAACGTAAAACAAAACCACATACGAACACACCGGACCCACGACCCACAAATATGACTACAGGCCTCTAAAACAAAACGGAACATACGAACATATGACGGGACAGGGCCCCGCCGTACCCACACAGCCACAAATGTACAAAATCCACACACAGCAAAAGGTATGTACCAAAAGTTAAGCTCCAGATCAAGGGGAGCTCTCCAAAATAGCAGAATAGGTAGCCTAAACCGGAGGATCACCCAAACGAGTTTCTGTACCTGCGGGCATGAAACGCAGCCCCCCGAAGAACAGGGGGTCAGTACGGGAGAAGTACTGAGTATGTAAAGCAGAAAGTACAGAAATCCCAATCATAACTGGAGTCGGAAGGAGCAAACACAAACATCAAAGTAGCGAATCAAACCTGTGCGGAAGATAATGTACAAATGCAAATAAAATCATGTGTAGGGCTAGGAACGTGGTCACCCCCGACGCTGGTGCCACAACACATCATACTCCAGAAGTTTTCAAATCTCCGTACAGTCTCCAGACAAATCGTATCACACACACATCACATCATCAGAACATATCAAATGCCATATCACATCATAACTCCATAGACGGAAACCGGTCCTATGGCGAGGCCTCGGAAACCGTAACACATCATACTTCCGAATATGGTATAGCGCGCACGATCACAAAGTCGGCCCGGGTACCGACGAACGAAATCATAGCGAATGGCACGAACGGAGTAGTGCAGAGACCAAATGCATATTAAAAGTAAATTACAGGACTCGACATATAATTACATATAGGCACATACCGACGCCAAAGGCTCGGAGTAGGAGTCAGGTCGATCAAAATTAATGTATAGAAGTTACGAAGTTCCAAACTGCAAAACCTTTGAAAAGCAACTCACAGATCATTTTCCGAAAATCTAGTATCATTCATAGTGCAAAACGTTCCATAATGGTGTAGGAAATTTCAAACGGACCTTTGAGTCATAGGCAAACAATTACTTTTCATATCGGACGGAAGTGAGTCAAACAAATCAAATAAGGGAAGCCTCGGGGCTTACGGGCCCACCTCGAGTCTAGTCGAGGCGGCGGACACAAATCACAGACTTTCGACTCCATAAAGTCATCTACAAAAGTTTCGAAGAGATTCGGCACAGCAGCAAAAGTTATGAAGGTTTGGGCATTCTTTTAACCAAATAGAAGGATTAGGTTTCAATTGCGCTGAATGAATAGTGCCCAAACTTGCACTTGGATTTCCAAGAGTAGAATTATCCCCGAGGGTCCGATCTTAACCTAGTATGACTAGGACATGCCAAAAGAAGGAAAGGTAGGCTTTACATACCTGGATTGCGTCTTACGCTCGTCAAATCTCAATTCCCGTTTCGTCCAAAAACTGCAAATGGTCACTTTTACCAGTTACTATTCATGAAAGTTAACATCTTAATCTTTCGGCTATACTTGGCTACCGAAATTTCGGCAGCATTTCCCCTATAAATCTAACACCCCCGGGACTTAGCTCGGCTCAAAATACATCAACAACAACAACCCAAACATCAGCAAACAACAACAACCACAATCAACGCATTCTAACTTCATAGTTCTACCTTACTACACAAGTTGACAACTTTCATTCAAACTTCACAATTCCAAACTTATGCCCACATTATTGTATTCATTCACCCATTCAAGATTATTCAAACCCATCCCAATTACACTCCAAACAATATACAAAATTTCCCGAAGTTCATTACTTTCCATATTTCATCCAAAACATCAAAACTTACGACGAACATTCTAACTCGCATTGTTTCATTCCAAATTCATTAACATCAACCATAAGTCACATTTAAAGTCTTTAACATCATATATATACAACAATATACACAATTATACAAAAGGTATACACTTTCCCATAATGTTCCGAAATCATTTTCTAACACCAATTCAATTCACTAAACAATCATTTAAGTTATAAAGGCCACAACGACGCAACTAACAAACTTAAACGAAATCAAATTCATCTTGTCCTCCACAATTCATGGCTCACGGCCACATACCAACACATGCACACACACGGCTTTCTACACACACATCCAAGTTACGGGATTCTCGTCTATTCTCAATCCTTAACACATTCATGCCAATTTCATAACATTTGAGGGGCAAAATTCTTACCTTTTCTTGAATTTCCGACTTGCCGCAAACGCGCACCTTTCGCCAAACTAATTATACCCCGTTGAAGAGGGTCTTGAGTACTTTACAAATATGGGAAAACTAAGATTTTTGAGCCACAAACACAAGCTAGGAAATTTTTTTTTTCTTGTATGGTTCTCGGCCGAGAGCCCTTTTTTTTTGGTGTTCTTCAATTTTTTTTTTTTTTGATTTGGTTTCTAGATAATTCAAAGGGGCATATGGATATATATCAACTTAAGGGTCATCTGAAACTCACATGACCACTTAATAAGAGGCTTGGGCCTAGCCAAGTGGCCGGCCACCTCCATACTTTGGGCCTCAATTTTTGTGTTCTAATTTCTTGGCCCAATTCATTAAACGTCCCGTTTTGTAATTCCCGAAATTCCAAATTTACCCTCGGCCTTCCCCGATGTCTTAACATTAATGATTTCATAACCAACATAGTCATATCAACTAGAATCAAAATATTCCCTCATAACACACAAGTCTTAATCATTTCTCGATTTCCAATTATACGAAAACACGGGACATAACAACTAGTCTCTCCCATCCTCGCTTTGCCCTTCTGGGCCGCCGTTGCCTTCTTCGGAGGCATCACTGCAAACACAATAGCGAGTCAGATCAGAATCACCCTAATAGCACAGCTCTATCGCACGATCTAAGATTCCAAGAAAAGTAACATCCTAAATGCCCTGTAGCTTCCTGTTTATAGATGTGGTGCACAACACATCGATAAACAAGACTCTACGAGAAACGGCCTGTAGACATTCCGAGGACAAACTGCTCTCATACCACTTTTGTCACGACCCAGCCCCGTGGGCCGCGAATGGCACCCTACCTGGGTACCAGGACCAAATCACATATTTCAGAATTTCATAAAAGTCATATCAACATAGGTTATATCAAAATATGTCTTAAGCGGTCGCACAAATCAAAAGGTCATATCGAATCCGAACGGAGCGGCGGAATAGACTTCGCCGGTCATAAGTGCCAATATAAGCATAAGGGCCATTTAGGGCCATCATAACAAACTGACCGCTGTAAGACCAAAAAAAACAAAATCAAACAAACATACGTAGGACCCTCGCCCCACATATATGACTACAGGCCTCTATGAATTCAAAACAAAGACATATGGCGAGACAGGGCCCCGCCGTACCCAAATAGTCAAATGTACAGAATATATACATAACAAAAGAAGTCTGTACCAAAAGTGGACTCCGAGTCAAGAAGGAGTACTCCGAAATAGCAGAGAGTGAAGCCTACAGTGGAGGATCACCAATATCTGTACCTGCGGGCATGAAACGCAGCCCCCGAAGAAAGGGGGTCAGTACGAAATATGTACTGAGTATGTAAAGCACGGAGTACAGAAATATGGGCCAAAACTGGAAGCAAACCGAATATCAAAAGGGGGTACAAATCAGTATGTCAAAATCCGTATCAAAATCATATACATATACATAATGCAAACGAAATCATGCAAAGCTCAAGAACGTGGTCGCCACTCCGACGCTGGCGCCACACACAGCATAACACCAGAAGGTTTCGAATCTCCGTACATCCCCGAACACAAACATAAGTGAGTGTATCGCATCACTAGCCATATCACAGCATAACTCCAAATGGAACCCGGCCCTATGGCGAGGCCTCGGGAACCGTAACACAGCATACGGCCGAATTATCATAGGGCGCACGAATCATAACCGGCCCGGGAACCGGCGAACGAAATCATAAGGAGGCACGAGCGGAGTCGTGAGCAAACAAATGCAAATCATATTTCAAAATAGCCTTTCAAAACAAAATGATTTCTTAAGTCATTTCATAACCTAAAATAATCGAATACTTAGCTGATACGAAGGTTTATTTCACAAAATGTTTCCAAAGTGGTACGTATGGCTCAAAACAAAACTTAACATATCATAATAGTCAAAACATAATTCATAGAGGGAAGTCTCAAAGTCGAAGATCTCATATCGAAGTTCATCCAAAAAGAGAGCCCGATAGGACAAATAGGGCGTCTCGGGGTTAGCGAGCCCACTTCGAGTCAAATTGAGGTGGCGAACATAATTTACGAATATTTAAAGGCCAAAAGATCATACATAATGATTTCAAAGTGACCCGATCACATTTCGATAGGTTCCGAACATTTGGTTGCATTCTAGCCAAAATAGAGCCTTTAGGCTTCAATTGAATTGAATGAAGAGTAGTCGTTTTGTAGATCGGGTTTCGAGGAGCAGAAATGCTCCGGAGGTTCCAATATTCACCTAACATACTAAGACATGCCAAACGAAGAAGTGGGAAGCTTTACATACCTTATAGACGTCCTATGCTTTCCCCAAAATCAAATCCCGTTTCGTCCAGAATCTGCAAATGGTCAAAGTTACCAATTAGAGATTCTTAGGCTTAACATCCCCATTAACTTGATTTTTGTCTACCGAAATTTCGGCAACATTTCCCCTATATATCTAACACCCCCGAGACTTAGCTCGGCTCAAAATATATCAACAACAACAACCCAAACATCATCAAACAACATAAACCATAATCAAACCATTCTAACTTCAAAATTCTACCTTATTACATAAGTTGGCAACTCTTCATTCAAACTTCACAATTCCAAATCTATATCCACATTATTGTATTCATTCACTCATTCAAGATTATTCAATCACATCCCAAATATGTTCCAAACCATATACAAATTTCCCGAAGTTCATTACTTTCCATATTTCATCCAAAACATCAAAAATCACGACGAACATTCTAACTTGCATCGTTTCATTCCGAATTCATTAACATCAACTACAAGTCACATTTAAAGTCTTTTAGTATAATAGATATACAATGATATACACAAATATACCAAAGGTATATACTTTCCGATAATGTTCCGAAATCATTTTCCAACACCAATTCAATTTATTAAACGATCATTTACCTCATAACTGTCACAACGACGCCACAAACCAACTAACAAGATCAAATTCACATGGCCTTGCACTTCATGTAGCTCACGGCCAAACACACCCTTCACACTCACACACGGCCATGCTCAACACAACACAATTCCATAATCTTCATGCAACTTCAATCACTACCACATATATACCCACTTCATAACATAAAAACATAGAAATCATACCTTATTCTTGAAATTCCAACTCGCCGCAAACGTCGCTCTTTCGCTTAACTAATTATATCACGTCGGAGAGCGTCTTGCATACTCTATGAATACAAGAAGAACAATATTTTTAGATTGGAAACAAAGCTAAGAATATTTTTATTTTTGTTGGCTAAGGGGTTCGGCCGAGAGGCCCTTTTTGAGGTGCTCTCTAATTTTTTGAGTTTGATTTGCTTTTTCTTGAACATTCTAAGTATATGGATGACTATATACTTGATTGTTTGGTCATGTGGATGTCACATGACCACTTAAAATGGGACTTGGGCCTTGGCCTTTGGCCGGCCACCCCTAACCACTTGGGCCTCAATTTTTAACAAATTTCTCTTGGCCCAATTCATAAAAATTTCATTTTGTAATTCCCGAAACTAATTTTCGAAATTCCAAATTTACCCTCGGCCTTTCCCAATGTATTTACACCATTCATTTCACAACCAACATGGTCATATCAACTAGAATCAAAATATTTCCTTATAACACACAAGTCTTAATTATTTCGCGATTTCCAACTATGCGAAAACACGGGACATAACAAGTGGAGTGAAATCCTACTGGGGTAGGTCGTGGTTTTTAATCCCTTGAGCAAGGAGTTTTCCGTGTAAATATCTTGCCTTCTTTACTTCTGCACTGCATAAGGGAACTGATGCACAACCAGGTCCTCATATACTGTTTGGGGGACGCACAACCTATAACAACACCTCTTGTACATTGTTATACAATCTATATACTTTCTCGGGGACTCAAAAATTGCCCTCAAACACCACCACATCTCCATATGTACAACACCATCTGTCAGTGTTATTTTCCCGGGATCTCTCCCCACACGCGAAAAAGATATTAAAAACTCCACTAAAACCATCAATTGGAAAAAGATACATTTTTCTATTAGAAAAATCTCAAAAGCTCATAACATTGGATGTCATCACCTTAAGGGGTTTCACCACAGTAATCAGTAACAACAATAAACATAATTATGATCTTGAGATGTCACCAAGTCAGAGAAGTCTTATGCTGATTTTACTTCCTTTAGTTTCTGCTTAGTGAGCTTAGGTTTATAGTGGAGCGGGTTTGAAGAGTGCGAAATAAAATCAAGTGATGAAGAAGATAGTCAGATCATACGATATCAAAATGGACAACTCCTTCAAGACCTTTCACTCATAGTCAAGCTAAGGAGCTTCAAGCCATATTTATGCAAAGAGAGACCTTGGGAAATCTTGGAGATCAACACACGAAAGTCTACAACATTTGGATAATCTCATGGAAAGAAAAGGAAGAAGGATTGCAAGATGTGGCCAAGAATGCAGTGGAGGATGCGACTGCAAGTTTCCTTATGCTGCTGCATCTCCACCACTTCCCAACCAGTGGCTGAGCCAAGTTGCCATCAAATGAAGCCAAGATGCTGCCCCGCATCTTGGAACATCTCTATTCTGTTTTGGGCTTTCTTTTAAGTCAAACCATGGTCACTTTTAGGCCTAGTTGTAATAAGCCTAAATTATAGATAGTCCCTCTTAAGAGTAGAGTAAGGGTAGCTTGAATATTGATGATAAAAACTATATGTGATAGTTTGTTTAGTTGAGTAAAAAATCTAGAGTGTGATTTATTAGTTGTTGATGAACCCATTTCCATTGATTTTCATATAGAGTTTGCTCATTGGTGGATTTCATTTGAGTATTCTATTTTGAAATTCAAATAGTATAAGTTCTTTTAGTAGGATTCAATTGGAAGAATTTGGTATCAAGTCCAAGTAGGATTCAATTGGAAGAATTTGGTATCAAGTCCAAGTTTTCCCATAAATCCTTTCCTAATTGAGTCTTGCTTCTATCATTAATTTTGCATTTATCTTTTGATTTTGATTCTTAGAGTTTCGCTTTAGGAATTGTATTATTTGGTATCAGAGCCTAGACTAAAGGATTGTTTCGACAATTCTTAATCCTTGGTTTTTCTTATTTAGAATTTTTTTTTTAAAAAAAAACATGTGAACCCTTGTGTGTTTGTTGATTTCAACACTAGATTGTAATTCCCTAGTGTTTTTGGAGTATAGATATGAGATTTCAAGTTGTTGGGGTTGAATTAGAGAATCCACCATTGTTGGGTTCAAACGTTTGAAGAACAAGCAATTGGGAAATTGAAGTTCAATTGATATCAGGGTTTGTTCTCTATATTGGTTAGAGTTCAAATCTAGAATTCGAAGAAAAATTGAATTAAAATTGAAGAGTTCAAGTTTTGGGTTCATAAGTGTTCTTGTGGATCTACATAGCTTGAAAAAGAAGAAGCTTCCAAAAGGGGTATTGTGAAAACTACAAGAGTTGTTTGAGGCAAAAGGAATTTACCCAAAGGGGTAATTTGCTGAGGTAAAAGAAGGCACAAGTCAGATTTCCCAATAAAAAAAATCGAAGTACAAAGCGGATCAGCGAAGTTGGAGACCCGTCGAATTTGCGATCGCATTTGCGACTGCATATCAAGTTTGCGGTGGCACATAATGGCCGCAGATTGAGATGAAATTAGACAAAAAGTCGGAGAATTTTCAAAGTGTGCTACCCAGCTTGCGGCCTCGTATATTACCCTACAACAGCAACTTGCGGCCACATCTCAGGTTACGTTTTTCGACTTTCACTTCTTTGACCTTCTTAAGCTAATTAACACTAGTAATCGACCTTACTTAGCTAGTGATTGGTTCTTGTGTTCATACTTCCCCACGTGCTAATTTCTTCTAGCTTTTATTGATTTGTTTTTGTTGAACGTTCTTTGATCCCATCCGTTAGTTTTTAATCGAGGTGCCCGTCTTTCAATTGAAAAAAATCTATTCCTCCACAAAGAATCAGCAACCTTATGAATTGATTTAGCTAGGGGGTTTGTTGCCAACTTCGGAAAAACACTAGAGTGATGTAAGGCTTGAGTGCAAATACAAATAACGTGAGGAGCTTTTGCTACTAACGTTGTTTCCTAGTTTTGTAGGTACTAAGGTCTCATCTTAGCGAACATTCCTAAGAATGGGAGGACATGATGTCCCTTGTTAGTCCATGATCCTTAAGGAATTGGCGGGGATAAAGGCGGATGTAGGAGGATTTACGGAGCATTTACGGAGCTTGGAGTCTAAGTTGGTACAATTTGAGCACACTAATAGAGTGGGCACTCCCCATTCTGACATCGAAGGAGAGACAAGTAAAGAACTGGGTACATCACCTACTCTTTCTCTGGGTCAATTACGTGCAATGTGTCTTGCTCAACCCACACCTCCCCAACACACCCAACAACTTACTCCCCAAAACATCAATGTCCCAATAAGGATAACTAATCCTTTGACCAATCCTCAACCATATCATCCACTCCAAGATGAATTACCACCTTAAAGGACCCCATTAACCTTTCCCCAAGCACCACAACACACACCCCAAATAAAACCTGTACCAAAAACACTTCCAAAACCCTCGTTATGATAAAGAAGTTGAGGAGGTTGTACAAGAAATATGGTGGGATGAGACACGTTTTGGAAGGAGACATGGATTTGTTGCTAATAGGGGTCGAGGGAGACAAAAGGAGTTAGTAGACCCTAATTTCGTGAAGAGCGGGGTAGATGGACGAAATATGAGGATCGGGGAGACCAAGATCATAACTTGAGTACAATAAAAGTGAACCTTCCTAAGTTCAAAGGAAGTAGTGATCCAGAATAATTCTTAGAATGGAGATTGCAAAGCGATAGGATCTTCCTCACCAACAATATCTAGGACGCATTGACGGAAAAGTATGTCCCCACTCAATTTAAGGGGTACGCTTCAACTTGGTGGGAATCCAAAAAGAGGGCTAGAGCTCAATTCTACGTTTATGACGTTCCTACATGGCAAGAGTTGGTTGAGTTTATGGAATCAAGGTATGTGCCCCCGGCTACTATATATCAAAGTGTGCTCAAGAAGGTGTATATGCTAAGGCAAGGTAGCAAGTGTTGAAGAGTACTTCGATGAGTTTGAAAACTTGAGGATGAATCCATGATCGAACAACATGTGAACTACACCATTATAAGATTTGTAGCCAATTTGAATCATGAAATCTCCAAACCCATGAGGCTACAAACTTATCGGAGTGTAGGGGAAGCTTTCCATAATGCTTCCAAGGTTGAGGCGGACTTGAAAGAAGAAAGGTCGTACAAGGCAAGGAACACTTCATACTCATCATGGAGTAAAGATAAAGACAAGTGGAAGTCTTCCACTTGGGAGAATCCCAAGACTACTACTCACCCTCCCTAAAACAAAGTTGACTACTGATACACTCAAATTACATCTATTAAATGATGTAAAGCGAACGATGTCAAATATAGTAACCCAACTAGGTTGAGGTCGAATCTCACATGAAATATGATGTGAAAAGGTTACTAAAGTCGTATAGTACTTTCTTGCGGTCTAATTTTGTATTCCGTTGAGTTTGTAGAAAGTTGGTTGTTTATTAACTAATTGTTAACTAATTGCTTTTGATTTTAATTGTTACGGTTCGCATTTCGCGAGTGGGGTTAGCGCTCCGAAAGCTACTTCAAACTTATTGTTGCTCTTTTGTACTTTGTTTTAAAAAAGTCGCCACTTAATTTTTAAAAAATTAGAAAAATCAATTTTGACGGATTTATTCATATACAATGAAAAAGCCTTCGTAATCCAAAATTCTAGGTAAGGATTTTGGTGATTCCCTAAGGAAGGTGATAGACACCCTAGTATTAAGGATCCATACTATACAATTGACCTTCGAATTCCAATGTATGAGTATTTGCAGAAACTATTTATTCCTGCATTTACAAAATTTGTCATTTATTGCATGTCATTTAATTTTGAAAAGAATTAAATATATCCTCTTTATATACAGGATATTTAGATTCGGATTTAAAATATCTAGACATAAATAATTTCCTTTTATATTTAAGGATAGTGTGTTTTATTTGTAAAGATATGAAAAACTTTTTAAATTTAAAGTACAGAATAAATAGGTTTTGTTCATGCTTGAATCATACACGGCTTGGGTTAATCCGTTCAATACGTTTTCAGAATATCCTTATCTAAAACTTTGTATACAAATGGTTTTATACGGGCCTCAATTTATAAAAGGTTTTTGCTTATGTTATAAAATAGCTTTCTTTAGTTCTTTTGGATATTAAGCCTAATAGAAGAGATTTATGTTCTTTACGTGTGTGGGCTTAGCCCAAAACATTTTTTTTCTTTTATAAGAATCAGTTAAGTGTAAGGAAGTGTTGGTCTTTTCCAAATACTGGGCTCAGCCCAAATTAAATTGCTACTAATTTGAAATGTAGTAGTCCAGTTCTTAAACTTGTTGCTGATATATATATATATATATATATATATAAACTAAGTTCAATTCATAAAGGGAATATATTCTTTCGTTTTCAACCTCCAAATTGGCCTTAAAACGAGATAGTTGTTTGTAACAATGTAATTTCCTGTCCTTATCTTTTTAACTTGCAAAAAGGATTCATTTGTTTAGTTATCTTTTAGAAAATCATTTATATTAAAATCGGGTTTTGAAAATTGTTGAGGACCTAAAGTCAAACTAAACGGCGTAAGCACCGTTTTCGTAAGACGACTAATTCAAACGACAAAATTCCAATATACACATGAGTATTACAAGTTTTTATAAGTACCAAATACAACCAGATTATACATAAAGAGAGCATAAATAAAAACAAATAAGAAGGGGGAAGGCTAGGGGTGTACCAAGCCCCTAATTGGCCATTTTCACTCATGGTTGGGCCTTCAATGCATTTAATAATATTAGCTTCCGTCTTCGTCTTCAACGGACTCGATAATACTTAGAAGGAATTTTCCTATTGGGCCTTTGGACCAATAGGGTGGCTGGACCTTGACCTATATATATATATATATATATATATATATATATATATATATATATATATATATATATATATATATATATATATCAAATGTGCAAGTTATACAATTAATGTATTCGATTATATGCTATTGGGCTTCACTAGTAGAGATTTAGACAGTAAAAGGGGAAAGTCGTCACCATCCGTATTCCCGATGCCGCACAAGATCCAAAGGGTTTCATGAATCCCGGGAAGGCTAAGACCAGGCCCCAAATCCCATCTTCCCAAACCAGTATAGCCATAGGAGAAGGATAATATATCAGAATCCCATAATCATGCACAAGTATGGTATGGATAAACATACGTGGATATAGTGTAATTAAAAGCAATACTGAACCAGCAGGTATAACATGAAAAAAAGCATACCAAAGACACATGGATATAGAGTAATCAAAACAAACTGCAGTATGTGGGCATAAGGTACATAATGGCAAAACCAAACACATAGTCATAAAATGGAACCAAAACAGAGACTGCAGCATGTAAATATAAGGTAAACCAAAACAGCACCAAAGTACTTAATCATGAGATGAACCAAAACAGGCTACAGTATATAGATATGAGGCAAACAGCAGCAAACTGAAGTACGTAGACATAGCATAGATAGAGGTGAACAACAGATCTAACACTTACATAGACCACACAGAGTCACTCTTTTTCTCTTACTTTTGGGCTTAATGAAATTTGGTCCACTCTTAATTGAATCTGAATTGGGCTAGGCCCATCTATCTTCTAAAATGAAGCTAAGCTAAAAATTAATGCTTAATGGGATTCCTATCCCCTTTTCTCATTTAATGTATATACCCTATATATGATTGGCCTGCTTACTCATGTACACTCAATATGCCTATGATATGCACACAGAATGTGTATATCATGTATATACCATGTATGCCTTCTTCTTTTCTTAATAACTTAGTATACTTTTATGTCTATCTAGCCTTGAATATGTCTTTGAACCTATGACTCCACCAATTATCTAAACATCTACTCCTAATTCTGTAGGTAATGATCATCTTTCCTACACCAAGACTATCTTAGGTTCAAACTAGTCAAACCAATGCTGAAGTAGGTAATCTATTCACACAAAGCTTGGGACAAATTCAGGCTTCTAGCAGTTTACATAGCAGAATGCAGGAAGGTCTAATTAAACATCCTAACTATTTCATTATTCTAAGCAATGTCAAAATAGGAAGAACACGTTCATACAATGCACCAAAGACAGAATAAGAGAGAGGCCATGGGAAGTAATTTGTCATGACAATCAAAACAGAATGCACAAGGTATAGGAGCCCATGACTTAGACAAACAGGTTCAGCATAAGTAAAAACAAGGTTTAATTAAGTCTAGGTATTCAGAAACAGGATGCAGAAGTACAAAAATCCTACAGCTTTGAACCATCAAGCACAGCGCAAGCAGAACAAGGTTTAAATAGATTTAAGTACTCAGCATAAGAATGGCCTTTTAAGTCCTAGTCAAGTTTTTAGTAAAGTAAAATCATTACAAAGATACACAACATACATATGTACTAAGACTTAGGTGAAATGAAAGGAAAGAATGCAACAACTATGACATCCATTTTGCAGCAAAATTCTGAGGAAGAAGAATAACTCAAGGATTCCAAATAGACTAAGTGACTTAGATTTGGCACTTCATTTTAAAGTAGGACTTTAATATTTTGGTTTTCAACTTAGCCAGTTCTTTTCTCCCTTTCTTTGAGGATCAGTGTTCTTAGGTGGATTGTCCCTTTTCTTTAACTATGATAGCCATTCTTGATCAAACAACAGGTTCATTTTATTGCCATTCTTGATTTTATGATAAGGATGAAATACTGATAGCGTGGGTATGGTAAACACATATCCCATAGACCTGAGGGCATGCCATGGCACCTTTTATTTGGGGGGAAAGATACTATGAGCCTAGTTATACTTGGTTCTTCTTAATCTCCACTCTAAGGTGCCTTTAAAAGGCTTCCCTAGATCATGTGACTTAGAGTTCACCTATACACACTATGTCCTTCTCCCCTTGTCATTCAACTAAGTCAAGCACCAATAGCAAGGACAACTAACATTTACAGGTTAACTCAACTTAGAGGACTGATTATGATAGGGTTTTAAGTTCTTCCATCTTTAACAAAGTCCTATATGGTCCAAGTGTCTCCTTTTTAAGGCTGATTTTTACATGGATCAGATCAAAGTGATTCTAGCGAAATATGGACCTCATAGACAACACTACACACAACATGCCTTCATTAAAAGATCAGTTTCACTCTATCACTCTATCATTAGTCATGTTTGTTACACCATCTGTAGGTTAGTTCAATCGTCTAGTGACCAAAACAGGACACTCATGTTGAAAACTGGGCAAGCAGCATATATCAGATACACTTCAAACTATTTCATTTTTGCCAAGGATAAACTACTCAATTTCACTCCCAGTAATCATACCAAGTCCTAAATTTTAACTCTAAGCAACATCCTTATAGACTAAAGATCATTTCAACCATTTTCTACCATTATTCTCTAAATTAATCTACTCAAATAAATGATAAAGCCAAGGGATGAATTATTGCACTGATGGACTTAAACCAAGCAGAATTACATTTAAAACTCAATTTGTAAAATGTTACTGATTGATCATGATCACATATTTGCCACAGATAACCACAAACTATCATAGCATTATTAAGTTATCAACTCAAGCTAAGTATATTCACATTGGTAATATCAACAAATCATCACTCAACTAAGCAAGGAGGACTACAGGAAAGTGGTCACAAAATGACTTCAACTAACTACTATTCCAATTAACAGTACTTTTAAACTAAGTAAACCATCACTAATAATCAAACTAAGCACGGAAAGAAAAATGATAACATGATAACCTTTAACGCATATTAGTAATGCTTCCTAGGTTAAACAGATCAACATTGCTTAAAACTAAACCAAGAAAAATACAAGAAAATGAATAACAAGATAAAAAATTACCTTTTGTGTGTGCAGCTGTATCAAGAATTGAACGTAGAGCCTTAAAGCTTCTAATCCCAGAGCTCAGCCACACCAAAAATTAAAGTAAATGAATTTTTAGAACTGAAAGACTCGAACTTTTTAAGGGTTTAACCCCTCCCCCCACCCAAAAAAGAAAAACAAAGACTAAGTCCAACGATGTGGGACCAATAGAATTTTTCAGAAATTAACATTGTATTTCAACATGGATGAACCAGATTTGCATCAACAACAAAAAAAAAATGGCTAGATTTTGACCTTATCACCCTCGATCCAGGTCGATTCGAGCTCAACCAATGAGAGTCGAGAAACTACAAACACAATACAATCATAAAAATGCAGAAAATCATATGTTTGACTCAATATTAAAAGAAAAACTAAAAAGAAGAGGGATTACTAACGTGTTTGGGGTGAGGAAGGTGGAAATGAGGTTCAAGCCATTAATTGTATCATAAACGAACGCACGAAGGCTGCAAAACACTGTGCTTCCTGCAGCGTTGCCATTTTTTGTATGAGAGAGAAGAAAAAGTGAGGCGGCAGCTTAAGGTTAGGGTAAAAGGGAAAGGGAGGAGAGGAAAGAGAGTATAGGGTGATGTTTGGTATGAAAATGAAAAATGTAAAGGGGGTATTACCCCCTTATTCTGATGGACTTTGGGCCAGGTCTTGCTTGTTTGGGCTGGACTCGGTCCGGGTAAAAAAGAAATGGGAGAGCTCCCCTTCACCCAATGTGTATAGTGTATACTCATATATATATATATATGGGTATAAAGGGCAAAGTGGGTAATTTAACAAATGGGCAAAAATTAAAACATCGACTATTGACCATAGTATTTGAGTTATAATCAAATTAGGACGTAACTAATTTATTAATTAATTTAAAAACACGACTAATTATGTATTATGTAAATATGCTTAATCTGCAAATACAACCTTAATTGATTCAATCTAATTGATTGTTTCAATTACAGCCATTAAGAGGCTAATTTTTTTGCAAAAATGACCCCAGTTGGTTAAAACCATGAATTGATTAATTCAATTGTGGCCATAACAGAAACAATTAGACAATTAAATCAATTTGCAAAAAATGTCTATAATCATAATCAAATAATTATGGTTAATTCTAACAAATTATGCCAATGTATGTTAAATATACAGAATTAAGGATTGAGGGGTAGAATGGTAAATTCTCTTAATTGGTCAAATTCCTTGGAATAAAAATATTTGCTAATTTGATTTTAACAATTCAAGCAATTAAATAAATAATTATTTGAAAAATGCTTTCTTTTGATTAAAACTAAAAAATATCTTATAAATGTCACAAAATGTACCAATTAATTCCTAAATGATTTATAATATCATAGAAATTATTTTATCAATTTAAAGGAGTAAAAATATTAACCTAGCCAATTTTATAAAAATCATTTTGACCTCCAAAAATACATGATTCATTTTGTTTGTCATCCAAGGACTATGAGTAATTAAAATAAATTACAGAAGATCAAAAATTAGGTGTCAACAACTGCCCCTTCGGTGTTCGGTGATGGTGGGACCATCCCTGAGCAATGAAATTTGACTAATCCTAATTTTTGACTGAGCCGACTCATCTTACCCTTCAACTTTATGCAATTTTCACTTACATGGCCGGACTTGGCTTCTGGATTTCCTACATATCTCGGGCTATACGGGAATTCAGACCACTTGTAGTTTGACTTAACTAAGGACTTTTAAATGATTTGGTAGGGAAGTCTTGAGACTCCCAGCGTAGTGACTATGGTTTCTCTAGACAACTGTTGGAATGTGACCGACTCTCTGGTATTAAGCCCGCCTACATATCCCTGATCCCTGGGAATCAGGTCATATGTAGTTTGACTCGCTGGAGAAGAGTATATCCCTTATATGGGAATACCTTTGGGTTTCCCGGTGTAAATTCGATCAGTTGTGATTTTAGTAAAGAAAATAAAAAATAGACAAGATTGTGGCTGAGTTTGAGATCGGATGGCCTCCAAATCCTAGTCGGAGAGCTTGACTCTCATGGGCAGCTTATCTTGACCGACTGCGTAAGAAAAAATTTCATGTTTGCTCCGCAATTTGTCTGGACCTGGTTTATGATGTGGCGTGATTTTACGCCACTATCGATGTTTTTTAACTATAAGTTTTACTTGTTTTTAAGCAAGTCTATGTCATTTTACGAAGTTTTTGTCATGTTTCAGGTAATACGAGGTCCCTAGAGCCTAAGTATGGAAAACAAGCAAAAAAGTTGCAAAAACTGGAAATAACTGGAGGTTCTGGAAATTATTGGCGAAATATTGCTCTGCGCGATCGCGCAGTAAGTTCACGCGTTCGCGGTCACGCGCGTCCGTGACTCTGCGCGAACGCGCAGTAAGTTCACGCGTTCGCGGTCACGCGCGTTCGTGACTCTGCGCGATCGCAATACTTCTTCACGCGTTCGCGATACATAAACGAAGCAATTGCACGCGATCGCGCAGTGACGTGGCGCGATCGCACTGAAGGTTTTTCGGGAATTTTCAACCAGAACCTGGGATTTGACGATTTCTTCCATTCCAGTTCATATAAATAGAAAATTAGGGCAAAACATCAGATATCTTTGGCAGCTCCCACAAGTTGGAAGCTAGGGTTCCTACAAAAAATGTTCTTTCTTCATTTTAATCCTTGTTGATGGAAATCTCTTGGTGACAATTAAGATTGACACTCTTGTTGTGCTTATTTATTCATTTGAATTGTTCTTAATCAAGTAAGTTTTTGCTATTTTAATTATTCTTGTTCTTGAATGTTTTCATTGGATTAGCTAACCTTTGAACTCGCCCATTTACTTTGTTTGAAACTCGGAAGAGGAAGAACGGAGTTGGGATAGAATAATTAACATGAATTTGGGGCGTTAACCCTCATCTAATGGAAATTGACCTAGGAATAGGTAATACCACTTGTAGCCATATTCGGGTGTTCTTAATGCTCCTAATTGCTTGAGGGATCTTCAATTGGGTAGTCTAGTTAATCTTCGGAAGAAGTTAATTTAGAGTCATTATCCGAGGCTAAATAACATAAACTTGCTATTATTTACAATTCGTGAAATAGATTGGATCGTTACTTGAGAAGTAATTTCCCTTCTTCCATTCTTGTTGCCATTGATCAATTTACTTGCTTTCTAGATTAGAATTTATATTTCCATATTTTATCAAAACCTTATAAAAAACCACCATTGATGCGTTCGGGCATAACTATTGTTAGTGATAATTCCTAATCTGCTTAAATCACCTACATATTGTTCTCTGTGGGATTCGACCCCAACCTTGTTGGGTTACTATATTTGACAATGTCCGCGTTATACCATTAATAGGTGTAATTTGAGCGCATCAAATTTTGGCGCCGTTGCCGGGGAACAATTGGTGTATTTTGGCTAATCTAGGAAATAAGCTAACTTGCTTTGATCCGAACCTGTGAATATTTGTGTAATTGTTATCTGTGTTTTTATTTTTCTTTAAAAAAAAATTTAAAAAAAATGGCATCTTGGAATGAAAATGGGTTTGATGGTTGTAATCCATATTTTGATGACCCATGTCCATATTGTGGAGGACCCCACTTTTGGCAAGATTGTGAATATGCTCCCGGGAGAGAGATGTGTGCACCGTCTCAATCCTATGATGAGAGTGTTTGTAATATATGTGGTGGTCAAGGTGGACATTGGGGTGATTGTCCCAATTATTTTGTTTCCCCTCCCCCTAGTTGTTCTAACGAAAATTCTAGGTATACTTTTGAGTTTGACAGGGACAACAACATGACAAATGAAGGACAAAGTGCCGGATATGAAGGCATTATGGCAATGCTCCAAACATACTTAGATCGAGAAGCTAAAATGGAGGAAGAGCGAAAGCTCCTCCAACAATCCATTTTAAAAAATGGAGAAGCCATAAAAAGAATGAATGATTCATTTGAGGATGCCAGTTCCTCAATTGTCATGGAAGTGTCGACTCCTCAAAAAGAAATGGTTGAAGAAGAGATTTCAAGTTTACAGGATGAACCCGAAAATTCTTGTGACCACGACGAGAGTTGTGAAATTGAAGAAATGGTTCAACTTGAAGAAAATGAGCTAAGTCATGAAGAAGAAATCTCCAATTCTCGAAAAGAGGAAATTGAGGAAATGTTGAATGACATTATGGCGAGAAATGAAAAATATGGGAAAATTGTGGCCAATTGGTGGGAAGTAGTTCAACATGGAGATGATGAAACTATCCAAAACATGGATTTCACCATGTTAGGATTTTTACAAGCTTTGGACGATTCTCACCATGAAGAAAAACTTGACAAAGAGGAAATTTTGAGCCAAGATTGGCTAATGAATCAAGCTCAACAACTTGAAGCCTATGAAAATCACCGTGAAGGCTTTTCACGGATGATGGAAGAATATCTAAAAATACATGTTGAGCAAAGTCAAGAAATGAAGTCACTTGAAATTGCTATCCAAAAATTGGAGGCCGAATTGAATGCAAAGATTGAGGAATGTAACGCTCAATATCAAAAGGCCATGGATAGTAGTTTTAAGTTGGTTTCCAATGAAGAAGTGGTCACTATTGATTTTCAAGAGCTAATGATAAATTACCAACCAACAAATCCTAAAATAGTGAATGATGCCGAGATTGAAGAAATGATACTAGAGTTGCATAAAAAAGTTCATGAAATCGTTTTTGAAGACTCTAGTTCATTTATGGGTAAGAATGTCAAAATTCATGCAAATTGGAAATTTGAGCGCGTTGGACCACATTCGAACCATTTTTCAACGTTGTGCTTGAGTGATGATATGGAAGTTGAACCAAACAAGCCAATGGAGAATTGTGGATACGACGAAGAAAGCGTTTTTATTTTGAAGTTTGCTATGCCAAGAAGACAAAATGACATTCCTCACTCAAAGGCCAAAAAGTGCAAAATGTGACATCCGAGAGTTGGCCTCTTTATTTTTTTCCACCGCCTCATGAGCATCACCGGAATCTTGATTCAAAGTTGGGGCGCAAATTCATATGCTCTAAATGGCGAGAAAAGCGGTAAAGTTGGTATCCGTCGTGCCGCGACGTTAACTTAAGCGCTTGGTGGGAGGCAACCCATCGTTTTTAAATTTTTAAATCATTTTTAAAATTTGATTTTTTAGAATTGTTTAGCTTATGATTTGTGACTAATCTGCAAAATTTCAAAATTTTTGGAATTGTTTTGAGCAGGTTGGGTTTTCAGAACAGCCACAAATCAGTAGCTGCTGGTTTCTGTAATTTGTTAGACTGATTTCTGTGCTTATTTTCTGAATCTGGAAAAATAGGGGCAAATTTTACTCTTCGCTATCGCGCAAAGAACCCACGCGATCGCGTTAAAAAAAAAAAAAAAAAAAAAAAAAAAAACTAACTCTGCGCGATCGCGCGGTAAGGACACGCGAACGCGCAGAGGCGCGTTTCCAGTTATCAAAACAGTGTAAAGAAAGGCAAAACGGCAGAAACCCCTCATTTCCTTCACTTTTTCTCAAAAATTCTCTCAATTTTCTCTCAAATTCAACTTCAATTTTTAAGAAGAATTCTTCAACTTGCAACCACAAGGTATGTGATTCTTTCATTGTCTTGTTCCTAGGGTTGTTTTTATCATCTTTCCATGTTAGAAATTGTGATTTTTTTTTTACTTGTCTAAGCATGAAAATATGATGAAATTGTTGAATTGGTTGTTATATAAAGTGTTGTTTGTTGATTGAGTGATGTGAGTTGAGGGTTGGGTGCTGATATATGAAAAAAATGGGGCAAAATACAAGCTTAAAATCTTTGAATCGAAGCCCCAAAAATCATGCACACCACCTGTTTGTGAAAATGTTTTGAGAAATCTGAAACGAGTCAGCGCGATCGCGCCTATACAAGACGCGATCGCGCTGAATAAATGGCTCAAATTGCGCGAACGCGCATATACTAGACGCGATCGCGGTTAATAAAGTGCTCAAATTTGCGCGGTCGCGCCAGTTCCTTGCGCGATCGCGCTGAAGGAATGTCTAAAATTGGCGCGATCGCGCCTGGTTGTCACGCGACCGCGCTGAAGGGAAATTCCCAGTGCGCAAACAGATTGCTCGCACAAGAGCTGCTCCAAACTTGGGTGGCCAATTTCCTTAACCCAACTCCTCATTATACATCATTGTAGGTGTTCATATGCATTGTGTTTGTTTTGTAGGTACTTAAACTCAAAAAATGGCTTCATCATCCAGTGCTGCCCAAGTACCCTTGATTGAATACTATGACACCACCACCTTCCAGTCAGCAAAATGTTCGAAGCTATATGATAGACTGCTGGGAAAGAGCTTCATTGAAGAGAGGGGCTTTGTAACAGAAAATTTGGAAGAAAAGATGCCCGAGTTCTATGGAAGGTTGGTAACAAGCGGCTGGATACGCTTTGCAGATGAACCAATCAGGGCAAATCATACCCTGGTGCGGGAATTCTACGCAAATGCTGCAGAGGCAGACATTACACATAGAGCAATTGTCAAAGTCAGAGGTGTGGATGTCCTGTGCAATGCCTCAAGAATAAATGCCTATTACAATCTGCAGGATGGTGACAACAGCGAGATGGCACAGATGTACGAAAACCTGCGGCAACAATGGTTTGTGACCCACCTTCACGGTGGGGAACAACCAAAGTGGCTAAACACAATGCAGAAAAGGATTGACTCTGCACAGTTCACTGCTGAAGCCAAAACCTGGCTTGATATTGTCACATCCAGGGTGCTGCCTTCAAAACATGATTCAGAGGTGCCCCTTGAGAGGGCTAAAGTAATTTGTGCTATGATGGAAGGATTGCCTGTTGACGTGGGGAGGCTCATTATGCAGGAAATCCGGGAGGTGGTGCTTGAACGGACTAAGAGCTTATTCTTCCCATCATTGATCACTTACTTGTGCTCCACTGATGGAGTGCCCACAAGACCAGGCGACAAAGAAAAAGGGCCTGGTGGACCGATTTATCCGTTGAAAAAGAGAGGGCCTGGTAATGTACAGAAGAAAAGGAAGATTGATATAGCAGCCTCATCATTTGAGCAGTTCACATCTACTGCATCAGATTCTATTGGTGGGGCATCTGCCCCTCCCATGGCTATACCAATCTTGCCACCACTGCAAGAAGCCGCCAGGCCTTTCCAATATATCTCCACCCAGGTCCATGGGATGGACAATCGGATTCAGCAGCTAGTGGCTAGTCTCCCTGCGGGTCCACATGGAGAAGGCACGTCTACAGCTCCCTCTATTCCTATTGGTCCGACATTAGCAGGTGTGGTGGAGGACATGAAGCATATCAAAGAAAAACAGGGAAAAATAGAGAGGAGGCAGAAAAAGGCAAGGGAGCATGCCAAGAAGCAAAGCAAATTTCTGAACAAAATGATGAGCATTCTGAGGAGTGTATGCGGAGCACAGCACGAAGAGGAGGAAAATGAGGACGATTTTGTCCTGCCAGAGCCCAGCAGCTCCAGTTCAGAGGGCGAGCAGAGATGACCATAGCACGCAGTGCTAGGAGGTATAAAAAAAAATTCTGTGTTGATGTACTGCAGTGAGGACACTGCAAGTTTTTTGGTTAGGGGTAGGAACCTCCTCGGCTTTTCTTTGCCAGAGTTCTTTTCCTGAGGGGGGTTTTTATTTTGTTTAAACTGGCATGTTTAGGATGTTACTTAGGTTGAATAGAGTAATTTTGTTTTATTTGGTACTACTTGGCAACTAATGACATGTATTGTGTTTTGTTAAAATTTTTGGACCCCTCAAAATTTTGAAAAATGCATACTTAGAACAGTTATTGTCTGACATGATTGATTCTTTATATGAAATTGTGATTATTGGGGTGTTGTGTGTGATGAATTACTACTTAGGAGGTCATAAGTGTAAAAATTGTTGTCCTTATGCCGATGTGTGTGTGAAGTGTTAGTTTGATTCTGTTTATGCATGTATAATCTAGAACTTGCCCGGTTGGTCTTGTTTGAAATGCGAAAGTTAGTTTAGTTGTGAAATGATCTTAGGCTTTCTTTGTGTAAATAAGTCACTACGCCTAAATAAGCTTCTCCAAAAGCTGAAAATACCCCTAGTTTCCCCTTTTGAGCCTTTTTGACCTTTTTCTTGGCTAGCCAATTATGAAACCTTACCCTTTGTGAAATTAATCCATCTTCACACCCGTTCCCTCCTTGATGCTATTAATTAGATGAGGCAAAATGCCTAAGTTAGGGGTGAATTAAATGTGGAGTATATGTTCAAAACATAAGTTGGGGGTGGTGGAGTTTGCTAGTGAAGATTCGATGTGGTAGCTGCGTATATATATATATATATATATATATATATATATATATATACATAAAAAAAAATCAGAAAATTGTAACGCAAAAAGAATTGTAAGTTGGTTAGAAGTAAAACCACATCGAGGTCGAAAACTGAAAGAAAATAAAGGGGTGGAAAGAAAAGAGGCGAATTAAGGTGACAAGATGTTGTAGTGTTCAAGGAGGGTGAGTCACTAATATCCAAAAAGTATCCGACCCGTCCCTAAACCTACAAGACAAGCCGAAACAAGTCCTAATGAGATCACAACCGAACGATCCTAGGATGAGAACATAGACAATAAGGACAAGCCTATGGCATTTGCATGTGTAAATATGAATTGTCTTTGTGAGTGTGAGTGTTTTTCTCTTCTTTTTCGTCTTCATCCCATTCTTGTCGTATATATGTGTGTTGGGACATTCTTTGGTCTATGTGAGGGCATAAGGATGAAAATTGAACAAAAGAAAGTGACAGCCTAAAGTAGCGTTTGTGTGCACCATAATATGTTCGATAATATGATGTCATTCATTGAAGCTTCATGGTTAGTCGTAGTGTTCTTGAGTTGTGTATGTTGCTTTAAAACAGAAATTGGGGTGGTCCTTGGAAGAAAAACATGCATGCCGGTAGTTCAGAGTCATAACCAATGTAGACATTGTTATTCTATAATATCTAGGTGTTAGATTGAGTCGTGGTTTGTATGGCTTGCTTGAGGACAAGCAAATACTTTAAGTTGGGGGTGTTGATGTGGCGTGATTTTACGCTACTATCGATGCTTTTTAACTATAAGTTTTACTTGTTTTTAAGCAAGTCTATGTCATTTTACGAAGTTTTTGTCATGTTTCAGGTAATACGAGGTCCCTAGAGCCTAAGTATGGAAAACAAGCAAAAAAGTTGCAAAAACTGGAAATAACTGGAGGTTCTGGAAATTATTGGCGAAATATTGCTCTGCGCGATCGCGCAGTAAGTTCACGCGTTCGCGGTCACGCGCGTTCGTGACTCTGCGCGATCGCAATACTTCTTCACGCGTTCGCGATACATAAACGAAGCAATTGCACACGATCGCGCAGTGACGTGGCGCGATTGCATTGAAGGTTTTTCGGGAATTTTCAACCAGAACCTGGGATTTGACGATTTCTTCCATTCCAGTTCATATAAATAGAAAATTAGGGCAAAACATCAGATATCTTTGGCAGCTCCCACAAGTTGGAAGCTAGGGTTCCTACAAAAATTGTTCTTTCTTCATTTTAATCCTTGTTGATGGAAATCTCTTGGTGACAATTAAGATTGACACTCTTGTTGTGCTTATTTATTCATTTGAATTTTTCTTAATCAAGTAAGTTTTTGCTATTTTAATTATTCTTGTTCTTGAATGTTTTCATTGGATTAGCTAACCTTTGAACTCGCCCATTTACTTTGTTTGAAACTCGGAAGAGGAAGAACGGAGTTGGGATAGAATAATTAACATGAATTTGGGGAGTTAACCCTCATCTAATGGAAATTGACCTAGGAATAGGTAATACCACTTGTAGCCATATTCGGGTGTTCTTAATGCTCCTAATTGCTTGAGGGATCTTCAATTGGGTAGTCTAGTTAATCTTCGGAAGAAGTTAATTTAGAGTCATTATCCGAGGCTAAATAACATAAACTTGCTATTATTTACAATTCGTGAAATAGATTGGATCGTTACTTGAGAAGTAATTTCCCTTCTTCCATTCTTGTTGCCATTGATCAATTTACTTGCTTTCTAGATTAGAATTTATATTTCCATATTTTATCAAAACCTTATAAAAAAACCACCATTGATGCGTTCGGGCATAACTATTGTTAGTGATAATTCCTAATCTGCTTAAATCACCTACATATTGTTCTCTGTGGGATTCGACCCCAACCTTGTTGGGTTACTATATTTGACAACGTCCGCGTTATACCATTAATAGGTGTAATTTGAGCGTATCAGTTTAGCAAGCCGGCTCCTTTCTGGTGGTTGTGTGTCTGTTTCCGGGACTTGACAATATTGCAGATATTCTTTGTGGATTTTTAGATGAATGGCCCTCTCGGCTGTTTGCATGAATGACCCTCTCGGCAGTTTGATATGAATAGCCCTCTCAGCAATTTGCATGAATGGCCCTCTCAAAAATTTGATATGAATGGCCCTTTTGGCTTGTTTGAATGAGTGGCCCTCTCGGCTATTTGTATGAATGGTCCTCTCGGCAATTTAATATGAATGGCCCTTTTGGCTATTTGAATGAATGGTCCTCTTGGCTATTTGCATAAATGACCCTCCCAACAATTTGTATGAATGGCCCTCTCGGCAGTTTGAATGAATGGCCCTCTCGGCAGTTTATATGAATGGCCCTTTCGACAATTTGTATGAATGACCCTCTCGGCAGTTTGAATGAATGGCTCTCTCAGCAATTCGTATGAATGACCCTTTTGACAGTTTAATATGAATGGCCCTTTTGGCTGTTTGAACAAATGGCCCTCTTAGCTATTTGATATGAATGGCCCTCTCGGCAATTTTGACATGAATGGCCCTCTCGGCATGCATATGATAGCTATGGCCCTTTAGGTTGGATTATCTTTCTTTCGTCCTTGGTATTAGTTGTTTATCCTCATGGTCGGATATGCCCTTCACCCTTGTGATGACCTTTTTGGTCGTATGTCTCTTTGTGCTCATTCATTGTGATCCTCTTGGTCTGATATATCTTCGTCATTCGATCTTTGTGTGACACGTTTGGTCAGATTTGTCTTTATGCTCATTCATTCTTTGCTTGACCCTCGTGGTCGGATATGCTTTTGTCAATTTGTTTTGTGACCCTTGTGGTCAGATGTGTCTTTATCATCCATTCTCTACTGTGACCTCCTTGTACTTTGCTGTTTGGCTGAGTTTGCTTTTCGCCTTTGCTGTGAGTAAACCGGTCGATGACGTGTCTGCTGTCCTGTTAAAACCTGCATCCACAGAAAAATTGTAAGTTTCCTGAGAGGCTGATTAGTGTCGTTGTTCTCCCGTCAGGTGCCTCCTCTTGATGCTCCTTTGAACCCTGTTGGGCTCTGTATTTCGAGAGATATTTCTGGGATATACTTATACTAATTTCAAAATTCAAAGTAAAGTTTGTAAACTGCACATTGTTTTCCTTTTTAGAAATGTTTTATTTCATTTTGTGTCATGGTATGTGTTTTCTTCGGACGAGGTCTTCTGATTCTTCCAGGAGATGCGATTGTTGAGCTCTGAATTGGTAGAATTGAGATCCTTCTCAACAATTCTGCCCCAGTTTCAGGTCTTGCTCTGAGTGACCCTTGCATTGTCTTGATATGCAAGAATTTCCCTAAAAAATTCTGCCCCAGTGTATGGCTTTGTTTTGCCATCTTCTTTGTTGATTGTTTCTTGTAGGAGTATTTGAGACCCCCTCAAAAAGAAATTTTGCCCAAGTGTAGGGTTGATGCTGGCTGACTTTTGTGTCTATTCTTATAGGTTGATCTTGTTGATTTCTCTTGATCTATTGTGTTCGGGGTTTTCTAAAGTTTTATTGGGTTTTTTCTTTTATGACGACCGAGCCCGAAAGTGCCTACGTATCCTGTCGCAGCAGGAACTTAGGTCGAACGCAGTTCAAAATAAAGTAACTGAGTCTTGGTTTCTACTAATAATGTGAACGGGTCTGATATGGACCGCCTACGTATCCCACTGTGGAGAAGGCAGTTCATTGCGTAGTTCATTACATAATTTGTTTTTTCCCATTCTATTACAAAGCACGATTACAAGCAAAAGGTACGATTTCAAGGAAATAATAATGCGATTACAAGCAAATGGAATCCTAAATGTATTATCTCTTGAATGCGTCTACATTGATGTCTTTAGGCCACTCTTGTCCGTCCATCTCGGCTAGGACTACGGCTCTTCGTGAGAGTACATTCCTGACTATGTATGGCCTTTTCTAGTTTGGCACAAATTTTCCTTTGTATTCTTCTTGGTGGGGAAAGACTCGCTTGAGCACGAGTTGTCCAACTTGGAAAATTTAGGCTCTGACCTGCTTGTTGAAAGCTCGAGACATTTTTTGTTTGTATAGCTGTCCATGGAATACTGCCAGCATTCTCTTTTCATCTATCATGGCCAGTTGCTCGCAACGATTTCTGACACATTCTACATCATTTAGCATTGCTTCTTGGATGATCCTATGTGAAGGGATCTCCACTTTTGTGGGTATGACTGCTTCGGTACCGTAGACAAGTAGATATGCGGTTGCCCTAGTGGAAGTTCGGGTTGTCATTTTGTACCCCAACGAAGCATAAGGCAACTGCTCATTCCAATTCTTGTGATTGTTGATCATTTTCCTTAAGATCCTTTTGATGTTCTTTTTGGCAGTCTCTACGGCTCCATTTAGCTGTGGCTGGTACGAAGTAGAGTTTCTGTGAGTAATCATGAATTGTTCATAGATGTCCTTCATCAAATGGCTGTTCAGATTAGCACCATTGTCTGTGATGACGGATTCAGGTACACCAAAGCGGCATATCAGATTGTTTTTTACAAAGTCAACCATGACTTTCTTAGTCACTGATTTGTGGGAAGTCACCTCCACCTATTTAGTGAAGTAGTCGATGGCGACTAAAAATAAGCAATGTCCATTAGAGGCTGGAGGCTCAATGGTTCTTATGACATCCATTCCCCATGACACGAATGGCCATGGCGTACTCATCGCATGTAACTCTGTGGGGGAAACCTTGATCAGATCTCCGTGTATCTAACACTGATGACACTTCTACATGAATTTGCAGAAGTCATGCTCCATGGTCATCCAATAGTATCATGTTCTCAAGATTTTATTGGCAAAGATGTATCCATTTATGTGGGATCCGCATGCCCCTGCGTGCATGTTACGCCCCAGAACCTTAGGTTGCTAAGCGATGAAGGGATTAACGAAAGTTAAGGCGAACATGATGTCCCTACAAGTAAGAAGGGATACTTAGGAATCCCAATGTAAATTTTCTGAAAAGTTAAAGGCAAGGGAGAAAAGTCCGTTAAATGAAACTTCACCGCAGTCCTGTGAAAAGGGGGTTCGACGGTCGTCCCTTGTACTGACAAACAGGTCGACGCCCCGTCGATGGCACCGTAAAACTGAGCTGGAACGAAGACCCCTCGACGAACAGGTCGACGCTCCGTCGATCAGTTCGACGAACCGTGCTTCTCACCGTCGAATGAGGAGAAATGACAGATTGTTCACTCGAAAATTGACGATATTGAAGATCAGATCGACGTCCCGTCGATCCAATCGACGCTCCGTCGATCGACCGTACATCACGGATGGGACTGATTTCATGAATTAATATAAAGCCCCTCCTCCATTTTCATTTCATTTCATCTTCTACTCTCTTCTCTCTAAGAACTCTCTAGAACCTTCTCCACTATTCTTCCACAAGAATTCAAAGGAAATCCATGGTCAACTACACCAAATACATGGGATCAAGTTTATGAAACCCATTAAAAGTTCATCTAAGCCAAGAAAACTCAAGAAGAGTGAGTTAGGGTTTTGGTGCAAGAAGAGAAGTTCCACTCAAAAGTTGTTCATCCATCATTAGGTGAGTTTTATGACCCTTTTTATATGGTTTGAGTGGTTGAAAGTTGAAACACTTGAATTGTGGAAAAACATAGGGATTGGGTCATGAATGTGAGAATAGTGATTGGTGTGAATTATGAATGTTGGTATGCTGTGATTACGAAAATGTCATAAGTGACATTTAGACCCTGAAATGAGTATTATATATGAGAAAACGCGATAACGAGTTATAATCATAATTGTGGAGAAATCTAAGAGAAATGGTGAATTGTGTTAAAAGTAGACAAATGATGATTGTTGAGGCTATATTGTGGATGTTGTTATTAACGTTGGGAGTTGATATAGAATATGGGAAAAATAGTATAAACAAAGGAAGTGCTGCCCAATTTTCCCTAGAAATAGTGATTTGGTCTTATAGACAATTAACTAATGTTAGTGCGAATTTTGTCTTGAAGGAAGAAACGTGATATCGAGGGGGAACAAGCAAGCGATAGCTTAGCTAAACGACAAAGGTATGTGAGGCTAGTCCTTTCCTTCTATGGCATGAATCCTATAATGTAACTTTCTTTCTTCTCCATGAATCTCTTAAGTTCCGGAAAGATACGAGCTGATATCCCTAATTTGCTACATAAGGTAATGAGTTAGAGTATAGGAATTCTAAATGTTTATGATATGATGTCATTGATGCCTACACTCACCTCATATACTCTTCCCTTCAAGGTGAGGCATAATGTTAATGAGTGCCCATAATGGAATCAGGGGATCACGACCTTACGTCACCCCGATATAGTGTAGTTGTTCTTGAGCCCTATGCATGTACTATGATAAGCATATTATGATAAGCATATTATGATGAGCATGTATGATGATGATATAACACCGTGCCTATTTGGCCGGGCAGTCACCGCTAAGGCGGGCAGCTATACTTACACCATGGCCAACTGGCATGGGCAGACACCACTAGTGGGCGGCAGGAGATGATACCCCGGACGCGGGAGGCCTGGACGCAGGCTAATGCTAATGATTATCACACCGATCCAATATGGACGGGTAGCTTATATATTTATGCATTTACGATATGATGATAATTATGAGTAAGTCAGCATGCATCACTTCTTTTCTATGTGACAGTCAGATACAGATGTTCCTCATTGATGCTTCCTTTATTTCATTGATGTGATATTATTGCTTATGCCTCTCATACTCAGTACAATGTTCGTACTGACGTTCTTTTTCTTTGGACGTTGTGTTCATGCCCATAGGTAGACAGGGAGGTGATCTTGCCCCAGATTCGTAGGAACTGTCACATGTTGAGAGCACTCCATTGTCCTGGAGGTGCTTATGGTCTTCCTTTTTCTGTACATATATGTTTTGGGCACGACGAGTTCCTGTCCCGTCCAAATGTCTAGTACTCTAGTAGAGGCTCGTAGATGCGCAGTGTGGGTTAGATGGTCTTACGAGGTGCTATTATATGTATGTATTACTTTGAGGGCCGAGAGGCATATATATGTAAAGGTGTTTACGTTTCCATATAAAATATGATTTTCCTACAACTTGAGTATAATATTGATAAAAGCATTAGATGAGAGTGATAAGCAGTAGAATGAGGGGTGCTCGGTGGTTAGCCCCGGGTACTTGTCGCGGCCCCTGGTCGGGTCGTGACAGAAGTGGTATTAGAGCAGTTCAGTCCTAGGAAGTGTCTACGAGCCGTGTCTAGTAGAGTCTTGTTTATGGTGTGCTGCGCGCCACGCTAATAAACAAGAGGCTACAGGTTATCTAGGAAACACGACCATCCTTCTTTTCATAAGATCGTGCGATAGAGCTGTGCATAAGATTTTATCCTACCTAATAGTGTGTTGTGATTTCAGAATGCCGCCAAAGGGAAAAGCTACAGCTGCCCAGAAGGGCAAGACTACGATGAACAGGCGAGTAGTAAGAGAGCCGCCAACGGATATAGAAGGGGGCGAATCACACAATGTGGCCTTATCCAATACTTCTACTACCCCGCCTAATGTGTAAGAGCAAAGAGGAGCTCCAGCTCCAATCCCTCCTCCAATTGCTTCGGGTCAACAAATGACCGAGGCCCTACACCTACTGACACAGTTGGTTGCCGCTCAGGCACAGCGGCAAAATGCGGGCCCAAGTGATCAATCCGCTAGTACCAAAGCCCGTGATTTTATGAGTCTAAACCCTCCGGAGTTCTTCAGGTCAAAGCCGGATGAAGACCCACAAAGTTTCATAGATGAGATGTTGAGGACATTGAAGATTGTCCATGCCTCCGAAACTAAATCCGTGGAGTTGGCATCTTATAGGGGCTCCGGGATGTGGCAGTCTTATGGTATAACAACTGGGTATTGTCAAGAGGAGAGAATGCGCCTCCTCCGGTTTGGCAAGAATTTGTTGATGCCTTCATCCGCCACTATTTTCCACCCGAGGTCCGCCGAGCTAGAGCGGACAGATTTCTAAATTTGAAGCAAGGGAGCATGAGTGCCTGGGAGTATAGCCTGCAGTTTAATTCCTTGGCTAGGTATGCCCCGACTATGGTGGCCGATATGGGGGATAGGGTGCACAGGTTTATGAGTGGCTTGGGGCCGCATTTGTTCAAGGACTATTTGACGGCTTCGTTACAAGATGGGATGGATATTTCTCGGATACAGGCCCATGCCCAGAATTTAGAGAGGAGACAACAACTGCAAAGAAGTGATCCTGATATTGATAGGCGACAGAGCAAGAGGGCTAGGTCCATAGGGGCAGGCAACGATTATAGAGGGGGACCAATGCAGGTATCTTCTAGACATTCAGGCCAATCGGTGACTAGCGCACCTCCTCGGTTTACGGGTAGGATATTTGATCGCTCCTTTCGTTCAGGACAGGATCAGAGTTCGAGGGCCTCAGATTCTCAGTTCAGGGAAGATTATAGTCAGAGGAGACCCTCAGTACCGCGATGCAGCCAATGCGGTAGACTACATTCCAGCCAATGTCGCCAAGGTTCGGATGCTTGCTATACTTGCGGTCAGGTGGGGCACATAATGAGAGATTTCCCGTTGGCGAGTGGCAGAGTTGGGGTTCAGCCCACAGGTTCGGCAGCTGGTTCTTCCTCAGTGCGCCCGGTAGGGCAGACTCTTCAGATGTCAGCGGGCCGAGGTAGAGGCAGAGGGGCAACATCTACTTCAGGTGCTACTCAGCCCCGTATATATGCTCTAGCCAGACGATATGATCTTGAGTCCTCCCCCGATGTGGTTACAGGTACATTATGCATATTTTCTTATGATGTGTATGCCTTGATAGATTCGGGTTCCACTTTTTCTTACATTAACCCGTACGTTGCTGGTCGCATTGGGGTGAAACCTGAGCCAATCAAACCTTTCGAGGTATCTACTCCGGTTAGTGATCCCGTGATGGCTAAACAAGTATATAAAAATTATGTGATAGTGATGTGTGATCGTCAAACTAAAGCTGATTTAGTTGAGCTTGAGATGTTGGAATTCGATGTGATCATGGGTATGGATTGGTTGGCCTCATGCTATGCTAAGGTTGATTGTCGAATGAAAGTAGTTCGGTTCCAATTTCCAGGAGAACCGGTGTTGGAGTGGAAGGGTAATACAATGTCTCCAAGAGGTAGGTTTATTTCCTATCTCAAGGCCAGAAAGATGATAGCCAAAGGCTATATTTATCATCTAGTCCAAGTTCAGGATACCGAAGCTAAGTTGCCAACTTTCCAATCTGTCTCGGTAGTAAATAAATTTCCGGATGTATTTCCAGATGAACTTCCAGGCCTTCCTCCAGAAAGAGAAATTGAATTCGCCATTGATGTGTTGCCGGACACTAAGCCTATTTCTATTCCTCCTTATCGCATGGCTCCGGAAGAATTGAAAGAGCTAAAGGCGCAGTTAAAAGATTTGCTCGAAAAGGGGTTTATCAGGCCCAGTTCATCGCCGTGGGGAGCGCCAGTCTTGTTCGTGAGAAAGAAAGACGGTTCCCTACGGATGTGCATCGATTACAGGCAGTTGAACAAGGTGACGATAAAGAACAAATATCCTCTTCCAAGAATTGATGACTTATTTGATCAGCTGCAGGGTGCAAAGTGGTTTTCTAAAATAGACTTAAGGTCGGGTTATCATCAAGTGAGGGTTAGAGAAGAAGATATTCCTAAGACAGCCTTCAGAACGAGATATGGCCATTATGAGTTTCAGGTTATGTCGTTTGGGTTGACTAATGCTCCGACTGTATTTATGAATTTGATGAATAACGTGTTCAGACCACTCTTAGACTTATTTGTTATAGTATTCATTGATGATATTTTGGTGTATTCTCGCACAGAATCAGAACATGTCGATCATTTGCGTATCGTACTTGGAATTCTTCGAGCACGAGAGCTATATGCAAAATTTTCAAAATGTGATTTTTGGCTGAATTCCGTAACATTTCTGGGCCATGTTATTGCAGATGATGGTATTCGAGTTGATACTCAGAAAATTGAGGCGGTAAAGAATTGGCCGAGGCCCACGACACCTACCGAAGTTCGTAGTTTTCTGGGATTGGCAGGTTATTACAGAAGATTCGTAGAGGGCTTCTCATCCATTTCAGCTCCCTTGACAAGGCTAACCCAGAAATCAGTTAAATTCCAATAGAATGATGCTTGTGAATGCAGTTTTCAGGAGTTGAAAGGCAGATTGACCTCAGCTCCGGTCTTAACACTTCCCGAAGGGTCAGATGGCTACGTAGCATACTGCGATGCTTCAGGTGTTGGGTTAGGATGTGTGTTAATGCAGCACGGCAGAGTTATTCCTTACGCCTCGAGACAGCTGCAGTTATTCATGCGCTGAAGATATGGAGGCATTATTTGTATGGAGTGCATGTTGATATTTATACAGATCACGAAAGTCTCCAATACATTTTCAAACAGAAGGAGTTGAATTTGCGATAGAGGCGGTAGCTAGAATTGCTGAAGGATTATGATGTGAATATTTTATACCACCCCGAAAAAGCAAATGTGGTGGCTGATGCGCTTAGCCGCCGATCCATTGGTATTATATGTGAAGTCTCTCTGGAAAAGAAAGAAATAGTTCACGAGCTTTACCAACTAGCTAATCTCGGAGTGAGGATAATTGATACAGGTAGTGCAGGGATTAGCATTAATGATCCCGCGATTTCGTCTCTGCACACGGAAGTGAAAGAGCATCAGTATGAAGACCCGCGGTTGAGCCACTACAGAGACGCATTTCATGAAAAGGAGAGATCTCCATTTAAAACATCGATGGATGATACTCTTAGATACCATGACAGGCCGTGTGTTCCGAATGTTGCAGAATTGCGCCGACGAATTCTAAAAGAAGCCCATTACTCTCGGTATTCTGTTCACCCCGGCGCAACAAAGATTTACCACGACCTCAAATTGATATATTGGTGGGATGGCATGAAACGAGACATAGCAGAGTTCGTAGCCCAATGCTTGAATTGCCAACAAGTAAAGAACGAACACCAGAAGCCAGGAGGGCTATTGCAGGCAATGGAAATCCCTACTTGGAAGTGGGAAATCATCAATATGGATTTCATCGTGGGACTACCCCGTTCCCGAAGCAAATATGACTCTGTATGGGTAATTGTGGACAGGTTAACAAAGGCATCCCATTTTCTTCCAATCAAGACCACATACTCCGCCGAAGATTATGCGAGGTTGTGTCTCAAGGAGATTGTGCGACTCCATGGTGTTCCATTATCCATTATTACAGATAGAGGGGCGCAGTTTACAGCTAATTTCTGGAAATCCTTTCAAGAAGGCCTAGGTACCCAGGTGAAGCTTAGCACAACATTTCATCCGCAGACTGATGGGCAGGCCGAACGTACTATTCAGACCTTGGAAGACATGCTCTGAGCGTGTGTATTGGATTTCGGTGGTAGTTGGGATGATCATCTACTCCTTATTGAGTTCGCTTATAATAATAGCTACCATTTGAGTATCCAAATGGCCCCGTATTAAGCTTTATATGGAAGAAAATGTAGATCCCCAATCGGATGGTTTGAAACAGGAGAAGCTAAATTAATAGGCCCCGCATTGATTCAACAAGCAGTAGAAAAAGTCAAGGTGATTCGAGATCTGTTGTTGACAGCTCAAAGCCGCCAAAAATCTTACGCGGACAACCGCCGGCGAGACTTAAAGTTTCAGGTTGATAATTGGGTATTTTTTAAGGTGTCGCCAATAAAAGGAGTGATGAGATTCGGCAAGAAAGGGAAGTTAAGTCCTCGATACATCGGACCTTACAAAATTATCCGTGAGGTCGGCCAAGTAGCCTATGAATTGGATTTTCCTGCAGAGCTTGAATCAGTTCATCCAGCCTTTCATGTCTCAATTCTCCACAAGTGTGTTGGAGATCCCAAGAGAATTGTCCCAATAGACGATATACAAGTGACCGAAAAGTTAGTATATGAAGAAGCACCCATTGCCATCTTAGATAGGCAAGTACGCAGACTTCGAAACAAGGAAGTGGCTTCAGTTAAGATCTTATAGTGGAATAAAAATTGAGAAGAAATAACTTGGGAAGCAGAAGAGAAAATGAAATCTAGGTATCCGTGCTTATTCCAAACCCCAGGAGAGGTCCAAGACAAAACGCCGGCACTACAAGGTATGTATGCAGTAAATGAAGTGTAATAATTATAGTATCTGAATACCCCTACTCCCATAATTACTCAGGAATTATGCCCCCCTATTTTTCGGCAGCTTTCTTAAGTCTTTCATAGAGTTTTACTGTGTTGTAGCCCTGTGAGGCAAATTATTATGGGTTGTTGTGACAGGATGGCAAGGCCATATTACAAGGGAAACTCTGGCGAAATTTTTGTAAAATTCCCGAGTACTTAACATTCGAGAACGAATGTTCCAAAAGGGGGGGGGAAATGTTACGCCCCAGAACCTTGGGTTGCTAAGCGATGAAGGGATTAACGAAAGTTAAGGCGAACATGATGTCCCTACAAGTAAGAAGGGATACTTAGGAATCCCAACGTAAATTTTCAGAGACGTTAAAGGCAAGTGAGAAAAGTCCGTTAAATGAAACTTCACCGCAGTCCTGTGAAAAGAGGGTTCGACGGTCGTCCCTTGTACCGTCAAACAGGTCGACGCCCCGACGATGGCGCCGTAAAACTAAGCTGGAATGAAGACCCCTCGACGAACAGGTCGACGCTCCGTCGATCAGTTCGACGGACCGTCCTTCTCACCGTTGAATGAGGAGAAATGACAGATTGTTCACTGGAAAATTGACGATATCGATGATCAGATCGACGTCGCGTCGATCCAATCGACGCTCTCTCGATCGCACTGTACATCACGGATGGGACTGATTTCATGAATTAATATAAGGCCCCTCCTCCATTTTCATTTCATTTCATCTTCTACTCTCTTCTCTCTTAGAACTCTCTAGAACCTTCTCCACCATTCTTCCACAAGAATTCAAAGGAAATCCATGGTCAACTACACCAAATACATGGAATAAAGTTTATCAAACCCATTAAAAGTTCATCTAAGCCAAGAAAACTCAAGAAGAGTGAGTTAGGGTTTTGGTGCAAGAAGAGAAGTTCCACTCAAAAGCTGTTCATCCATCATTAGGTGAGTTTTATGACCCTTTTTATATGGTTTGAGTGGTTGAAAGTTGAAACACTTGAATTGTGGAAAAACATAGGGATTGGGTCATGAATGTGTGAATAGTGATTGGTGTGAATTATGAATGTTGGTATGCTGTGATTGCGAAAATGTCATAAGTGACATTTAGACCGTGAAATGAGTATTATATATGAGAAAAAGCGATAACGAGTTATAATCATAATTGTGGAGAAATCTAAGAGAAATGGTGAATTGTGTTAAAAGTAAACTACTGATGATTGTTGATGCTATATTGTGGATGTTTTTATTAACGTTGGGAGTTGATATAGAATGTGGGAAAAATAGTATAAACAAAGGAAGTGCTGCCCAATTTTCCCTAGAAATAGTGAACTAGTCTTATAGACGATTAACTAATGTTAGTACGAATTCTGTCTTGAAGGAAGAAACGTGATATCGAGTGGGAACAAGCAAGCGATACCTTAGCTAAACGACAAAGGTATGTGAGGCTAGTCGTTTCCTTCTATGGCATGAATCCTATAATGTAACTTTCTTTCTTCTCCATGAATCTCTTAAGTTCCGGAAAGATACGAGCTGATATCCCTAATTTGCTACACAAGGTAATGAGTTAGAGTATAGGAATTCTAAATGTTCATGATATGATGTCATTGATGCCTACACTCACCTCCTATACTCTTCCCTTCAAGGTGAGGCAGAATGTTAATGAGTGCCCATAATGGAATCGGGGGATCACGACCTTACGTCACCCCGATATAATGTAGTTGTTCTTGAGCCCTATGCATGTACTATTATAAGCATATTATGATGAGCATGTATGATGATGATATAACACCGCGCCTATTTGGCCGGGCAGTCACCGCTAAGGCGGGAAGCTATACTATACACCATGGCCAACTGGCATGGGCAGACACCACTAGTGGACGGTAGGGGATGATACCCGGACGCGAGAGGCCTGGACGCAGGCTAATGCTAATGATTATCACACCGATCCAATATGGACGGGCAGGTTATATATTTATGCATTTACGATATGATGATAATTATGAGTAAGTCAGCATGCATCACTTCTTTTCTATGTGACAGTCAGATACAGATGTTCCTCATTGATGATTCCTTTATTTCATTGATGTGATATTATTGCTTATGCCTCTCATACTCAGTACAATGTTCGTACTGACGTCCTTTTTCTTTGGACGCTGTGTTCATGCCCACAGGTAGACAGAGAGGTGATCTTGCCCCAGATTCGTAGGAGCTGTCAGCTGTTGAGAGCACTCCATTGTCCCGGAGGTGCTTATGGTCTTCCTTTTTCTGTACATATATGTTTTGGGCATGACGGGGTCCTATCCCGTCCATATGTCTAATACTCTAGTAGAGGCTCGTAGATGCGTAGTGTGGGTTAGATGGTCTCACGAGGTGCTATTATATGTATGTATTACTTTGAGGGCCGAGAAGCATATATATGCAAAGGTGTTTACATTTCCATATAAAATATGATTTTCCTACAACTTAAGTAGAATATTGATAAAATCATTAGATGAGAGTGATAAGCAGTAGAATGAGGGGTGCTCGGTGGTTAGCCCCGGGTACTCGTCGCGGCCCCTGGTCGGGTCGTGACAGTGCACCTCTTTTAGCAAGTTCGTAGCCTCTTTGGCCTCCACGCACCTGAGTAACCCAAGGTCAGGTGTCCTTTTGTACAACACTTCGTTGTTCAAGAAGAACCCATTAGCCAATGTCCTGATGGTCTTCTTCTGATTTGCTGAACTGTCTAGGGTGTACTCTCCTTTCTCTTAGTATGCCTTGATATCGGCATACCATGATTGGCCATCCGGCTCGACCTCGACGTGGGCACAGTGAGCCTGTTCTTCCCTCAGTGTGATCTCTAGTGGATCAACGTGAGTACTCTCGAGGTGCTGGATCATGGAGGCTATCGTAGCCAATGCGTCTGCAAACTCATTTTGATCTCTCGGAGTATGCCTGAGGTCGATACTCTTGAATCTCTCGCACAATCTCTGTACCAGATTCACATATAGGAGTATCTTATTATTTTTGGTTTCCCAATTTCCTTTCAATTGATTTATGAGCAAATCAGAGTGCTTGATTACTAACAACTCTTGTATGTTCATGTCTAATGTCATCCTGAGGCCGAGGATACACGCTTCGCATTCTGCCATGTTGTTGGTACATCTGATGTTGAGCTTTGTGGCCATCCGATGGTGGATGTCACTTCCACTATTCCATACTTGATCTGTTTCTCTACTTCGTCCTTTATCCTGATGCTTATGTCTGGCTTAAATGTTTGCGTCTTTTGTTTGACTGGGACAAAACCCTCTTTGATGGTTAATATGTGGGCCACTATTTTAGTGCTCAACCCTAGCATATCTACGTATGACCAGGCGAAGATGTTCACATATTCATTCAACAGAGCTATGAGCCCTTCTTTCTGTGGAGCCCCCAGATGAGCATTGATTCGCGTTTCTTTAACATCTTCCTCGTCACTTTCATCTATATTTGTCTTCTTCTTATCTTCTATTTCTTCCAACTCTTCTACCAGTCCCTCTGGCATCATTGTTGCTTCGTCGTACTCCTGTTGACTATTTTTCTTATTCGTTTCACGACACGTTATGACATTTTTGGTTGTTTTATTACGGTTACTACTAAAAGGCGAGGAAAAGTAAAATTAGGCTTATTATTGTTCATTACGCAGGTTTATAGCGAGAATTTTATTGTTATTAAAATAATGATTTTGTGCGAATCGAGGCTTTTCAATAATTTAAGAGTAATTGGTTACAAACAGTGGTCTTGGCCCGGAAAAACATCAGACCATTTCCATTTTTTAAACATTGCGAAGTAACTTAGAAAAGGCGGCCGATGTCGCCGCTTTTAGAAAACGATTTAAAGTAAAATCCATCTCTCTACCGAGGAGCTAAGAGAGGAGTAGATATCAAATTGTCTAGGTGCTCTCCTAGTCTTAGGTTGCGTATGGTGGGTGTCTCTTGACTTGAAACAGCGACTCGAAACCCCCCATCAACTTCTTCTCCATTTAGAATCGGCATCTTTCTGGGAAATGACTGGTACAAACCCGGAATTTAACGAGATAGATTCCCCGTTCAGGGCTCTCTCTTGATAACCTTTGTGATCTCATCCTCGATAGGAGTATACCCTAGACTGAAGTGGTAATTTTCTTTTGGGATTGGCACAGACTCTGTTATTCCTTCAAGGTCCCTTCCCAAGCCTTTTCCTGTTTCAGCATAGTGGTGGCAATCATTCTATAGACTGCTGGCATTCTGTTGACCTCCCCTTCTGAATTGGTGGCCCCAATGTATTCCACCACATGGAAGTTTGATCTGTGGGGACTTCCCTCAATCACTGGTATGATGTTATAAGGATATTTCTGGGTATCCTTCTCAGTTACGACCATAATTTCCCGTCCCTGCGATTAAAATTTTATGGCTCGGTGCAGAGTTGATCGTACTGCACCTACAGAATATATCCAGGGTCTTTCCAAGAGCATGGTGTAGTTGGTCGTGATCTCCATGTTGTGAAATAGGCTGGCCCTACTTGGATCTGTAGGTCTACTTCTCCCAGAGAATCACTTTGGGATCCATCAAATCCCCTGACGTTTGTCCCACTCTTGTGGATTTTGCCCATGTCATAGTTGAGCTGTGTTAATGTCACGACCCGTCTAGGGGCCGCGACGGATACTCGGGGCTAACCACCGAGCACCCCTCGTTCTACTATTTATCATGTTCATTTTATAAGAAACGTCTTTCATTAGGAAGCATAAGTAGTTTCACATGCACAAGCCTTTTGGTCATTGAAGTAATAACATAGATATGCGTATAGTCATAACATCGTGAGACCATACTACCCACGCGTAAGTATCTACGAGCCTCTACTAGAGTACTAGACATATTGTCGGGACAGGACCCCGTCGTGCCCAAAATATACATATACATATTTATCAAAACATAATCATAGGCACCTCCGAACAATGGAGTGCTCTTAATCAACTGACAGCTACTAGGAGTCTGGATCGAGCTCACCTCCCTGTCTACCTGTGGGAATGAACACAGCGTCCAAAGAAAACGGACGTCAGTACGAATATTGTACTGAGTATGAGAGGCATAAGCAATAACAATACATCAACGAAATAAGGAGGTGTCAATGAAGAGCAACCTGTACTGACTGTGAATCATAAAAAGTTAATATATGCTGGCTTATTCTCGTAATCATTATCATCTCATGTATGTATATATATAACATATAAGTATAAACATGCCCGACCATGTAGGTGCGGTGGAATAGTCAATAACATTAGCCCGCGTCCAGGCCTCCCACGTCCGGGGTACCATCTCTAGCCGCCAACTAGTGGTGATCATGCCCGACCCATTAGGCTCGGTGTAAAACATAGCTGCCCGCCTGAGCGGTGACATGCCCGGCCAAATAAGCGCGGTGGAATCTTTTCATCACAAAATCAATCATTACGCATCACTAATAAGCATCTCAAGAACGTATCATAATCTTATCATAGTTGACATTCATTGCTGGCGCATCCATTAAGCTTTGAGGACAACTACAACTGGATCGGGGTGACGTAAGGTCGTGATCCCTCGATTTTCCTTATGGGCACTCATTAACATCCTGCCTCACCTTGAAGGGAATGATGTATAAGGTGAGTGTAGGCAATGGATAACATCATTTACATTTTTGGAAACATCATATTATGAACATCTAGCATTAGCATACTCTAACTCATTACCTTGTGTAGCAAATTGGGGTCATAGGCTTTCCGGTAATGGGAAATTCATGAAGGAGAAGGGAAATCATGCTACAAGATTCATGCCATAGAAAGAAGGAACTAGCCTCACATACCTTGTCGTTTAGCTAAGCTAGGATTCACTTGTTCTCCTTTCGCGTCACGGCTCTACCTTCAAGAGAGAATTCGCATTAACGTTAGTTAATCGACTAAGCGAACGCGTCACTATTTCTAGAGAAAATTGGGCAGCACTTCCTTTGTTCCCATAATCTATATCAACTCCCAACGCTCACAACCACATTCACGATATTGTAGTCAACAATCATCATTTATATACATTGACCACAATCCACCATTTTTCTCCATTTTCCCCACATTTATTCTTATAATTCATTATTGCGTTTCCGCGTATGAAATACTCATTTCATGATACAAACGTCATTAATAACGTATTCACAATCACAACACATCAACATTCATGATTCAATCCAACTACCATTCAACCATTGTACTATTCACCCCATTTATGACTCATTTGCTATGTCTTTCTACTATTCAAGCATTTCATCATTTAATCTCTCAAACCATTGAAGTAGAGTCATAAAACTTGCCTAATGATGGATGAACAGCTTTTGAGTGGAACCGCCTTACTTGCACCAATACCCTAACCCACTTCTTTTGAATTTTCCTTGACTTAGATGAGCGTTTGATGGGTTTCATACACTTGATTTCATGGATTTGGTGTAGTTGATCATGGTTTTCCTTTGATTTCTTGTGGATGAATGGTGGAGGAAGTTCTAGAGAGTTCTTGGGTGTGGAGAGAATGAAAATGAAATGAAACAAAATGAGGGAAGGGTCATATTTTATTTCATGAAATCAGTCCCGATCGAAATGTACGGAGCTATCGATGGAGCATCGATCGGATCGACGGAGCGTCGATCTAGTCGTCGATGACGTTAAACTTCCAGTGAGCAATATGTTATTTTCTTCATTTCGACGGCGAGAAGAACGGTTCGTCGATATGAACGACGGAGCGTCGATATGTCCGTCGAGTGGTCTTTACCCCATTTCAACTTTACGGTACGATCGACGAAGCGTCGACTTAATCGACGGTACCAGGGACGGCCGTCGAACTCCCCTTCCACTAAACTGTGTCCGAGTTCATTCAACGAACTATTCTTTTTTGCTGCTAACTTCTTTGGAATCTTAATTAGGGTTTATTAATTGTCCCTTCCGACTTATGGGGACTTCATACTTACCTTAAATTACGTTAGTCTCTTCACCGCTTAGCAACCCCAAAGTTTCGAGGTGTAACATTCTTCCCCCCTTTTGGAACATTCGTCCTCGAATATTGAGTACTCGGGAATTCTAGTAAAATTTCGCCAGAGGTTCCCCTGTAACATGGCGCTACCATCCTGTCACAACAACCCATAATAATTTGCCTCACAGGGATACAACACAATTAAACTTTAAGGAAACCCACCAAGGCTCCCGGAGACAGGGGATATGATATCTGAGTAACGATGGAAATAGGGGTATTCAGATATTATAATTATTACACTTCATTTAATGCGTACATACCTTACGTTGCCAGCGTTTCACCTTGAACCTCTTCTGGAGGTCGGAATAAGTGTGGATACGTGGACTTCATACTTTCTTCCGCTTCCCAAGTCATCTCTTCTCTGTTGATGTTCTGCCATAAAACCTTAACTGATGCCACTTCTTTGTTTCGTAGTCTTCGTACTTTCCTGTCTAGAATGGCAACGGGTACTTCTTCATATGCTAACTTTTCCGTCACCTGGACATCACCAACTGGCATAATCCTCATAGGATCTCTAATGCACTTACGGAGCATTGAGACATGAAAAACTGGATGAACTGGTTCCAGCTCTGAAGGCAAATTCAACTCATAGGTTACGTGACCCACCTTGCGGATAATTCTATAGGGTCCAATGTATCGGGGACTCAGTTTCCCTTTCTTGCCGAATCTCATCACCCCTTTCATCGGCGATACCTTTAGAAATACCCAATCATTGACCTGAAATTCTAAGTCTCGCCGGCGGTTATCCGCATAAGACTTTTGGCGACTTTGGGCTGTTAACAGTCGATCTCGGACAACTTTGACTTTCTCTACCGCTTGCTGAATCAACTCAGGGCCTATTAGCTATACCTCTCCTATTTCAAACCATCCAATTGGGGACCTACATTTTCTTCCATATAGAGCTTCATACGGAGCCATTTGGATACTGGAATGGTAGCTATTGTTGTAAGAAAACTCAATGAGGGGTAAGTGATCATCCTAGCTACCGTCAAAATCCAATACACAAGCCCGTAACATGTCTTCCAAAGTTTGAATAGTACGCTCAGCTTGTCCATCGGTCTGTGGATAAAATGTCGTGCTAAGTTTCACTTGGGTACCTAGACCTTCTTGAAAAGACTTCCAAAACTTGGATGTAAATTGCGCTCCTCTATCTGTGATAATGGATAGTGGAATTCCATGGAGCCGCACAATTTCTTTGAGATAAAACCTTGCATAGCCTTCCGCTGAGTATGTGGTTTTAACTGGGAGAAAATGAGCTGCTTTTGTTAATCTGTCCACAATTACCCATATTGAATCATATTTTCCTCGGGAACAGGGTATCCCCACAATAAAATCCATGTTAATCACTTCCCATTTCTACGTAGGAATCTCCGTTGCTTGCAATAATCCTCCTGGCCTTTGATGCTCGACTTTTACTTGTTGACAATTTGAACATTGAGCTACAAATTCTGCTATGTCTCTCTTCATGCCATCCCACCAATATATCAATTTAAGGTCGTGATACATCTTTGTTGCGCCTGGGTGGATAGAATATCGAGAATAATGGGCTTCTTCCAGAATCCGTCGGCGCAATTCCGCAACATCCGGAACACACAACCTGTCTTGGTACCTAAGAGTCTCGTCCATCGATGTTTTAAATGGAGATCTCTCTTTTCCATGAAGTGCGTCTCTATACTGACTCAGCTGAGGATCTTCATACTAACGTTCTTTCACTTCCACATTCAGGGACGAAACTGTGGAGTGATTGATACTAATCCCCGCATTCCCTGAATCACTTACGCGTACTCCAAGATTAGCTAATTGGTGAAGCTCACGGGTCATTTCTTTCTTCTCCGGGGAGACTTCACGTAGACTGCCCATTGATCGGCGGCTAAGGGCTTCAGCTACTACATTCGCTTTTTCGGGGTGGTATAGAATATTCACATCATAGTCTTTCAATAGTTCTAACCACCGCCTCTGCCGTAGATTCAAATCCTTTTGTTTGAAAATATACTGAAGACTTTTGTGATCTGTATAGATATCAACGTGCACACCATACAAATAGTGTCTCCACATCTTCAATGCATGAATAACCGCAGCCAATTCAAGATCATGAGTTGGGTAGTTCCTTTCGTGCTTTCACAGTTGCCTCAAAGCATAAGCGATAACTCCACCGTGCTGCATTAATACGCACCCTAATCCGACACCGGAAGCGTCACAATACACCACATAGCCATCTGACCCTTCTGGAAGTGTTAAGATCGGAGCTGAGGTCAACCTGTCTTTCAACTCTTGGAAGCTGCGTTCACAAGCATCATTCCACTGAAATGTTGCTGACTTCTGGGTTAGCTTCGTCAATGGGGCCGAAATAGACGAGAAACCCTCTACGAATCTTCTATAGTAACCTGCCAACCCCAGAAAACTACGAACTTCTGTAGGCGTCATAGGCCTTGGCCAATTCTTCACAGCTTCGATTTTCTGAGTGTCAACTCGGATACCATCATCTGAAATAACATGGCCCAGAAATGTCACAGAATTCAACCAAAACTCGCACTTCAAAAATTTTGCATACAACTCTCGGGTTCGAAGAATCCCAAGAACAATGCGTAGATGATCCGCATGTTCTGATTCTGTGCGAGAATACACCATAATATCATCAATAAATACTATCACAAACAAGTCCAAGAGTGGCCTGAATACATTATTTATCAGATTCATAAATACTGCCGGAGCATTAGTCAGCCCAAACGACATCACCGGAACTCGTAGTGGCCATATCTAGTTCTGAAAGCTGTTTTGGCGATATCTTCTTCTTTAACCCCCACCTGGTGATAGCCCGATCTCAGGTCTATTTTGGAAAACCACTTGGCGCCCTGAAGCTGATCAAATAAATCATCAATCCTCGGGAGAGGATATTTGTTCTTTATTGTCACCTTATTCAACTGCCTGTAGTCAATACACATTCGTAAGGATTCGTCTTTCTTTCGCACGAATAAAACCGGTGCTCCCCATGGTGAGGAACTGGGTCTAATGAACCCCTTCTCAAGCAAATCCTTCAACTGTGCTCTGAGCTCTTTCAATTCTGCTGAGCCATTCGATAAGGACGAATGGAAATAGGCTTGGTGTCCGGCAACACATCAATGGCAAAATCGATTTCCCTTTCTGGAGGAAGACTTGGAAGTTCATCTGGAAATATGTCTGGAAATTCATTCACCACCTGAATAGATTGAAAAGTTGGCGACTCCGCTTCTGTGTCACGTACTCGAACTAAATGATAAATATAGCCCTTGGCTATCATCTTTTTCGCCTTAAGGTAGGAAATAAACCTACCCCTTGGGGATGCCGTGTTACCCTTCCATTCAAGTACGGGCTCTCTTGGAAAATGGAATAGAACCACTTTTATCCGGCAATCAACATTAGCATATCACGAACCCAACCAATCCATACCCATAATTACGTCAAAATCTATCATTTCCAGCTCGATCAAATCAGCTTTAGTCTGACGATCACATATCGCGATCATACAATTTTTATATACCTGCCTTGCTATCACGGGATCACCAACCGGAGTGAATACCTCAAAGGGTTTAATTGGTTCGGGTTCCACCACGACGCAACCAGCAACATAGGGCGTAATATAAGAGAATGTAGAACCCAGATCCATCAATGCATATACATCACGAGAAAATATAGACAATATACCTGTAACCACATCTGGGGAGGACTCGAGATCCTGTCGTCCAGCTAAGGCATACACTCGGGGCTGAGTGGCACCTGAAGTAGAAGATCCCCCTCGGCCTCTACCTCTACCTGCTGGAATCTGGGAAGGATGTGCTGTCGGGCGTGCTGAAGAAGACCCAGCCGCTGATCCCGTGGGCTGAATCCCACCTCTAGCATACCTCGAGGGATAATCTCGCATCAAATGCCCCGTCTGTCCGCAAACATAACAACCATCTGTGCCCTGGCAACACGGTCCTGAGTGCAGTTTACCGCACTGGCTACATCGTGGCACTGGTGGTCTCCTCTGACCATGATCACCCCCGAACTGAGAACCTGAAGCCCTCGAACTCTGACCCTGTCCTGAACGAAAGGAATGATCAAATCCCTTGTCTGAAAATCTGGGAAGCGCACTAGTCGCCGACTGGCCTGAGTGCCTAGAATAATTCTGCCTTGATCCCCCTCTATATTCACTGCTTGCTCCCATCGATTAGCCCTCTTACTTTGCCTTCTGTCAACATCCTGATAACCCCTTTGCGGAGGTTGTTGTCCTTCTAGATTCTGAGCGTGGGCTTGTATACGGGAAATGTCCATCCCTGTTTGCAACGAGGCCGTGAAACAGTCTTTGAATAGATGCGGTCCCAAACCACTCACAAATCTGTGCACCCGATCTCCCATATCGGCCACCATAGTCGGGGCATACCTGGCCAAGGAATTAAACTGCATACTATACTCCCGGGCACTCATACTCCCTTGCTTCAAATTCATAAATCTATCCGCCCTAGCTCGGCGGACCTTGGGTGGCAAGTAGTGACGGATAAAAGCATCCACAAATTCCTGCCATACTGGTGGAGGCGCATTCTCTCCTCTTGATAGCACCCAGTTATTATACTATAAAACTGCTACGTCCCGGAGTCTGTAAGAGGCCAACTCCACGGACTCAGTGTCAGAAGCATGAATAATCCTCAACGGCCTCAGTACCTTATCAATAAAGCTCTGTGGGTCCTCATCCAGCTTCGACCCAAAGAACTCCGGAGGGTTTAAAGTCATAAAATCACTGGCTCTAGTACTGGCGGATCGATCACTCGGGCCTGCATTCTGTCGTTGTGCTTGGGCGGCAACCAGCTGTGTCAATAACTGAATGGCCTCGGTCATTTGTTGACCCGAAGCAGCCGGCGGAGGAATTGGAGCTAGAGCTCCCCCTTGTTCTTCCACATTAGGCGGGGTGGAGGAAGTGCTAGATGGAGTCTCATTTTGCGACTCGCCCTCGCCAATATTCACCGGAGACTCTCTTTCTATCCGCCTCTTTGTTGTAGTCTTGCCTTTCTGGGCGGCTGTAACTTTCCCCTTTGGCGGCATTTCTGAAATCACAACACACTATTAGAGAGGGTAAAACCTTATACATGGCTCTATCGCACGATCTCATACGAAAAAAGGATGGTCATTTTTTTCCAAAATGCCCTGTAGCTTCCGATTTATTAGTGTGGCGCGCAACACACCATAAACAAGACTCTACTAGACACGGCTCGTAGACACTTCCTAGGACGGAACTGCTCTGATACCGCTTCTGTCACGACCCGTCTAGGGGCCGCGATGGATACCCGGGGCTAACCACCGAGCACCCCTCGTTCTACTATCTATCATGTTCATTTTATAAGAAACGTCTTTCATTAGGAAGCATAAGTAGTTTCACATGCACAAGCCTTTTGGTCATTGAAGTAATAACATACATATGCGTATAGTCATAACATCGTGAGACCATACTACCCACACGTACGTATCTACGAACCTCTACTAGAGTACTAGACATATGGACGGGACAAGACCTCGTCGTGCCCAAAATATACATATACATATTTATCAAAACATAATCATAGGCACCTCCGAACAATGGAGTGCTCTTAATCAACTGACAGCTACTTGGAGTCTGGATCGAGCTCGCCTCCCTGTCTACCTGTGGGCATGAATACAGCGTCCAAAGAAAACGGACGTCAGTACGAATATTGTACTGAGTATGAAAGGCATAAGCAATAACAATACATCAACGAAATAAGGAGGTGTCAATGAAGAGCAACCTGTACTGACTGTGAATCATAAAGAGTTAATACATGCTGGCTTATTCTCGTAATCATTATCATCTCATGTATGTATATATATAACATATAAGTATAAACATGCCCGACCATATAGGTGCGGTGGAATAGTCAATAACATTAGCCCGTGTCCAGGCCTCCCACGTCCGGGGTACCATCTCTAGCCGCCCACTAGTGGTGATCATGCCCGGCCCATTAGGCTCGGTGTAAAACATAGCTGCCCGCCTGAGCGGTGACATGCCCGGCCAAATAGGCGCGGTGGAATCTTTTCATCACAAAATCAATCATTACGCATCACTAATAAGCATCTCAAGAACGTATCATAATCTTATCATAGTTGACATTCATTGCTGGCGCATCCATTAAGCTTTGAGGAAAACTACAACTGGATCGGGGTGACGTAAGGTCGTGATCCCTCGATTTTCCTTATGGGCACTCATTAACATCCTGCCTCACCTTGAATGGAATGATGTATAAGGTGAGTGTAGGCAATGGATAGCATCATTTACATTTTTGGAAACATCATATTATGAACATCTAGCATTAGCATACTCTAACTCATTACCTTGTGTAGCAAATTGGGGTCATAGGCTTTCCGGTATTGGGAAATTCATGAAGGGGAAGGGAAATCATGCTACAAGAATCATGCCATAGAAAGAAGGAACTAGCCTCACATACCTTGTCGGTTAGCTAAGCTATGATTCACTTGTTCTCCTTTCGCGTCACGGCTCTACCTTCAAGAGAGAATTCGCATTAACGTTAGTTAATCGACTAAGAGAACGCGTCACTATTTCTAGAGAAAATTGGGTAGCACTTCCTTTGTTTATACTACTCTTCCCATAATCTATATCAACTCCCAACGCTCACAACCACATTCACAATATTGTAGTCAACAATCATCATTTATATACATTGACCACAATCCACCATTTTTCTCCATTTTCCCCACATTTATTCTTATAATTCATTATTGCGTTTCCGCGTATGAAATTCTCATTTCATGATACAAATATCATTAATAACGTTTTCACAATCACAACACATCAACATTCATGATTCAATCCAACTACCATTCAACCATTGCACTATTCACCCATTTATGACCCATTTGCTATGTCTTTCTACAATTCAAGCATTTCATCATTTAATCTCTCAAACCATTGAAGAAGAGTCATAAAACTTACCTAATAATGGATGAACAGATTGTGAGTGTAACCCCCTTACTTGCACCAAAACCCTAACCCACTTCTTTTGAATTTTCCTTGACTTAGATGAGCTTTTGATAGGTTTCATACACTTGATTTCATGGATTTGGTGTAGTTGATCATGGTTTTCCTTTGATTTCTTGTGTATGAATGGTGGAGGAAGTTCTAGAGAGTTCTTGGGTGTGGAGAGAATGAAAATGAAATGAAACAAAATGAGGGAAGGGTCTTATTTTATTTCATGAAATCAGTCCCGATCGAAATGTACGGAGCTATCGATGGAGCATCGATCGGATCGACGGAGCGTCGATCTAGTCGTCGATGACGTTAAACTTCCAGTGAGTAATCTATTATTTTCTTCATTTCGACGGCAAGAAGAACGGTTCGTCGATATGAACGACGGAGCGTCGATATGTCTGTCGAGTGGTCTTTACCCCATTTTAACTTTACGGTACGATCGACGATGCGTCGACTTGATCGACGGTACCAGGGACGGCCGTCGAACTCCCCTTCTACTAAACTGTGTCGGAGTTCATTCGACGAACTGTTCTTTTTTGCTGCTAACTTCTTTAGAATCTTAATTAGGGTTTATTAATTGTCCCTTCCAACTTGTGGGGACTTTATACTTACCTTAAATTACGTTAGTCCCTTCACCGCTCAGCAACCCCAAAGTTTCGAGGTGTAACAGTTAATGTAGTGATGGGGCTGATGTTAGGCCCTATCCATTATCCACAAACACTCTCCCTATTGTCCTGCCACGACATTCTACGGTGAGTTTAAGAGCTTTGTTGTGGGAGGTTCGTTCTGTTGGCAATTCATCTTTAGAGAAGTAGATTTTATGTTCTCCAATGATGTGGGCTACCAACCCAGCCAAGTCTTCACTGCTCGTACCAGCTACACGTATGCATCATCTAACATTCTTATGAGGGCCTGCCTATGTGATGGGGAGCTGGACAGTAATAATAACACTGATATTTGTGCTTCTGTCTTTTTCAAATGCTCGATAATGGAATAGTCTTTTGGTTACATATGCCGCCAGAAATCCTCAGCTTCTTCCTCGGTTGTTGCTCTCTTTTGAGCATTCTCTTTCGTTGCAGCATTCTGAGCCAATTCCTCTGGGGTGTAACATCTCCCTGAGCGGGTCATGCCCTGAACCATGGCTCCGTGTACAATGATTGGCTCTTTGGAGGTAGGCACAATTTGTTGTGCCGTCCGGGCTACTACGGGTGCTGGGACCAAAGTCCTGAACCCTGGTATAGCCTTTGGAGCTCCTGGTGCCGAGATCGAAAATTTGAAGTTAGGGCGCTCTTGGAGTGTGAGGGAGGCTACTGTTTATTCCAGAGATTCAAACTTGGTAGGGACCAATGCTCTGCAAGCTTTCCAGTCTTCGTCCCTCTCAATTATGTGGACCCCGTTATTTACAAGGTTGGGTAGCGGGTTCGTGTTCACATTGGGAGCTGCGGTTTCCAAAATGATTTCCCTTTTGTTGATTAGATCCTAGATTTTGTGCTTAAGATTTATGCAATCTTCTATGTTGTGCCCATTTTCTCCCCAATGGTAGGCACAAATCTGATCACCCTGTAGAATCTGTTCCCTGGCAGTACTGATTTTGGCGGGACCTTATGGATTAGGCTCACGGCCGATAGCCTTTCAAAAAGCCGAGCCCTAAGCTCGAGAAGTGTTGTGAATTCTCTTGCTGGCTTTCTCTCGAAAGCAGGACGTCGAGCATTATATGTGCAGGCGGTGGTTAATTTTGATATTTTGGAGGTGGATAAGCTTGTGGTGGGTTGTTTTGCAGTGGACGGTAGTTTTGCTGAAGTGGTGGTTGATATGTTTGTTGTGGTGGTGTTTGGTAAGCAGAAGCGGACACACATACACTAGGAAGAGCCATTTAAGCTGGTATAGTAGTGTTGAAGCTTGGCTATGCGTAATATACAGGTGCTGGATTGTAGGCAAATGTAGGGTAATTTATGAGAGGCGGAGTTGTGTGGGAGGATTGTGGTTCTTTTGGGCTTGGGTTTGGGATGTGAGATATGCTCGCCACGTCCTCTTTCTTCTTATGGAAGATTCCCGCAGTAGTTTGTCCAGATGCTTTGTTGAAGACACTGATTATTTTCCCAGATTTGAGACCATCTTCTATGGCCTCTCCCGTTTTGACCAACTTAGCAAATGGCCTCCCAGCCATGGACAACAATATGTCATAGAAGTCATTCTCTTAGGACCTAATGAACACGGAAACTAGCTCCCCCTCACATATCAATGGCTGAACACGGGCTGCCTCGGCCCTCCATCTACTGGCGAATTCCCTATAATTCTCTGTCGACTTCTGTTTGACTTTCCCGAGGTAGTAGCTGTTGGGTACCGTTTCGATATTAAAGTAAAATCTCTCTATGAAGGATCCTGCCATGTCTTCCTAAGTGAGCCATTGATGCATGTCTTTGGTCACAAACTACTCAGTGGCTTCGCCAGTTAGACTACGACTGAATGGTCGCATAATCAGAGGTTTATTCTTCTTAACCCCAACCAACTGGTCACAGTAGCAGCCGAGGTGCACCTTGGGATTCCCTGTCCCATTAAACATTTCAAACTTGGGGATTTTGAACCCTTTTGGCAGGTTCAGATCCAGATGCATGCACAGGTCATCATATAAGATTATACGGCCCGTAAAACTTCATCATCAGTGCTGAATTATGCAATTTCAGTGCTTTTGTCCTTTAACTCCTCAATTACCTTGGACTCCTCAATTACCTGCAAAACAATAAAAACACATCAAAATGACACATAAATGCTTAAAAACATGAAAAATTTCTCGTAAAAAGTTATTAGATGCGCCATAATTTCACGGCACATCAACACCCCTAACTTAAAGTCTTTGCTTTTCCTAAAGCAAGTAAAACAACACAAAAGACTCAACTAACTTAGGTATAACAGAGTAAAAATGTCTACAATAGTTTTGGGTAAGAACTACCGGCATGCATTCCTTTCACAACTGACCCTCTCAATTTAAAATAATTCAACCGGATGTATCACTCAAATCATGTTATGACTCACAATAAAGCTCAATTCATGACAGCAAGTTATTAGAACTATCGATGTACATACAAATGCTGCCTTGTGTAATCACTTAGTTTAATGTTACTCAAGGAGGACAAGGTTCAACTCAAGAGAAGGCCAAAATGTGTATGATTGCAAGACCTAGCAATTTCCTGAAGGGGTTGATGAGACACTTTATGGTATGCCTTGCCAACAAAGATATTCTATTGCATACTAACCAAGCTAATAGCACTTTTCCTAGTAGTATGACTTCTCTTTTATAGGAATATATTAAGCTATTTCTAGAGGAGATACCCACGGGATTTCTTCCATTGAGGGGAATTAAACATCAAATTGATTTTGTGCCCGGATCTCAAGTTCCAAACAAACCGGCCTATAGGAGCAATCCAGAAGAGACCAAGGAGTTGCAAAGGCAAGTTGAAGAAATCCTTAAGAAGGGTCTAGTCAATGAAAGTCTTACTCCGTGTGAAGTTCTGGTGATTCTAGTTCCAAAGAAAGATGACACTTAAAGGATGTGCATTGATTGTCGAGCCATCAACAAAATAATGATAAGGTATCGACATCCCATTGCTAGACTTGATAACATGTTAGATTAGCTATGAGGCTCAAGTGCGTTCTCTAAAGTTGATCTTATTAGTGGCTATCGACAAATTCGTATGAACCCTGGTGATGAGTGGAAAATAGCCTTCAAGACCAAGTTTGGCCTCTATGAGTGGCTTGTTATGTCATTCGGCCTAACCAATGCACCTAGCACATTCATGAGGTTAATAAACCATGTTTTGAAACTCTTTATCGATAAATTTGTTGTTGTTTACTTTGATTACACTTTTGTAGAGTAAAACCGTTGAGGATCATGTGATCTATCTAAGACAAGTATTTGATGATTTGTTACGAGAACAATTATTTTCTAATCTCAAGAAATGTTCATTTTGTGTTGATAAAGTGGTATTCTTGGGTTTTGTTGTAAGTGTGAATGGTGTATAAGTAGATGAAGAGAAGGTTGAATCCATTAGAACTTGGCAAACTCCTAAAAATACATCTGACGTGAGGAGTTTCTATGGGTTGGTAAGTTTTCTATCGTAGATTTGTGAAGAGGTTTAGTACCATTGCTGATCCCTTAATCAATCTTATCAGAAAGGAAGTTCCTTTTTGTTTGGGAAGAAGTGGAAGAGAAGGCATTTCAGGAGTTGAAGTCAATGTTGAGTTCTCCTTTATTATAATTGTCGAATTTCGAGAAGACAGTTGAGATTGAATGTGATACTTCAGATGTACGCATAGGTGGAGTGCTGATGCAAGAGAGCAAACTGTTGGCTTTCTTTAGTGAAAAGCTAAATGGGGCATCTTTGAATTACTTATGACAAGGAACTATATACTCTTGTGAGAGTGTTGTCCCATTGACAACATAACCTATGGCACAAAGAGTTTGTGATTAGATCAGATCATTAATCCTTGAAGCACTTGAAGAGCCAATCAAAGCTAAACAAGAGGCATACATAGTGGGTATAGTTCATCGAGACATTTCCTTATGTGATCATTTATAAATGGGAAAGGAGAATGTCGTGGCGGATGCTTTATATAGAAGATTTGTATTACTCTTGGGTTTTGAGAGCCTAAAGGAGTTTTACTCTAAGGACTCCGACTTCAAAGAGATTTGTGACGAGTTAAATCAAGGGAAGAGGGTTGATTGGTTCCAACTAGTTGTGGGTTCTTGTTCAAGGATGGTAAAGTGTGTGTTTCTATGAGCTCATAGAGAGAATTATTTATGAAGGAAGCCCATAGTGGAGGAATGATGGGACACTTTTGTGTTTCCAAAACACTTGACATCCTTAATAAACAATTCTGCTGGCCCAAAGAAGCATGATATGGAGAATCTTTGCAGACATTGTATGGAATGCAAGCAAGGGAAATGGAAGACTATTCTTCAAGGTTTGTACACTCCTCTTCCCACACGTATTAGTCCTTGGATAGACATTTCTATGGATTTCGTCTTAGGTCCTTGATAGCATTTTTGTTGTAGTAGATAGATTCTCAAAAATTTCTCATTTTATAGCATGTCATAAATGTGATGATGCCTCTCATGTGTCATCCTTGTTTGTTTCTAATAAGCTTGAATTGCATGGAGTGCCTCACACTATTGTTAGTAATAGGGACTCCAAATTTCTTAGTCATTTTTAGAGGAGTCTATGGGGTACACTTGGTATCAAGTTTATGTTCTCTACTTCTTTTCCCCTCAGAAGGATAGACAAACCGAAGTAGTGAATAGGACTCTTGGGAGCACGCTTAGGTGTATGATTAGAGGAAAACCAACTTCTTGGGCGGACCAAGTTTCTTTGATTGAATTTGCTTAAAATTGGTCTCTCCATTCCTTTATTAGCATGATCCTATTTGAAGTTTATTATGGTTTTAAACCCTTGATCCCTTTAACCTTAACCCCCTTGTCTGGTGATGTTGTTATGAGTATAGATGCAAAGCAAAGGGCGGCTGAAATGTTGAATATTCATGTCAAAGTAAGGGAAAACATTGAGAAGATCAACACCATGTGGCAAAGTGACAAAACCATGGACGGAAGAAGGTGGATTTCCAACACGATGATTGGGTTTGGGTGCATTTTAGAAAAGAGATATTCCCCCAAATGAGGAAAGGTAAGTTTTTCCCATGGGGAGATGAACCCTTCAAGGCCCTTCAGAAGATCAATGAAAACGCCTATAAGATTGACTTACTAAGTAAGTATAATGTTCACAATGTTTTTAGTGTAAGCGATTTATCTTCATGTGTTGTTAGTGATCCTATAGATTCGAGGAAGAATCTTCTCCAAGAAGAGGAGGATAATACGATATCAAAAGGCAAAACTCCTTCAAGACCTTTCACTTGGAGTCAAGCTAAGGAGCTTAAATTCCTTCAAGCCATGTTTATGCGAAGAGAGGCCTTGGGAAACCTTGGAGATCAACACACGCGAGTCTACAACATTTGGAAGATCGCATGGGAAGAAAAGAAAGAAGGATAACTAGATGCTGCCAAGAATGCGGGGGAGGATGCGATCGCAAGTTCCCTTATGCGACTACATCTCCACCACTTTCCAACCAATGGCTGAGCCAACGGCCAAGATGAGGCCCAAGGTCTACCCGTATGCGACCGCATCTCGGAGTATCTCCATTCTGTTTTGGGTTTTCTTTTAAGTCAAGCTATGATCACTTTTGGGCTTAGTTGTAATAAACCTAGACTATAAATAGTCCTTGTACATCTTAAGTTTAGAGTAAGGGTGGCTTAAATATTGATGATAAACACTATATGTTATAGTTTGTTTAGTTGAGTAGTTAAATCTAGAGTGTGATTTCTAAGTTGTTGATGAACCATTTCTATTGATTTTCATATAGAGTTTGATCATTTGTGGATTTAATTTGAGTCTTCTATTTTTAAATTCAAATATTATAGGTTCTTTTAGTAGGATTCAATTGGGAGGATTTGGTATCAAGTCCAAGTTTCCCTATAAATGCTTCGCTTAGGAATTGTATCATCAAGGCAGGTAAAGAGACGGTTTTGAAGAAGAAGAAGATAGAGGAAGGGGTTACAGAGATAGATAAAATGACTGTTATGAAGCAAAAATGGTTTCCCCATGTAATAAAAAGGCTATGTTGGGCTAAACCAATTAAAAATTTAGAAGTTGGTTCAAACCAATATCTATTTGGGAAAAAAAATATAATAATTATCCACCCATACCTCCTTACTTTTATGCCCCCAAAATTATTTACCACAAATGCTCCCAAAATTATGATACCAACATGGTATCACCCTGTCTCTTATATACCTCGAAAATTTGAAAAATGCATACTTAGAAAAGTTATTGGTTGACATGATTGATTCTTTATATGACATTATGATTATTGGGGTATTGTGTGTGATGAATGACTACTTAGGAGGTCACAAATGTAAAAATAATTGTCCTTATGCCAATGTGTGTGTGAGTTGTTAGTTTGGTTCTGTTTATGCATGTATAATCTAGAACTTGCCCGGTTGGTCTTGTATGAAATCTGAAAGTTAGTTTGGCTGTGAGATGATCTTAGGCTTGCGTAAAGAGTCATTTTGCCTAAATAATCCTTACCAAAATTGTAAATATCCCTAGTTTCCCTTTTTGAGCCTTTAGACTTTTTTTTTTGGATAGCCAATTATGAAACCTTACCCTGTGTGCAATTAATACATCTTCGCACCCGTTCCCTCCTTGATGCTACTAGATAGATGAGACAAAATGCCTAAAGTTGGGGGTGAATTAAATATGGAGTAGATATTAAAAACATAAGTTGGGGGTGGTGGAGTTTGCTAGTGGAGATTCGATGCGGTAATTGTGTGTGTGTGTGTGTGTGTGTGTATGTGTGTATATATATATATATATATAAAGAGAAAGAGAAAAAAAATCATCAGAAAATTGTAACATAAAAGGATTTGTAAGTTGGTTAGGAATAAAATCACATCGAAGTCGAAAACTTGAAAGAAAATAAAGGGGTTGGAAAGAAAAGAGGTGAACTAAGGTGAAGAAATGTTGTAGTGTTCAAGGAGGGTGAGTCACTAATATCCAAAAAGTATCCTACCCGTCCCTAAGCCTACATTACAAGCCAAAACAAGTCCTAATGTGATCACCACCGAATGAGCCTAGGATGAAAACATAGAAAATAAGGGCAAGCCGATGGCATTTTCATGTGTAGACATGAAATTATTTGAGAGTGAGTGTTCTTCTCCTCTCTTTCGTCTTCGTCCCACTCTTGTTGTATATATGTGGGTTGGGACATTCTTTGGTCTAGGTGAGAGCATAAGGATGAGAATTGAGCATAGTAAGTGGCCGCTTAAAGTAGCATTTGTGTGCATCATAATATGTTCGATAATGTAATGTCATGCATTGAAGTTTCATTGTTGGTCATAGCATTCTTGGGTTGTGTATATGGTTTGAAAATCGAAAAATGGGGTGGTCCGTGGAAGAAAAGCGTGCATGCCAGTAGTTCGGAAATAAAACTATTGTAGACATTATTACTCTGTGATATCTAGGTGTTAGTTGAGTCCTGTTTGTGTTGCATTGCTTGCTTGAGGACAAGCCAAGACTTTAAGTTAAGAGTGTTGATGTGCCGAGAAATTGTGGCACAATTGATACTCTTTTACGAGAAGTTTTACTTGTTTTTACGCAAGTATGTGTTGTTTTGATGTGTTTTTGTCATGTTTCAGGTAAATCAGAAAGTTCGGGTTCAAGAATTGGAAGTTTACAGAAATTTTGTACTGAGGATTGATTTTCACGGTTCGTATAATATTATACGGACCGTATCTTGGTCATACAAAGTAAGCAAAGCAACATAATGTCGCAGTAGAGAGATGTTGAAACACAAACACTTATACGGACCGTATAATATTATATGGGCCGTATAAGTAGATGTGATGAAAGTTGGAAGAAGTTTCACGGGCAAGTTGTACGAGCCGCATAAAGTTATTCGAACCGTGTAATGCCAGGTCGTGTTTTTCTCTGCAGACACAAGGATGAAGGCCGTATAAGTATTATACGGTCCGTGAAAAGTTATACGGACCGTATAAGTACTGCCTGGGACTTAAGTGCAAATTCTGTAATTTTACGTTTTGAAACCTATAAATAGTTCATTGTAGGGTTTTAATTGTTATCAATTATTATATTTTTGTCTCTTGACTTAGAATATCAAATACTCTCTAGTTTTTGAAGATTCATCTTTTCTTTCAAAGTAAGCAATTATGAATTCTTCAATTTCTTATTTCTTGTTCTTTGTCATGAGTAGCTAAATTCCCTTACTAGGGTTGTGAACCCAATGGTGGGTGTTTTGTGATTGGGTTTGTGATTGATATACACATAATGGATTATTAGGGTTTATTTATTCTTCATTCTTCATTCTTCATTCATAATTAATGGTTGCAAACATTGATTAAAGCCATAAACCTTGATTTATTTGGGAAAATAATTAGGGTTGGTAAGAATAAATAACAAGGACTCAAAGCTTTAAACTTTGTTTAATAAATTCACTTAGGAATAAGAAGAATTTACTTGACATAATTAATCGTTCTTCATAGTTACTTTCTTATGTTTGGGAAAATCATAGAAAGAGATAATCTTTATTTATTGGGAAATGGTAGAGATTCATATAGAGGTTAAGTGCATTCATATAATGATCCATTAGAAGTATATCAAGATCAATACTCATGATCATACACTCTATCTAACGGGGACACAACCTTGATTTCTTTTACCATAAATTACAACCCAAAGCAATTAGTTAGCAATTAGTCATAAAAAATCAACTTTTATCAAAATCATCGGATTAAGACATTAGACCTAAATTAAGCATCCTGCGACTTTAGTAACCTTTTTACACCATATTCCCTGTGGGATTCGACCCCAACCTTGTTGGGTTACTATACTTGACAATGTCCGCGTTATACCATTAATAGGTGTAATTTGAGCCTATCAGGTAACACCGGCTAGTCGTCCTTCAAATAACCCAGAGGTTATCAAAGCACCAGGGACTTCCAGAGTGAATGTAAAGCAGATGGGGTTGGAACTAGTTGAGCCAAATGATGATTTAGCAATGGCCCCCGCGCCTATCTAGAAGAATTTCAAAATGTCGGACATACCTAAATACGACGGGACCATGGATCCAGAAGAACATATAATGACCTTCGAGCCAACTGTCAACAGTCAAGATCTCAAGCAACACAAGATTGAATCAATCATGCTGAAAAAATCCACCAAACCCTCATTAAGGGAGAACTCTCTTAGTATACTCTTTTACCTGAAAACTCTATTGACACTTTTGATGCTCTCGCAGATACGTGTATAAAAGCTCATACCGGAGCCCGAAGGGTTGAAACACACAAGAGGACATCTTTGCCATAAAGCAGAGAAAAGACGAGTTGCTTCGTAGTTATGTGGAGAGATTCCAACGAGAAAGGATGATGATACCTACTATGCGTGAGGACCTACTATCCCTGAGGACTAGGCCGCTGCGGCATTCACGGATAGTTTGAACACTAATAGCTTGGACGCATCAAGAAAATTAAAGGAAAGTCTGAGGGAGTTCCTGGCCAAGTCCTAGAACAAGGTAAACAACAGGTACAGAGCCAAAATGAGGATAGAGGACAACCTCAAAACTGAGGCCCGATTGAAATAAGGGGAAAACCACAGGAAACCCCTAAATACGCCCTCCTGATCCGATAAAGGAACCCGAGAGACTGGTATGAGTCGTACATGGATCCCTCCCTCCAAGGGGCAAAGTAATAATCAACAGGCCATGTTACGACCAAGGTCAACCTCGAAAAGTAGGGAGACCGCATAGGAAGTAATTAAACAAGCCAAGACCACTGAGCGTAGCGTCATATGACTTCAACGTGGAGATTAGGGAAGTTGTCATGGTGACGAAAAAATAAAGGAGGAAAGGTTTTCGATAGCAACATGATCTAATCAAAACAGGCGAGACATGGAGTTGTGGTGAGAGTATCATGCTATTTCGGGGCACTTCATAGAAGATTGTAAACACTTACGCTACGAAATAGCAGACTTGTGGTGAAGGGGACATATGAAGGAATTCTTTAACAACAGATCCAAGTATGCCCGGGAGAACGGAGTCGGGACTTCGCATGAATGACAGACGCCTGCCGGTATGATCAACATAATTTTTGAAGGAAATATAGTCGAGGCGGTATCTAAGGAACCGTAGAACAGGAAACCCGTCCCCTCCAAAAAAGGAGGAAGGGATCATCCAGATGAACTCATTACATTCAACAACGCAGATGAGAAAAACGTCAGGGGTTCACACGATGATACACTAGTAATATCTTTTCAGATCTCAAACTTTAACATTAAGCGTGTGCTTGTTGACCAAGGCAGTGCCGTGAACGTAGTGTAACTCCGAGTTTTTAAAGAGATACAGGTGGTGGAGCAGGTGATCCCAGCAATCAAAATCCTGACCGAATTCAATCTGTCTAGCGATACCACCTGGGGACAAATAGAGTTGATCACTCATGTGGGAGGGGTCTCCTTGAAGGCCTTATTTGACGTCCTCGAGGGAGAGATGCCCTTCAATTTAGTGATAGAGAGGCCCTGGCTGTATCCCATGAGGGCGATTCTATCTATTTTTCATCAGGTTAGGAAGTTTCTAACCCAGGGGAGCTCACTGAGGTTCGGGGGGATCTGGAGCTCAGCCAAGGGAACATAACTTCAGTGACCGCTGAAGATGATCGAGGAGATGGTGCTCGCTAGAATTTATAAAGTTTTGATCCTGGTAACCAACCTGAGCTGAACGGGAGGGAAATCAGGTAAAAAACTCTCCCCAGGAGGTTTATAAAAGAGGATACCAAGGGGATTCATCACGCCAGAAGAAAGCGGTGCGGGAAGAATCACGGCAGAGAATCTTGAATTGATCGCTTGCTGTCCAGACCTCCCATAAAAACAAGTACACTTGGGCTCAGGTTTGGACCTGGAGTTCCCAGGAGAATTACTTAAATTTCTAAAAAATAACATGAATAGCTTCAATTGGTCAGGGTTGGTTATTATAGGTGTTATATCCCATATTTTCATACATTGGGACGTTTTAAACTAAACGCGACAAGTTAAAGACAAGACTATTTTAAGATATGAAGTAGAGACTTTAACTTCCGGTTTCGTTTCAAGTCACAAGTTACCTACAAATTTCGTTTGGTATAGAAGCATTAATGGAAAATTGGGATTAAATTAACCATGGTTAGATTATTAAGTGGGATTGGGAAACAAAAATCAGTCCACTAAACAAGCCAAAGTGGTCGTGTAAGTATAGTGGAATGGTCAAAGAATAGTTGACCCAAATATTGAGTGGGACACTTGTCCAACCCTTGCAACTCATATATAAGGCAAAATTCTGATTCATTATCAACTAACTAGCTCATTTCAACATTTACAAAGTGTAGAAAATATAGTGATAGAGAGAGAGGCTCTCGGCTACAAGCTGGCCGAGAACACCCTCCTCCAAATTGCTCCAAAAAAAATCAGTTTCTTAGGCAATTTAACTCCCCTAAAGGTGTATTAACGTGTAGCATTCATTGGAATAGAAAGAACAAGTGTTAAAATTCAAGAAGTGAAAGTGAAGGGCTAGCCTATTGAAGTGTTTAGTTACAAGATAAGAATGATCATTTTTCTTGTGTTGTATGATGATTTGAATGTATAATTCGTGCATGTTGTTGTTGTTTTGTTGTTGTGGTTGAAGTTGAGGTGAGCCGTGAGCTTGGGTGAAGCCATTTTGGTCTCATTTTGCATGTATTGTTGATGGGTTGAACGTGTGTCAACATATGTAAATGAACAAAGATTGTAGAAGTATGTTTATGATGTTGCATGTTGGTATTGGACTGTTTTTCTTGAAGTTGAAGTGGGCCGTGTGTTGTAGACTTAAATGGAATCATGCTTAATCTTCTTGTACATGTATTGGGAATGAATTGAATGTGTTGTAGTGTGGATAAATGGATGAAAATCATGAAGTTGTTGTAGTTGTGTTGAAGCCGTGTAGGGGGTTGTTTTAGAGGAATTTATGGATTGTTTTGTGTCATGTTTTGATTGTTGTTGTTATGGACATTGTGGTGTATTGTATGCATTATGAATATGTGAATTGAGGTGTTAAAGAAATGAATCATGTTGAAGGGGGGAAACAGTCCAAACCGTGGACTATTTTAATGCTAGGAGTGAATTAGTGTATGTTGAATGTTGATTATTGTTATGAACGTATACTGAAAGTGAAGTTTAATGATTCAAGTTGAAATTGAAATGGTTTGTGGGCTGTTGTAAGAGTTAATATGATGCTAAAACAGTTCCAATAATCGTATAAGTAATGTTGTAAACGTGTTGTTGTCGTTGTAGTTGAAGTTGGAAAATTGCGAAGCGAAAATGGTAATGTTGTGTGTGCTGTTTGGCCGTGGATAAGGGCCTGTTTTAAATGATGTACGGACTGTCCAAAGTTCCCTTAAGTCATGTTTAAACAAGTTCGGATTGATACATGAAAGAATGACTAACAATATTAGCTTGTAGTACTAGTTGGTTTGAATGCGAACGAAACGTCGTCTAAATGTTGGAAAGGGATTGTTAACGTTAAAATACATATTGAATTCCCTCGTAGACTAATTGTAGCTCTTGATATCTTGATATAGGATAAGTACTATTGGGCAGCAAGTACAAGTTATAATACGACTAAACGCTAAAGGTATGTAAAGCCTATTCCTTCTTTATTTTGGCATGTCCTAGACGTAAGTAAGAAATGATATGAACCTTGGGGTAAATTCTACTCTCTAGTTCCAAGCATGACTTATGATTCTATTCATCCCGTAATGTTATGGTCACGAGCCTACTATATGATTAACTAATGAATGATGTATCAAAGTTCCTACTCTTAAAGAATTGCATAATTAGAGGCATACTTGACTATCAAAAGTTACACCATGTCAAATTGATACATGTACATGAAATCTGAAACGTTCCTTGCTATAACTTGTAATGAGATTTAAAAAGAACTGAATATGATTATTATCCTGACACTTTAGAGCTGGTTAGTTACTTATCTATTGAGTCTCAAAAGATGATTTGCATGTATGTGGTTGCTTATTATTCTGCTCGTGCTTACCGCTATATCCTTCACTGAGTCCCAGGCCAGGACACGTTTTCGTGCGCATATTTACTATATTACTCACCGAGCCCCTCACTAGAGGGTCGGGACACGTTATATATATATATATATATATATGATGATATGATGATATGATGACATGACGATATGGAGATGGCGGCCAGGAGGGCATATATTCCTTATTACCGAGTCCCTCACTAGAGGGCCGGGACACGTATATGTTTATGTTATGATGCTATGATTATAATTACCGAGTCCCTCACTAAAGAGCCGGGACACGTTATATATGTTATATACAGAACGATTATTCAGCCTTGGTTACAAAACTCTATATTGATATTGATATGAGAATGATACAGATGAAATATGTTCAAAGGCAAGTTTTATGAAATTCTGTTTGTTGCATTGGGTCCTACACACCTTGTCTCAGTATGAGTCTATTACTATATTTCATGCTTTACATGCTCAGTACATATTCCGTACTGACCCCCTTTTCTTCGGGGGGCTGCGTTCATGCCCGCAGGTACAGACGCTCGTTTCGGAGATCCGCCAGCCTAGGATATCTATTCAGCTACTTTGGAGTGCTCCTTTGTTCCGGAGCCTAGCTTGTGGTATAACTCCCTTTTGTTGTATATATATGTGTTTATTCGGGGTACGGCGGGGCCCTGTCCCGTCATATGATATTGTCATTACTCTTAGAGGTCTGTGGACACATGTGTGGGTCTGTATATAGTTGGTGTTGCGTTGTGTGGATATGACTTATGTTTGGGGCGTACCCATTCGTAGTGGCAGCCTTGTCGGCTTGCGTGTATATACATATGTTTGGGATGTTGTGTGTAGTGGCGGCCTTGTCGGCCTGCGTAGCTATATATATATTTGTTGTGGGAGCTGTGTATAGTGATAGCCTTACCGGCTTATGTGCGATATAAACTGTGAAAGTTGTAACACCTCAGGAGACAGGTGGCTTTGATATGCATATATGTGACAGCTTTAAAAATAATGTCTTGCCTTTGTATACGAATAGGACCTCGATATGCTAGTTGTGGATGATTATAGTTAACAGGTGATATGAGTGTCCAACTCGGGCACTAGTCATGGCCTACGGGGTTGGGTCGTGACAAAAGTGGTATCAGAGCGGTTCAATCCTCAGAGTGTCTACAGACCGTGTCGAGTAGACTCTTGTTTATAGATGTGTTGTGCACCACATTTATAAACATGAAGCTACAGGACATTTAGGGTGTCATCTTTCTTTCTCATTCTAGATCGTGCGATAGAGCTGTATTATCAGGATAAGCTTTCCCTAACAGATTGTTATGTTTACAGCGATGCCTCCAAAGAAGGCGACAGCCGCCCAGAAGGGCAAGTCGGTAGTTGGAGAGACCAGTCAGACTCGGAGGGTTACTAGGGCTTATTCCCAATATGTGTCTGAGATTAGGCTTCAGTCAGCGAGCTCCGCTACACCACCATTATCAGAGGAGCCTAGGGCAGCAGCAGCTGTAGGTCAGGAGACAGATTTACCACCAGCTCCTGAGGTTCCAGCACCTGAGCCTCCAGCTCCCCAGCCAGGGGCGGAGGATAGGGCTATGCGTGACGCAGTACAGTTATTGACCAGGTTGGTATCGGGACAGGCTCGCAGACGCGGGTTAGGAGGTGATTATGCGGACAGACACGATAGTTTGAGGGTCCGTGATTTCTTGACTTGTAACCCCCCAGAATTTTATGGGTCGAAGCCCGCGGAGGATCCACAGGAGTTTATTCGACAGATGCTGCGTACGTTGCGGGTGACTAAAGCTTCCGAGACTGAGTCGGTTGAATTGGCTTCATATCGGTTGCGTGATGTGGCAGTTAATTGGTATGAGTCCTGGGAGTTGTCCAGGGGTGAGAATGCTCCACCAGCAGTATGGGATGAGTTCATGGAGGCTTTTCTGGGTCACTTTTTGCCTCCGGAGAAGAGGCGAGCCAGAGTTGACAGATTTCTACACCTGAGGCAGAATGGTAGAAGTGTTCGAGATTATAGCCTCGAGTTTGATTCACTGGCTAGGTACGCGCCCACTATTGTAGCTGACATGGCAGATAGGGTGCATCGTTACGTAATGGGGCTGGATAATTACTTGATTGTTAGATGTATGGCAATGGCTTCTCAACCCGGTATGGATGTCGCTCGAGTGCAGGCATATGCACAGGGGGTTGAGGAACGGCAGAGAGGGCGTCGATTTGATAGGAGAAGGACAGGGGTCAGCATAAGAGAGTTAGATCAGCTGGGTACTTTTCTGGTGACTCTCAGGGCAGGCAGCCCCAACAGCAGTATAGTAGATATCCTTCCCAGCCGGCACGGAGTACACCTCCACGATCTACTGGTAAGAGGTTTGATAGCATGGGGCATTCGGGGGCTGGTCAAAGCTCCATGACTTCAGGTTTCCAGATGCACAGGAATACAGGCCAGATGAGACCACCTATACCTCCGTGTCCTCGATGTGGCAGACGTCATCCCGGGGAATGCCGTTTCATTACTGGTGCTTGTTTCTCTTGCGGCCGTCAGGGCCATACTATAAGGGAGTGTCGATTTGGGGGAGGTGCAGGTGGCGCAGCTCAGCCTACGGGATCAGTTGCTGGTTCTTCCTCTTCAGTGGCTATGCGCCCTATGGGGCAAGGTATTCCGACACCAGCAGGCCGCAGCAGAGGCCGTGGAGGGACTTCCAGTTCTGGCGGTCCTTCAAACCGCATATATGCTTTATCCAGCAGACAGGATCAGGAGGCGTCGCCAAATGTGGTCACAGGTATACTATCGATTTTCTCCCGAGACGTATATGCATTGATAGACCCAGGCTCCACATTATCATATATTTCCCCTTTTGTTGCTAGTAAAATTGGGATAAGATCTCAATCTATAGAACCATTAGAGGTAGCTACACCGGTAGGGGATTTTATCTTAGCAATACTAGTGTATAGAGATTGTTCGGTGGTTATATATAATCGTTGTACCAAGGCAGATTTGGTAGAGCTAGATATGATTGGGTTCGATGTTATTATGGGGATGGATTGGTTAGCTTCCTGTTATGCTAACGTCGATTGCAGAGGCTAAGTAGTTCGGTTTCAGTTCCCAGGGGAGCCAATTATAGAATGGAAGGGGGACACAGCATCGCCGAGGGGTAAGTTTATTTCATACCTCAAAGCAAGGAAGATGGTTAGAAAGGGCTATATTTATCATCTGGTTCGTGTACATGACTTGAAAGCAAAAGTACCGACTCTCCAGTCAGTCCCAGTGGTTAATGAATTTCCAGATGTGTTTCCAGAGGAACTTCCAGGCCTTCCTCCTGAACGTGAGATAGAGTTCACTATAGATGTATTGCCAGACACTCAGCCCATATCTATTCCTCCTTACAGAATGGCACTTGCAGAATTGAAAGAATTGAAGGACCAACTGAGAGATCTATTAGAGAAGGGCTTCATTAGACCCAGTACATCACCTTGGGGCACACCGGTATTGTTTGTAAGAAAGAAGGATGGGTCGCTGCGGATGTGTATTGATTATAGGCAGCTGAACAAAGTAACAATAAAGAACAGATATCCCCTCCCCAGGATTGATGATTTATTTGACCAGTTGTAGGGTGCTAAGTATTTTTCAAAGATAGACTTGCGGTCAGGTTACCACCAGGTGCGGGTAAAGGAAGCAGACATTCCGAAGACTGCATTCAGGACCCGATACGGACATTATGAGTTTAAAGTGATGTCTTTTGGGTTGACCAATGCTCCAGCCGTGTTTATGGATTTAATGAATAGAGTGTTTAAGCCATTTCTTGACTTGTTCGTGATTGTATTTATTGATGATATTCTGGTCTATTCCCGATCTGAAGAAGAGCATGCAGATCACTTGAGGACAGTACTCAGGATACTCCAGCACCAGAAGTTATATGCTAAGTTCTCTAAGTGTGAATTCTGGTTGACTTCAGTAGCGTTTCTGGGGCATATTGTTGGAGCAGACGGTATTCGGGTAGACTCGCAGAAGATTGAGGCAGTGAAGACTTGGCCTAGACCTACGACGCCTACTGAGGTACGTAGTTTTCTGGGGCTGGCAGGGTATTACAGGAGATTTGTAGAAAAGTTTGCTTCGATTTCAGCGCCTTTAACAAGGCTAACACAGCAGGCAGCTGAGTTCCAGTGGACCGATTCTTGTGAACGAAGCTTCCAATTATTGAAGGACAAGTTGACTACAGCTCCAGTTCTAACTCTTCCTGAGGGGCCAGATGGCTATGTTATTTATTGTGACGCTTCAGGTGTTGGGCTAGGTTGTGTATTAATGCAGCATGGCAGAGTTATAGCCTCTGCCTCCCGGCAACTCAGGAAGCACGAACGAAATTATCCTACCCATGATTTGGAGTTGGCAGCGGTGATTCATGCTTTAAAGATATGGAGACATTATCTATATGGCGTACATGTTGATATTTATACAGATCATAAGATTCTCCAGTATATCTTTAAGCAGAAGGAGCTGAATTTGCGGCAAAGGAGATGGCTAGAGTTGCTGAAAGACTATGATGTTGATATTCTATATCACCCAGGAAAGGCCAATGTTGTAGCAGACGCACTCAGTCGTAAATCTATGGGTAGTTTGGCAGATGTGCCACCAGGGCAAAAAGAGATAGTCCACGAGGTTTGTCAGCTAGCTAGTTTGGGAGTTCGTTTGGTTGATTCTGATAACGGCATTTTTGTGCGAGGTGTTGCTGAGTCCTCTATTATAGAAGAGGTGAAGAGACGTCAGTATGAGGATCCTATTCTTGTACATTACAGAGATACAGCATTTCAGAAGGACGAGACCCCATTCAAGATTTCATCTGACGGAGTACTACGATACAGAGGCAGATTATGTGTACCTGAGGTTGCAGGCTTAAGGCAACAGGTTATGGGGGAGGCACACTATGCTCGTTATTCTATTCATCCAGGGTCAACAAAAATGTATCATGACCTTAGGTGTTTGTATTGGTGGGATGGTATGAAAAAGGACATAGCAGAATTTGTGGCCCAGTGCCCAAATTGCCAACAGGTGAAAATCGAGCACCAGAAGCCTGGGGGACTATTGTAGGAGATGGAGATTCCGACCTAGAAATGGGAGGTAATCAATATGGATTTTGTCACGGGTTTACCTCGCACTCCACGGAAATATGACTCTATCTGGGTCATCGTTGATAGATTGACAAAATCAGCCCACTTTCTTCTAGTCAGGACGACGTATTCATCTGAGGATTACGCCAAATTGTATCTTAAGGAGATAGTGAGACTTTATGGGGTTCCCACAGCTAATATCTCTGATAGAGGGGCCCAGTTTACAGCTAACTTCTGGAAATCCTTCCAGGAGGGATTGGGGACACATGTGAGTCTCAGCACGGCATTTCACCCTCAGACTGACGGACAGGCCGAGCGTACCATTCAGACGCTACAAGATATGTTACGGCCCTGTGTCATTGATTTTAGGGGCAGCTGGGATGATCACTTGCCGCTGATCGAGTTTGCCTATAATAACAGCTACCATTCTAGCATTCAGATGGCACCGTACGAAGCTCTATATGGCAGGAAGTGTAGATCCCCTATAGGCTGGTTTGACGTTGGTGAGACTAAGCTAATAGGCCCAGATATGGTTCAGCAGGCTATCGATAAGGTGAAGCTTATTCAGGAAAGATTACTGGCAGCCCAGAGTCGGCAGAAGTCATATGCAGATAATCGACGTCGACACTTGGAATTTCAGGTTGGCAATTGGGTGTTCTTGAAGGTGTCACCCATGAAGGGTGTTATGAGATTCGGCGAGAAAGGGAAGTTGAGCCCGAGATACATTGGACCTTATCAGATTATCCGTAAGGTAGGCCAAGTTGCCTACGAGTTAGATCTACCAGCGGATTTAGAAGCAGTACATCCGGTCTTCCATGTGTCAATGCTTTGGAAGTACATAGGCGATCCTTCCAGGGTGTTTCCTGCAAATGATGTCCAGGTAACAGAGGAGCTATCATACGAAGAGCAGCATATAGCCATCTTGATCGACAAATCAGAAGGCTGCGAACTAAAGACGTGGCTTCGGTTAAAGTGTTGTGGCGGAACAATAATAGGGAGGAGATGACTTGGGAGGCTCAAGAGGAGATGAAAAAGAAATATCCTCACTTGTTTTCCACGCCTACAGGTAATCTAAACCCCCTTGCTTGATTGTGTTAATTGTCTGCTCAATCTATATGTTAGCGATAAGGAACACCCTTCCCAAGACTCTTATAGAACCCGACGGGATAAAATCAACATTCGAGGACGAATGTTCTAAAGGGGGGGATGATGTTATATCCCATATTTTCATACATTGGGACGTTTTAAACTAAACGCGACAAGTTAAAGACAAGACTATTTTAAGATATGAAGTAGATACTTTAACTTCCGGTTTCGTTTCAAGTCACAAGTTACCTACAAATTTCATTTGGTATAGAAGCATTAATGGAAAATTGGGATTAAATTAACCATGGTTAGATTATTAAGTGGGATTGGGAAACAAAAATCAGTCTACTAAACAAGCCAAAGTGGCCGTGTAAGTATAGTGGAATGGTCAAAGAATAGTTGACCCAAATATTGAGTGGGACACTTGTCCAACCCTTGCAACTCATATATAAGGCAAAATTCTGATTCATTATCAACTAACTAGCTCATTTCAACATTTACAAAGTGTAGAAAATATAGTGATAGAGAGAGAGGCTCTCGGCTAAAAGCTGGCCGAGAACACCCTCCTCCAAATTGCTCCAAAAAAAAATATCAGTTTCTTAGGCAATTTAACTCCCGTAAATGGTAGTTGTAGTTGTTGTTGTCGTTGTAGTTGAAGTTGGAAAATTGCGAAGCGAAAATGGTAATGTTGTGTGTGCTGTTTGGCCGTGGATAAGGGCCTGTTTTAAATGATGTACGGACTGTCCAAAGTTCCCTTAAGTCATGTTTAAACAAGTTCGGATTGATACATGAAAGAATGACTAACAATATTAGCTTGTAGTACTAGTTGGTTTGAATGCGAACGAAACGTCGTCTAAATGTTGGAAAGGGATTGTTAACGTTAAAATACATATTGAATTCCCTCGTAGACTAATTGTAGCTCTTGATATCTTGATATAGGATAAGTACTATTGGGCAGCAAGTACAAGTTATAATACGACTAAACATTAAAGGTATGTAAAGCCTATTCCTTCTTTCTTTTGGCATGTCCTAGACGTAAGTAAGAAATGATATGAACCTTGGGGTAAATTCTACTCTCTAGTTCCAAGCATGACTTATGATTCTATTCATCCCGTAATGTTATGGTCACGAGCCTACTATATGATTGACTAATGAATGATGTAGAGAAGTTCCTACTCTTAAAGAATTGCATAATTAGAGGCATACTTGACTATCAAAAGTTACACCATGTCAAATTGATACATGTACATGAAATCTGAAACGTTCCTTGCTATAACTTGTAATGAGATTTAAAAAGAACTGAATATGATTATTATCCTGACACTTTAGAGCTGGTTAATTACTTATCTATTCAGTCTCAAAAGATGATTTGCATGTATGTGGTTGCTTATTATTCTGCTCGTGCTTACCGCTATATCATTCACTGAGTCCCGGGCCAGGACACGTTTTCGTGCGCATATTTACTATATTACTCACCGAGCCCCTCACTAGAGGGCCGGGACACGTTATATATATATATATATATATATATATGATGATATGATGATATGATGACATGACGATATGGAGATGGCGGCCAGGAAGGCATATATTCCTTATTACCGAGTCCCTCACTAGAGGGCCGGGACACGTATATGTTTATGTTATGATGCTATGATTATAATTACCGAGTCTCTCACTAAAGATCCGAGACACGTTATATATGTTATATACAGAACGATTATTCAGCCTTGGTTACAAAACTCTATATTGATATTGATATGAGAACGATACAGATGAAATATGTTCAAAGGCAAGTTTTATGAAATTCTGTTTGTTGCATTGGGTCCTACACACCTTGTCTCAGTATGAGTCTATTACTATATTTCATGTTTTACATGCTCAGTACATATTCCGTACTGACCCCCTTTTCTTCGGGGGGTTGCGTTCATGCCCGCAGGTACAGACGCTCGTTTCGGAGATCCGCCAGCCTAGGATATCTATTCAGCTACTTTGGAGTGCTCCTTTGTTCTGGAGCCTAGCTTGTGGTATAACTCCCTTTTGTTGTATATATATGTGTTTATTCGGGGTACGGCGGGGCCCTGTCCCATCATATGATACTGTCATTACTCTTAGAGGTCTGTGGACACATGTGTGGGTCTGTATATAGTTGTTGTTTCGTTGTGTGGATATGACTTATGTTTGGGGCGTACCCATTCGTAGTGGCAGCCTTGTCGGCTTGCGTGTATATACATATGTTTGGGATGTTGTGTGTAGTGGCAGCCTTGTCAGCCTGCGTAGCTATATATATATTTGTTGTGGGAGCTGTGTATAGTGATAGCCTTACCGGCTTATGTGCGATATAAACTGTGAAAGTTGTAACACCTCAGGAGACAGGTGGCTTTGATATGCATATATGTGACAGCTTTAAAAATAACGTCTTGCCTTTGTATACGAATAGGACCTCGATATGCTAGTTGTGGATGATTATAGTTAACAGGTGATATGAGTGTCCAACTCGGGCACTAGTCACGGCCTACGGGGTTGGGTCGTGACAATAGGCCTCCCTCCGGAATCGAACATCCATAAGTTGAGCATAAATTCGGATTGTAAACTCGTGGAAAAAAAGGCTCCCAGTATCAACAAAGCGCAGTCAGTTCATTAAAGGGGAGGTATCCCAAATTGTTAAGTGGGGAGCAGTACGAGAGGTAAAGTACCCCGATTAGCTGGCTAACATAGTGTGTACTCCCTAAAAGCCCGACAGTTTTCAAATGTATTTAGACTTAAAATTTTAAATAAACCATGTTTGAAAAGCTCATACCCCATGCCCCGCCTGGACAAAACGGTTAATTCAGTGGCTTGGCACGAACTGCTCAATTTTCCGAATGCGTTTTCAGGATTCAACCAAATTCGGTTGGACCCCGCGGACCAGGAAAAGACTTCATTCATAACTGAGCACGGAACCTATTGCTAAAATTTCATGTCCTTTGGCTTAAGAATGAAGGGACCACTTTCCACCAATTGACCAATCGGATGGTCCAAGGCAAGCTAGGTCAAAGTGTGGAACTTTATTTGCATGATATAATTGTTAAGTCCCTGGAGACAGAGGAAACTATAAGACATTTACAGGAGTCATTCGATATCCTTCGCACCCACACCTTAAAGCTAAATCTAAAATAATACATCTTCTGCGTGGGCTTTGATAAATTTTTGGGGTACATAGTGTCAAACCAAGGCATCGAGGCCAACCCAAATCATATCCGGGCAATCAAGCAAAGCCCATACATGCTTGGTAACACCAGAGAAGTATAGCAGTTTACTGGAAAGGTAGTCCCTCTAGGAGGTTCATATCAAGGTCGACCGAATGTTGCCAAAAGTTCTTTAACATATGGAAAAAGAAGAAGGATTTCGAATGGACTCTGGAATGCACGCAGGCACTAAAAAACTTAAAAAAGTACCTGTAAAAGTCGCTGCTACTCGTGAGGCTAGAGGTAGGAGAACCTTTGCTGATCTATTTGGTCGTTTTAGAAATAGCAATAAGTGATGTGTTAGTCCGCGAGGAAAAAGGTACTCAATCGCTTGTTTATTATACCAGTAAGGCCTTATTCGAGGTCAAAATCCGTTATCCGCATCTTGAAAAGCTTGCCCTGGCTCTAGTAGTCGTGGCTCGAAAGCTTAGACCATATTTTTAATGTCACCCGATATACATTGTGATGATTTTTTCTTTGATGAACATCTTGCACAAACCTAAGCTTTCAGGGCAGGTTGGAGAGTTGGTCAATCAAAATATGCAGATACGATATCACTTATGGACCCCGGACTACCATTAAATCGTGAACTTTGGCAGAATTTATGGTCGATTACAGTCCGGGTATGATGCACTATGCTCAGAAAGAAGCGGCTCGATTATCCGAGGCCGCTTCCGGAAAGTGGGCCCTGTATACGAACAGGGCAGCTAACACGAAGGGCACGGGGCTGGGAAACATCCTGATCGCCTCATTAGGGGCTATAATCAGGCAAGCCATCAAATGATTACCTTTAACTAACAATAAGGTCGAGTATGAGGCCGCGATTGCAGGTTTAGAGCTGGCTCAAGCGCTCAGTGCTGAGAATGTGGAACTGAAAAGTGACTCTCAACTGATCATAAATCAGATCCTAGGCAAGTACGAGGCGAAGGATGATCAGATAGGGGAATATCAAAGCAGAGTTGTGAAACTGTTGACTCATTTTCGATAATCAAAAGCCACCCAAATTAGTCAAGAAATGAACACCGAAGCTGAAGCCTTGGCAAACCTGGGTTCTTCGACTGGGCTGACCGAGGCAGGAACGGACTCCATTGTCCATCTACTACATTTCGTCCTCGACCCCAATTTGCATGAGGTAAATAACACAATTTTGACATAGGACTGGCGGACTGATATCGTGAATTACCTACAAAATGGGACTCTCCCCAAAGATATTAAAGTCATGCGAGCTATAAGAGTCAACGCGGCGTGACACTGCATGCAGGAAGGAGAGTTGTATCGCAGGTCGTAGCTTGGCCCCCTAGCCAAGTATCTTAGGCCGGCGTAGACAGAATACGTGATGTGGGAAGTACACGAAGGTAGCTACGGGAACCATACCGGGGATGAATCACTAGTCCAAAAAATAGTAAAGGCTGGATATTATTGGTCCCGAATGGAAGAAGACGCTAAAGCCTTCATTCAAAAATGTGACAAATTCCAACGACATTCTCCTATGATCCACCAACCTGCCGAATTACTCCACTTAGTGGTAGCCCCATGGCTATTTTTAAACTGAGGGGTGAATATCGCGGGACCAATTCCATGGGCTGCAGGGGATGTAAGACCTTGCTGACATTGATGGATTACTTTCTAAAATGGTAGAGCGAAGGCATATAAAAAGATCCAGAGAAGGAAATGATAGACTTCATCTGGGACCATATCATATGCAGCTTTGGGGTGCCAAAAAAAATAACATGCGATAATGGCCCTCAATTCACCGAGTTAAAGGTCATTAAGTTCATGGAAGGATTGAAAACTAAACGGATAGCCTCTTCGCCATATTATCCTTGCACGAATGGGCAAGCAGAGTCCACCAACAAAATTTTGGTCTAGAACATCAAGAAAAAATTGGAAAACACTAAGGGAAGGTAGCCAGAGGAATTTCCCGGGGTGCACTTGGCGTACAGGACCACGACTAAACAAGCACCGATGAATGAACCTAGCATCAGATATGCTCAGACCACAGAGGAGTATAACAAGGAAGCAATGATGGTCAATTTGGATCTGCTATAAAAACACATGGAGATGGCCCTCATATGGATGGCAGTGCAAAAATAGAGGGTTGAGAGATACTTTAATAGGAAAACAAATTTGAGGCACTTTAAAGTCAGATACTACGATCTCTGGAAGGTCACTCTCACAACACGGGACGTTACTGCTGGCAAGTTGGAGCCTAATTAGGAAGGCCCGTACCAGATAATGGGGATCGTAGGTAAGGGATCTATCAGATCAAGGAAAAGCATGGAAAGGAATTAAAGAATAGCTATAACATCAGCCACCTCAAGAGATTTTACCTCTGACGAGGCAACAGGTATGATCAACATCTTTTGTCTTATATTGACTTGTTTCCTCTCCTTGACGAGGACTACCCTTGAAAGAGTATCTCCGGATCGGAAGAAAGAGGGTTGAAGATCTGTGTTGCACTCTTTTCCTTAATCGAATTTTTATCCCCAATGAGTTTTACCAACAAGGTTTTTAATGAGGCAACAATCCAAAAGTGTATCATATCTAACCAATGATGAAGTTTTTCGGAAATCCAGCTTGATGCCTAAGGTCCAATGGGAAAGGGGTACTAAACAAACCAGTGGGGCTGATAAATCTCAGAATTCCTTAGAGACACACCCATCTAAATTGAGACACCTAGTAATCAGTGGCCACGCCTTGCTTTCTCTTATTTATACACCTTATTAAGGTTCTGTAATAGTCCTGGACTGGCTTATGTATAAATGGGATGGTTTATCCCTTCAAACTTCAAGAATGCAATAAGGATTCTTACTTATTCCCCCAAGTTATTGGTAACAAGGCAACTTTTAAAACTCAAAACGTTCTGGGCAAAACAGAACTCGTAGGCCACGCGGCCCCGCAAAAACTGCTTCTAACACACAAAAAGCCTTAGATCCTCAGAGCGTGCAGGTTCCATGAACCTTTGTGCCATTAAATAAGGTCGAGACGTCCTCCTCATCAGCACTGAAATCAAAGGGCCCTACTTTATTGTGAATAAGACGAATAATCGCGATCACAAAAAGTGTTTCCGAAAGTGACATGTCCGGACTAAGTTAAAAATGTTGGCCTCAAACACTAGACGCAAAAGAAAGGGTCAACATTTCCCAACTTAAACACCAACACCCAAATATGAACATAGTTCCGGAAGAAGGGCATAGCAGTCACACCCTGACCGTTAAGTGTTAAAAATAAAAAAGCCAACAGGTCATTAATGACCACAATTGTTGCAAAGAAAACGCATGTCAAAGCGTAAAAGTAAATATAAGGTTGGTAGCAAACGGGCGAATGTCATTCATAGTAAGCATAAAAAAATAAAAGGGCCCAAAGACCCAGACAAAAACATTCAAGGGGGGACACACAGGTCCTAATATCCAACAAAATAGTAAAACATAATCAAACATTAGAGTGGTGTGCAGGCCAAAACACCTATTAAGGGCACGACGGCCCGCAAGACATAAACATAAGCTAGGCAGGGGAGGAACATCTTCACTTTCTGAGAAGTAGCAAAGGCATCGGAAGAAGAGGGTGTCTTATCACAGAGGTCATCCAAGGCTGCTTCGGCGGCTGCTACATCCACATCGAAATCTAACAGGGCTAAAAACATGTCTGTAATATGACCCTTATGAACCTCTAAGAGAGTATCTGCCCGGGTCTTTAAAACCACAAAGTCTTTATGATGTTGGAAGAATTTTTGTTAGCAGTCCGATGAAGTCGTAGCTGGTTAATACGAGCTCAGAGTTGAGCTCGGGAAGCCTCCAGCACTTAGGCCAGCCCTCGGGCAACTGACTCCTCTATTTCGGCTTGTGCTACCTTTTCTTGAAGCTCCTGATGAGAGGCCGTGAGATGTTAAAAAGCACTCTCCGTGTCAGACAAGGCATTCTTAGCTTCCTGCCACCTTGATACAAGGGCGGCCTGTCGAGACGAAAACCCAAACATATCGGCCCGCATGCACAAGTTTTTGGATTTCAACCTTCCCAATTCTCCAGACGTAGTAGAAGGCATTTTCTTGCCCAGATTGATGGCAGATATAGTGCTAGTATGGCCCTGCGTAAGGAAAAGAGATGATAACATGGAGATCCTTACGTAGCATAATAAGACCTTCATAGAAAGAAACCATTAAGTTCGTCCAGGTAAGAGAGGGAAATTGCCAAGCTAAGACTGAGCCCTTCTGTCGAAGGTGGTAGAGCTGAGGAGTCGACACTTGCATCACCAGGCGTACCCTCGGCATCCTTGGGTCCAATACTCCTTGGCGAACCACCACGTTCTCGATAGCAACATTAGAAGCTCTCCTGGTATTCCCACCAGCAGTCTCCCCCTCTTAACCTTCAACCAAGTTCACCACGCCTTGAATAACCTCTTGCCAGTATTAAATGAGCCTGCTGAGTGTCCTAACCTGAGAACCAATCCCTCCGACGGAAGAAGCGCAAACATCACCCAAAGACCTTTGTTTGCGAGAATCAGAGGCAACGGCTGCAATTTGTTCAATATTGGTGCAAGCTTCATTCCGGGAGGGAATCCTCCGAGATGAAGATCCCTGAACAGGAAAGCTTACATAAGAAAAAGTATATGGAAGTCCGGTTGTGGGAGGATTTGATTAAAATAAAGTAACACAAGGAAAATGTTCTCTCACTCACTATGGATCTTGCCCCTCCAACAGTTGGCAGAAATACTCCTCTGGGTCCTCTCGACCCTGAGAGATGCGTGCAGGATAACCACACTCGGCTAAAAAGGTTGGGCAAAAAATCTTATTCAACCGTGGTCACTGTAAATAAGAGCAATGTACAGATTAAAGGTGCCACCTGTCAAAGTAAAAGAGGGATAACAAAAAAGCAAAGAAATACGTACGAGCATGATTCCATTGTTTCGGTAACGGATCAGATGACACAGCATGCAAGAGATTAGTGCGTATCGTCACAGCTCGGTTGTACCAGCCATGGTCCTGATCATCCTCAGCACTGGTAATCAAGCATCGAGAGCCTCGAGAGGCTAAATGAATCCCTCCCCCTCCCTCCGAAACGTGCGAGGGAAGTATGGGTGAGTCAGATGGTCCAAAGTGAAAGCGAGCCCGACTAAGTCAGCTAGGTACTGAATACATTAAATTATTCTCCAAATTTGAGGCACCAATTGAACGATGCAAACCCGGTAATGGCGGTCGAATGCCTCAGTCACATCATGCATGGGCAGGGAAAAACCAATGGTGAATAGGTAAGTATAAATCATTAACATACCGACAGCATGATAAGAAATGTCGGTGTCTTCAGGGGCCAAGAGAATCTCAACTTCGACTGGATCCAGTGATTAGGGAATATCTCCATAACAAACCTCAATTGTTGACTCACATGGAAATCCTTCGAAAAATTGAGGATTGGGGGAATGATGTCGGCAGTAGTCGACCCCAAGCTGGGTATCGGCGGAGGAATTGGTCTCGTTTTCTTGGTCAAAAGGTGCATCAAAAGCCCTGTCCAATCAGTCCTCTATAGGAATGGGGATTTAGTGTTGGGAAGAAGATGAGGAGCTAGACATTATTCTTTTGAGGGAAAGAAATCAAGAAAGGGAGAAGGAAAAATCAGAAGCAGATAGTGAAGGCTTAACGTAATGATGTTCTAAGGAGTTTGTGAGTGAAATTGGTGGATTAGTTTGCAGTATAAATAGGGGAAGGAGTAATCATTGGCCTCGATTGACGAAACGGCATGCCTGATCCTATAATGGTCATTCGCTGCCTCTGAAACCGTGCCGCCGAATGAATGGACGAGTGCATTAAATGTTGTCCTAACATATGTCTAATCGTGGGAAAAGTGGTTGTGTTTCACTAGTTTCCCACGTAGAATTTGAAAAAGATAGATGTGGCTGTGTTTCACTAGTTTCCCACGTAGAATTTGAAAAAGATAGACTCTTACACTTCCCAGGATGATGTTATGGAGGACCCGATAAGTGGAGGACTATCTGTATTGGTTGGAAAACTCACCCATGGTCAGTTTGTCTGACCGGGTACTCAGGAGGTCGGGGGGATACATACAGCTGTCCTCCACTCCTACAAACTCCTATCATGTTTACCGATCTCGATCAGAGCGTCACATCATACACGAACGTTGGGGTCACATCAGCCGTACTTTGGGGATTGAAAAGTCCAATTTTGGCTTATATAAGGATAGCTTAGAATAGAAGGAAGATCATCTTGCTCACATTTTGTAAACCCATCTCTCTTTTCTCTTAAAAGGAATATAGACAAGAACATGCATTGTGAATCTGTTTTTCCTCTTGGCTCATTTTCTTGTATTAGCTATGTCCGTGCTCGCTGCAACTCCAAGCCGGGATTCTAAAAGAGTTTTCAGGATTGGATACAACTCAATTGTGTTCAAACCCTATAAAAAAATCTCTAACTAATTTTCAGATATAATTCGTTTTCACCGAAAAACAAAAAGGACACTCATTAAGTATAATTATAAAGTTCAATTGCTAGTCCACATGGTTGATTGCTAGCTCGTGCCGATTAAGCATGTAACTTTGTCTTAATTTACGTGTAGACTACCTATGATCTATTAACTCTTATGTGATTGGAATTTGGGTATCCGTACGCTACCATATTTGAATTATTTTCATCTTTCCTAAACTTCAATTTTAAGATTTTCTTTAGTTCTTAAAGGGTATAAAAGTCAAACAATATGTTAAGGCTATTTTAGTCAACCAACATTTATATTCGTGCTTTTAAAATAACTAGTTTCTATGAACATGCTTCGCATGTTATTCCAAGTCAATCATAACAAAATATATTGAGTAATTTAGTTCAGTTTTGGCATATCTTTATTTTCTAAACGAAATAAAATTAATCATAAAAACTAAAATAGAGTATATATCTATTTTTTAAAAATTTTGTCCTTCAATTTCAGTCAGCTTTCATCACTTCATAGGTAGCCTGACATTTCGCATTTGACATTCATGTTTTTTAATAATAAATAAATACTCCTATTGTGGATTTAAAAAGTATAATAATAGAATGAAATCATTGAAATTCTAGGAGATTTTTTTTATTAGGTAAAAGTATTTTAAAAAAATAATAAAGAAAAGATGTATCTACCTTGTCACCAAAAAAATCCTATTAAAAGAAGGGATACAGTCAAACCTCTTTATAATGGCAGTGTTTGTCCGAAAATTTCATGGTTGCTATAGTGAGGTGTTGTTATGTATGTATACTGTCCTTTGATGTTTAGATCTCATTTAGCTGTTATAAACAAAAGTACGTAAATAATTATTTTTTGTAATTTCTATGTTATAAACAAAATAATATATACTTGTTAATTTTAAAATCTCAATTGATTGTCATTTCTCATTAATTAAAAATTGAAAAGACTAATAAATTACCAATAAATCGATAACTAATTGTACCATACCGATAAAATTAAAATCTAAGGAACATATGTATTTAAAATTAATTGAGAATTTAAATATTTCAAGTTTGATGTAAGAACTCTAAATTCTAGTCTCTTAGTGATAATATAATGTTTGAATTGACGAAGAATTTTGTCCAAACTTTCAGCAAAAGGAAATTTAATAGCTTTCTATTGAAGACTATCTAAGCTTAACAATTGACTCTTCTACTATGTACATGACATTAATGATGATTACCCTAAATATTGTAACATTTTATTTTTATACATAATATATTTCTTACAAAATATAATTACACAATATCTAAGTATGGCTGTTATAGAGAAGTAACTTTACAAATAGTGTACCACTATAATAAATGTCACTGCTGTTATAGGTAGAATGTTGTTATAGAGAAGTAAAATATAACATGAAAAATCGATTTCGGAGAAAAGCAAGCCGTTATAGTGAAATACTGTTATATCAAATGACAATTATAGAGAGGTTTGACTGTAATTGGGAGCTAAATGTAGACATATTGCCTAATGATAGATCCCTTGATCAACTCTCTAATTACTTACAATGAAGGAATTGCAATATTAGGCATCTGACGATTTAAGGAAAAAAGAATAACAAGAAATTTTGAGTACAATAGAATTGAAAGCGTCAGAGTAGTAAGATTAAATCTAATGTTAGTAGGTCTCAATAAAATAGCTACACGTTTGAACTTTGATTAAGATTAAGATTTTATGCAATTTCATATTAGGAGAAGTTTTGGATTTACATTTATCCATTATAGTACTATTTATTAACACATAATTTATCTTTAAAGGATATAAACGTCGTTCATTATTTGAAGGATATTTTGGTCAACCAATATTTGTATTCATGCTTTTAAAATAATATAGACTAGTTGCTATGTATGTGCGTCGCACGAATATGCCTTATAAAAATGATAACTGTAGTTTCTAGTACGAACACAAATTATTAAATCATGTTTTAGTACAAAATTGTGAGCAGAATACTGGTTGACTTCAACTTTCTAAATACTAAGAAAAATCCTAAGCTTTGCAATTTTATCAAATACGAATTTCTCTATTTTAACGAAAAAATTGAGTTTGAAAGAGTCAATCAATATTTCGGAGATATATTCGTTTATCCAAATTTTGCTTCACCAAATTCTTCTGCCGATATTCTCCCTCTATCTATTATATGCCATATCTGAAAAATTAACTTTAAGATATTATAACAGATTCAGGATTTGAAGTTTATGAATTCTTACAATAATCTCAACTTAATTTACAATAATAATTGGGTTCACAATTAAATTTATATAAATATTTAGTGGCTCTCTCTCTCTCTCTCTCTCTCTCTCTCTCTCTCTCTCTCTCTCTCTCTCTCTCTCTCTCTCTCTCTCTCTCTCTCTCTCTCTCTCTCTCAGAGAGAGTTATTGAATTCTCGTAAACCCATATATTGTACTTTGGCTTCGCCAACATATGTATCTTAGCTACTACAAATTAATGATGTATAAAGTGCACAAAAGATGCCTTGAAAGTTGGTGTTATTGGATTCACGTGAACCCGTATATAATACTAAAGTTAATTTCAATGTTTCATCAACGAACGAAACATATTTAACAAACACACAAAATTAAAAATCTAACTACAAGAGAGCATAATATCCATTCTAAGAGGTTTCGTTAAAAAATTAAACAAACAAAAAAGGAAGGACAAGTAGAGAAACATACCTAAAAGAGCTTATCACTGCTGGGCAAAAAATATAATGACCTAGAATACTAGAAATACACATTAGATAAGATTGGAAAGAAAAAAAAATAACAGAGAAGTAAACTTTCTTAGACATCAATTTTCTTGAATCTTGAAGCTAAAAAAACATATATCAATTTTCTAACACACACTGGCAAGGTAATTGAGACCGCGAGGAATTTGGTTTAGGCGTTATAGTTCTATTTATAAAATCGTTGGCTTTGTGTTTTCTGAATGAAATCAAATTGCATGACTTTCAAATAGAATCAAAATCCAATAAAAATTTATTTCACCAATCCTTACTCATCACTAAATCTTACACAATAAGCAATTCGTGTTCCATTGTAGTTCTAGTATCTACTTCTTCCACGTGCAGTTAAGTTCCTCTATAAATACAAACTCTTTATCATAATGTGTATTTTCAAATGTGTCCTTTACTTATTAGTTCTTATAAAATTTAATGTAAATAATTAAGGGCATAAAAGTTGATGAATATTTAGAGGATATTTTCGTCGTTCAACATTTACCGAAAATTATTCGTGCTTTTATTATATGTAAATGTAGATAGATAGATAGACATAGTGAGATGATATCATGGAGGGTTGCTTCAATCTTTCAATGAGACATTTCTCAGTCTTCCACGATACCATCATGATATATTTTATATATTGAGATGGTATCATGGAGGACCGCTTCAGTCTATCAATGAGACACTCTCTTAGTCCTCCATGATATCGTCATGGTATACAAATATACTGAGGTGGTATCATGGAGGACTACTTTAGTCCTTCTCTTATACCATCATTATATAAATATACTAAAATTGTATCATGGAGGAAGGAATTTGGGTGAGGTGGTACTCAAGTAAATATTTTTGACAGGCTAAGTAAAAGCGAAATAAGTATAGAGGAGGCATTGGGGGGTAAATATTTTGCATTTTAGGGATATTTGTGTTGGTTTTTCCCCATTTTTTTGGGGGGTGGGGAGGTGGGGGGTGGCTCAATGCCACATAATTTTAAAATATATATATATATATATATATATATATATATATATTTTTTTTTTTTTTTTTTTTTTTTTTTTTTTGAAAGAATAGGAGTTTGTGTTTGGCTAAATGATTTGGAATGTGCTTTTATTAGTTGTTTATGTTAAATCAATAATTTCGAAAAATACTTTTACGTGTCACTAGATATGAATTTTTGATAGAGTAATATTGTCCAAAAAATTTGAAAGCACTTATTTTTAGGAGAAATTAGGATGCGACCCTTCCCCAAACTCTGATAAAGCGGAATGTTTGGTATACGGAGCTGTCCTTTTTTAAAACAAAAACTAATTTCATTTTGGCAAAAACTCTTCTTCAAATGTTGAAGCAAATGTCCTTTATGAGACTTCAATTAATATTTTATTTTAAGTAAAATATGGAAACACAACAAATTGGCTTAGCTTGTAGGTTTATGTACTCCAAGTGGGTAGTGGGTACTTGTTCACTTCTATTCCAAGTATATTATGTTTAGACTTTTACTTGGAGAAGGTTGGTCAGAGAATATCTGATCAGATGGATTTATTTTTTCCCGGTTTATATAGGTTAAATCGTGGGGATAGATCAGGGATGCCCCCTCAAACGGAAAAGAAAAATTATCTGCCCATACCCCCATTACTTTTGTACTCTCAGAAAAAATTAAAAATATTTACCCAAGATGCCCCCCAGTTACCTCTAGCTATGATACCAAAATGGTATATAAATATACTGAGATTGTATCATGAACAATGCTTCAGTCCTTCTCTTAGCCCTCCATGATACCATCATGGTATATAAATATATTAAGATGGTATTATGGATGGTCATATTCGTATACCGTGATGGGATCATGAACAACTGCTTCAGTCCTTCAATGAAACGCTCCTCTATGATACCATCGTCTGACATACATATACTGTGATGGTATCATGAAGGACTGCTTCAGTCCTTCAATGAGACACTCCTCAGGACCATGATACCATCATGGTATATAAATATACAGAGATTATATCATGGAGAACTGTTTTTGTCCTTCTCTGATTCCTTCATGATATATAAATATATTGTGATGGTATCACGAAGAGGGAGGGATTTGACCGAGAGGTATGCCGGGTAATTACTTTCAGTCGATAGGGATAAAAGCGAAAATAGTTTGGAAGAGGGTATGAACGGATAGATATTTTGTATTTTGAGGGTAATTAGTGATGTTTTCCCTTAAATCATTGCTAGATGGTAAATCCAACTACCCATTAAGAAGACGATTATTCATTCATTCATTTCGATTTGTCTATTTGTTTAAGCATTACGGAGCAACTATAGCCTACTTCAATTCTTTTCTGATTTTTTTCCCTAAAGGGAAAAGGACAAAAAGGGTCTTCTGGCCCAAACTATTCCCACCGGATGACCGTGTTTTTTCAAATCCAAAAGTGTAGCCAGCGCGGCCTTTTGTGGCGACTTCAGTCGACACTAAAATTCTGCTGCAAAAAAAAGGACTATCAAGTCGCCACTAAAGATCAATTTGTTTTTATTTTTTTGGGTAAAAGCCACTGAAGATCCACTATGCATAGAAAATGTATCATACGTATAAAAAATGTATCATTGTTGTATAGAATATGTATTCCTACCATATATGTATAGAAAATGTATCATATTTTTTTATAATTGTTGTGTAATTTGTGTATAATAAATGTATCATCAACGTATACTAAATAATCATACATATATTATTCATTAGTATGTACATTATACATTGACTATACACTAATGATTCACATATTATATATATTCCATACATAACATGTATTATCAACGTATACTCACTAATCATACATATATCATACATTAGTATGTACATTATATATTGATTATACACTAATGATTCACATATGTATCGAAAATGTATATCTATAGAATCATAGGTTTGTATCATTATTGTGTAATTTGTGTATAATAAATGTATCATCAACGTATACTCACTAACCATACATATATTATACATTAGTTATACGTTGATTATACACTAATGATTCACATATTATACATATTCCATACATAAGTATAGAAATGTATCATTGTTGTATAATTTATGTATAAACTGTATCATCTTGTATAGAAAGTGTATCATATGTCTAGACAATGTATCATACATATAAAATATATAAACTGTATCATTCTTGTATAGAAAGTGTATATAAACTGTATCATTCTTGTATAGAAAGTGTATATATAATTCCAACATATGTATATAAACTGTATCATTCTTGTATAGAAAGTGTATCACATGTATAAAAAACATATCATACATATACGTATAGAAACTGTATCATTATTGTATAGAATATGTATCACTACTGTATATGTATAGAAAATGTATCGTACGTATAGAAACTGTATCATTATTGTATAATATGTGTATAATAAATGTATAATTGACGTATATTTTATGTTTAATAAATGTATAATTAAGGTATAATTTATGTTTGATAACTGTATAATTAATGTATACTTACAAATTTTATTAGTTTGTAGTTGATATATTTTAGTTTGTTAAGTTTTCGATGATGGTTACTTTAGTTAATTTATTTAGTTCTTCTTTTTTAATCCCTAGTAGAAGATACAAATTAAATGGAAGTTTGCAGCGAACCTTTTTAAAGTCGCCAAAAAAGTGTTTTGAGATATTTCTTGAAGGCTCAATTAACGTATAAATATACACATATTATACATGTTTTAAAATATTTGTTGAAGGCTCAATATGACATTTAACCTTTGGTGGAGACTTTTTGAATTGCCACTAAAAAAAAAAATTGATCTTTAATGGCGACAAAAAAAAGTCGCCACAGAAAGACTTTTTTTTTTTCAAAAGGCGCTTTGGCTGTTGGGCTGGCCAATGCTTGGGAATAGTTTGGGCCGGCCGGCAAACTCATGGTATTAAGCACAAATGTAGGCCAGATGTGGGATTACTTTGGCCTGTTGGCCATTGTATGTCCTTTTCCATTCCCTAAAAGAAGTATTGATCACAAATTCAAGTTAATATCTTTTTTAATATATTGTTTATAAGGGATTTAGGAACACTTAATTAATTAAACAACTCATCGAAACTCAGACGTGATTCGCCAGTTTGATTTGTGCCCTCTTGACCTCTAGAGTAGACTTGTGAGAAAAATAAATTCAGAAAAATATGACAAATATTAATAAATACTTTAAACAAAATGAAAATATGTTGTAAAATCAAGATAAAATAGTAACATTATAAAAGGATGAAAGCAATAGAAATAGAGACACAAGGGATGAGAACTTTCTTATTCATTCAAGTGTGTACAACATTATTCTCAATGCTTCTATTTATAGGGCTATATTGAGTAACATGAAAAGGTGTCATAAACATGGCATTTACCCTTGAGAAGGTGGGGAAGATTATGGGGTTGTAGGAAATAAATGAGGAGGTAGTGGATGTGTGGTGTTACTATACTTAATGGTAGAATTACACCTAGGAGTTGTGGACATCCACAATTAACTAATATTAATATTTACGACACTCCCACTTGGTTGTCCATTGATAGATATTATTCCTTATTAAAACCTTACTAGAAAAAATCCTGTGGGAAAAAAATCTAGTGAAGGAAAAAGAGTACACATATCTAGTAATACGCATTGCTAGCTGCCTCATTAAAAACCTTGTCAGGTAAAACCCAGTGGGACAAGACCTTGGCTAAGGGAAAAAGAGTACAGCGCGTATTATACTCCCCCTGATTAAAATGTTACTTAATTCTTGGAGACGACGCATCTCAATCTTGTATACCAACTTCTCAAATGTCGAGATTGGTAAGGTTTTAGTGAACATATCCGTCAAATCATCAATCGCGTGTATTTATTGAACATCTATTTCACCCTTCTGTTGAAGATCATGTCTGGATTAAAAACTTCGACATCGCTCTGTTGAAGATCATGTCTGGAATAAAAACTTTGGTGAAATGTGTTATGTTCTGTCTCCTTTGATATATCCTTCTTTCAATTGAGCTATGCAAGCTTCGTACAATATTGTTGAAATCTTTATTTCCAATTAAACATCATACTATTGCAAAATGCGTTGAATTATTGATCTCAGCCAGATACGCATTCCTGACTTGCTTTGTACGTAGCTATCACATTGGCAGGACTAGAATAAGTATCAATAATTGACTGTCATATAGAACGTCATAATGTGTCAGTATCCTCATATGCAAATCGGTAACTTGCTGGAAGAACAAACTTCATGTAATAATAAAAATAATGCCCTGCATTTTACATAACTAATAAAACCTTGATAATACTTGTTAGGATAAACAAATCTATATCAATTATTTCTTTTGTAGTATATAATCGATCATGATTCAATATACTCATCATTTTCATGAAGTCTAAATTATATTTATTATATCTAGAGACATCACAACCATCAGGGTACTCAATGGAATCGCACCATGTAAAGATTTCTTGAAGCTTTATTTTTGTAAACCTCATATGCTTCAGACCAATTTAAATCCATACAGATTTTCTTTCGTTTTCTATATAGTCATATTGACAACAATTAATTATACGCATTCAAAATTTTCATATATTGCTAGACTGATAAGAAACCCCGTTGCATCCACCACAGGAGAATACATACATCTCCATACAATAATGCCAGGACTTTTGCGAAAAAACTTTATGCGACAAGACATAAGCCGTGCTTTTATATTTATGGCTTTTATTTCTCATTTTACTTTCGCAAGAATCCATTTGTACCCCACTGACATTATACCTTGAGGTCCTTAGACTACAGGTCCAAAACATCACTTTTTTAAGTGAAACAAAATATACTTGAACTGCGTATTTTATTTGGCCAATCATTATATCTGTCTACATTTTTTGACAGATTTGAATTCAAGATCCTTATCACCATTTAATGTTGAGCGCTACATTATTTCAAAGATACCGTCGACGGTCATTTGATATCGGTTCCAATGCGACATAACTTATCGAGATCTCTTCACTTTTCAGGTACCTGAACCTTTCCCAAGGTTTTATTAAGTGTTATGTTATGGTGCTCTTTTGGAGCACTTGCCTCATTGTTATGACCATCTTGATCATTTGCTCCTCTTTGTCTTCAAGGAGTTTTATCTTTGGAACTGATTGGTCTATCGCCGTAGACTCTGTCCATCAAGGATTTTAATTCTAACCGGAGCATTTGCAGCTGGAATGTAATATTCACCTTTGGGTCAGCAAATGCATCTGGCAAACAACTGTGCTCTTAATATTACAATTGAGCAAACAACCTTGCAAAAATCAAATTGCAAGTTGATACCAATGCACATGTGACCATAACAAGATGCATCTATTAAAATCATATAATAGTAAATCGGTGCACATGGCAGGTGACGGGGCCATATATAAATATATATATCATCTTTTATACGTTCCAAAATCAGGGGACACAATCCCAACCTTAGCTGGTAGAATAATCAATTTGTCATCTTGAGAACAAGTAGCACAAGAGGATTCTTGAAGAATTTCTATTTCTTCAGTATATAACCACGTGAATTCTCAATAATTTTTGCATCACCTTTAAACCGGGATGGCCAACCGGTCATGCCAACAAACATTGCTTTCAGTCAACTTCTAGTTTACTATCGCATGTGACTCCATTATCATGCTTGTATTTGTGTAGTTCAAACAGGAGGAAAAGACGAGTAACCTTTCACATAAATACTTCTAACCCACTTCGATAGTAGTAATATAAAGATATTAAATCTTCTCATAAATTATAGTCTCCATATAATTCATATTTGACCAATGCCTTTGAAACTTAAAAATTTTCTTTTGAGACTTACTACAACACCAATATTATGAACAATTTCATTCCTCCGAGTAATGACAAAGTAGCTTTTTCAGAGCTCTCAATTAGTTATGTACTACCACATATTTCATAATGCCATCCGTTTGATGAACATCCTTTTAAGAATAATTATCAATATGGTCATGGCAAAAACCTTTATAAGCAAGACTTATTTCTTACTTTCACCTTTCGGTAATTCATGATAAGACTTACCACAATATTTATGACCTACTAAAAGTACATGGCCAATTACCTTTATAAAATTTCTTTATTCCTCTCAAACTTCCCGTAGAGGTGAGTTTTGGTATTTATTCAACGATACATGAGCACGTCCTTATCCATAGTTTTAGATATTTTCACTTTAAAAAATGAGCGAGCATTCACGATGCTTATCACAAGTCACATTCTCTCAAGGAATGAACTATAACCATATATACATGCTTCAATGTTTTTTCATTATATGCCCATTGTCTTTATCATATTCATAGACCCACCTCGACATCACTTTGAAATTATATTCCTTTCTTTTGATGGAGGATTTATAAAACTTTATCAAATTAGATCGCACGTCAACTACGTACCAAATTATCTTTCATACCATATTGATGATAAAAAATTGCCTTCGCCTTTGAAGGATCATATTAAGAACGCATAATGCTCTTTCTTTTATAATTACCACAATGATGACTTATTATCATTTTGTCCCTTGTTTCATACAACCATAGTAATTAGTTTGTCATCATTCAGACTTATCATATACTGCTACCACATTCACATAACAGATCGAATGGAGCAAGTTCAGTGGGACGAACTTCACGATTTTTAATCAAAAGCACATTATTTTGCTTTAGTCATCAATATATAGTAGCGCATTAGGACTTAAACCCAACTCCTTACCCAGATAAAGGCGTGATAGGCCATAAAGTCATGGGACTGGAACCCAACATCTTATCATCACGGTGCACCGAGACTTTAACTCGATGTCTTACCCTTAAGGTGCGTTGGGACTTGAACACACCGTTTTACCCTCAACCAATGACATAATAGGCCAAAGTGTAACGGAATTCACACTTAAACCTTTAAAAATATTACCACTTTGTGATTAGTTGTATAAGTGAATTATGTTTCAACAACACATATGAAATATAATCATTCCAGTAGAACATTTTTTCATAAACTCTATCAAAATTAATGTGTCTTAATCTCTCTTGAATCCTTTTTATAATATTGCTACTCTCTAAAAAGACAAGAAAAAAAAATTCCGACAAAAAGTGTTGTAAGAATTTGCTTGCAATTATTAAAAGGATGTAAGAATACTGTTTGCGGTTATTAAAAGAACCCTACAATCTTAGTTGTTGAAAATATCATGTATTTACCAAATGAATCAACATTGTCGTCCAATTTTTTTTATACAGTGAATAAAATCAAAATGATGTGGAATACCTGTTCAACTTCCTTGGGGACAGTTGCGAACACACACCGTAATCCCGCAAGTAAGGCTTTCCGGGTGGCAATATGGATGGAGAAATTTGTAGCGGTAGATCTTTTATTGTGGCCTTTCTTTTCTTTTCTTGCCAGCAATTATGCTTCCAACAAATTTTTATGCCTGAATCAGATCGACAAGATTAACCCAAGTCTTTTAGGAAGCAACATAGATACGATTGAAAGCAGATAATCTGAATTGGTTATAGACTCGTGCTGATAACGTGTTGTAAAATCAAGCTAAAAGAGTAACATTATAAAAGGATGAAAGCAATAGAAATAAAGACAAGAGATGTGAACTTTCTTATTCATTCAAGTGTGTTCAAGTGTGTACAACATCATTCTCAATGCCTCTATTTATAGGGCTATATTGAGTAACATGAAAAGGTGTCATAAACATGACATTTACCCTTGAGAAGGTGAAGAAGATTATGGGGTTGTGGGAGATGAATGAGGAGGTAGTGGATGTGTGGTGTTACTACACTTAATGGTGGAATTACACCTAGGAGTTATGAACATCCACAATTAACTAATATTAATATTTACAACAAAATCCTATTTCATCTTTATTGCAGAAATAAATTTGATTTCTTACTAATATAGAATCTGCAATGGCAAGAATCTTATTTCATAATCACTAGATAAGCATTGCACGTGCCCGACATGACAAACTTAGAAGTTCTTTAATAATTTAATAAATATTCTACATCATAGCCGATAATTAATATGTAAAAATTACAATATTACATGCGTTGGAAAAATTAGAAAAAAATTAAATTGACTTGCGAAAATACAAATAAAACACAGATTGATTGACAATATATATTAATTCTCGAAACATTGATATTTTGACTTCTGTGTTGCCTTGGGATTTAGGGGTGAGTCACTAGTAGACCAGATATTCCTTGGACTGCCTTAGTACCTAATTGTGCTTTCACTTAACAAATCTTAAATTTCAGGAGCTAAAAAGCTGAGCAATGAAGAATATTTTCCAATTTATTCTTGCTGTCTTTTCTTGTTCTTTTATTACCATCTATATTATATTCAGACTAATTAGAGTTTTGAAGAACTCTATAATGAAAAGGATGAGTGGTAATTGATTCAATGATTCCTTAAGTCTCTTATGTTTTAATTCAGAATGAAGTATTCCTAATGCTCTATAGTAGTTCGTCATTTTAGTAAAAACAGGCGTTATGTTATATTGAAAAGCATATCTAAATTTAGACAAACTAATAATCTGAGTTTGTGATAATTGGTAAAATACTGCTTGTGACGAATAGGATAAATAAAAAACAATATGTGAATTTTTCTTACTAATATTATAAAGTAACTTTTTTATAGTCGACATAAAGTGAATTTTCTTTATTCTTAATTTTTTCTTGATTTGTTTCATTATCGGAAATGTATTTATCAATAATTTTTTTGTTGACTCAACAAAGAGTTGTGTATTATGTTGGTCTTTAATTTTTTCCCCTCATAATAAATAATTATTTCACGAGACATAAATTTTTATATTATATTCCCCAAGTTATGCCTCACATACTGTCACGACCCAATCGGAGGGCCATGACGGGCACCCGGTGCTAGCCCACCCGGGCACCTCTTACCGTACTTTCATATTCACATCTAGGTGAGCCATATGACCTACTCATGCTTTCTATACATCAATAATACTAATCTCATTGGGAAACGACACATTTATATCATCATCAACAACAATGTCTGTGTCCATATACGCAAGCCGACTAGGCTAACAAAATAATATACCAAATATGAGCCGACAAGGCCAAAGGACATCTAGCTATACACAACTGTCTACGAGCCTCTAAAGAGAGTATGTAACATCATATAGACGGGACAGGACCCCGCCGTGCCCATGTGTATGTACACAAAAGAATAATACCAACAACTGCAGCTCCGGATGGAATGGAGCTCCTCTATGCAGTCCCTGAACAAGTGATCTATGGATCAAGTCTGTCTCCTTGTCCACCTGCGGGCATGACGCAGCGTCCACAAACAAAAAGACGTCAGTACGAATAATGTACTGAGTATGTAAAGCATAATCAATAACATAATGAAAGCATAAGAAATAACATAAGATAGACGAGTCATGAAATGAGAGAGCTAGGTATACCTCTAGCGACATTCGTCATATTTGCTTACCTTCTTTCTAGTGGGAAACTTCCATTTCATACATTCATACATTTAGAAGTATCATACCCGACCATAGAGGTTCGGTGTTACACATACCTGGCTCTACCAAGGCTCAGTGTCATCCATACCCAACTGCAGTGGTGCGCGCGCGATAGACGTCATACCCGGCCATAGAAGCTCGGTGTTACATAATAGCCTTACATACTTATACACGTATACATACTAGTCCATAAGTATCATCCACAACACCGTTTTCGTTACATCTTTCCTTAGAGGATCAACTATCATATAAAGGAGGCAATGGCATCGTGAAAATATTGAGAATCATATGCTTTAGTAAAGCTAGGGATGAAGTCATTTGGAGAACATTTTGGAACCCATGAGAAGGTATATAGCAAGGAATCATGCCTTAATGAAAGAAGGGTTAGCCTTACATATCTCGTCGTCTTCTTAACTACTTAACGTTCACCTTCGAAGCTTGAGAAATCTACATTTAGAAGGATTCAAACCATGGTTAAGCCTTAATGATACTCTTAAACCCAAACTATAATATTCAAACCATGGTTAAGCCTTAATGATACTCTTAAACCCAAACCATAATAATTCATGATCTAACGAAAATTGAGCAGCATTTCCCCTATTTCATCGACTTCCACAATATTACAATACAACCCCTAAACATCTACAATAACATCTACAATATCATAATCAAGTAATCACAATACATTAAGCCTTCAATATTCACTCTCATATTCAACTCATACTAGCAACTTCCTACCAACTTTTGCACATTTTCATACAACGCTTCCTGATCACCATTATTATCTTTTATAACAAGAACATATCTACATCATACTAAGAATCATGACTCAAATTAGTTTACTACTCATAAACATCATGAAATCCACATTTAGAACTCGTCCTCTACATTTCTCCTTTCATCCAAGTTTTGTTACAACCAAGCATTCTTAATAACATGAAATAAGCATGAAAACTAACCTTTTTATCGCATAGGAACAAGCTTTGGAGCAGCTACCAACTTGTGCAAAAACCCTAGCTACAATGCCCAAGTAAATATTGAAATCTACCAATCCCTGGGGAGCCTTCTAACACATGAACACCGCAATTCTTGCTATTTGATCTTTATAATCTCTTGAGTTTGAGTGAAATATGTTGGGAGAAGGGTTTTGGAGAGCTTGGGGGAAATGTGGGAAATGAAAAAGAAGCAAGGGTCGGCCATGTATATAAAATAAAAAATCTGACCTGACCCAATTATACGGGTCGTATAATTTATACGGTCCGTATAATTGGACCGTAAAATCTCACCAAGGATCACCCTTCTCTGGAAGTAATCTACGGACCATTATACGGGCCATATAATTTTATACGGTCCGTACAAATGGTCGTACAACTGGAAATTCCCGAATTTTATTCTCTTCTACTTGTTTGACTTCCAATCCTTGTGGAACCTTCTTGACACTTATATAACACTTCATTAATCATACAATAGGCCCTATAGCAGCCCCTCAAGATATTTCTAAATAAATATTAGCTCAATTATAGTGAAAACCTTTCCGAACACGACTTATATTTCATTCCTTCCACAAACTAACTTCACGTATTCGTATGACCTCGAAATCAGATAGTATGCACCTTAAGCTATCTAATATTTTCCTTAATCTCGTAAGGGTTTCATGATCACCTTAAGCTCACGTTAGCCTACTCACAAGGCAACAAATCTGAAATTTCTGAGGCGTAACACATACTTAATGAATTTATGCCCTACCGGGCGTAAGTTCGATTATTATAGACAAAAACTAAATACCAACCCATTTAAAGGGAAAACCATGCAATTTCTTCAAAGTGGAAGACAATTGAGGTAAAATCTCGAACCCTCAAATGTATACCGGATTAAGTTCATAAATGGCCTTCATAAGGGGTAGTCTTGATTATTAATCCCGTTTAATAAAAATTTTAGAAAATAGGTCCCACTTTAAGAAATTCGCTAGGCAAAGCTTTTGTTGCCCATCGAACATAAATGGACATAAATTACTTTTGCCTATAAGACAAAAGTTAAAGATATTTCAAGACAATAAACCTACTCAATTGACTACAAGTTCTGTTTTATAGGTAAAAACTAGAACTTATGACAGAGACAAAGCTTTTGTTGTCAATAAGCATAAGTTCTAGCTTTTGCCAATAAAGTAGAAGTTCAAGATATTTCAAAATAGTGAACCTGTTCAATTGACTATAAGTGTGCCGTTTAGGTAAAAGCTAGAACTTATGATCGATGGAAAACATTAAACATAAGTTCTTCCCAGTTTTTTCAACTTAAAGATTATTTTTTAGTAGATTTTGTTAAGCGGAAATAAAAATTTTAACACTCTTAACACTTTTAAGTTTTACCTTTTAAGACACCACGCGTCATGCATTTGCACGATTGCCCTTATTCGGGGTTGATCTTTAATTTTTTTGCCCCTCAAATTGCTGGTCTTTAATTTTGTCCTTCGCCTAAAAACTCTTGGGTTTCGGGTTTGAAACCTCGCTCAGTCATAAATTAAAAAAAAATCGCAAGGTAGAGTTTGGATTCGAAAGGCAGAGTTTTCCTTAAGGTAGCAAACTCTACCTTAAGGCATAAGGCAAACTCTACCTTGCAAATTTTTGCCTAATTTTTTATTGACCGGGGGTTTGAACCTGAAACTTCAGGATATTTTCGATCATTTTTTTAAGCGAAAGGCAAAAATTAAAGACTAGTAGTATTTTTTTCCAAGGCAAATTAGCTTTTCTCTGTTTTAGCTTTTCAAATCTCCCCCTTTCCTTCACAAATTCAGCCTTGTCTCTAAAATAGTCTCTCATGTATTTCTTGAAGTATTATTGCTTCAATTTCTTATACTTTATGACTTAGGGTCAGCTTCTTTTAGGTGTGTTTGCATGTGAATTTATCAAGTCTTTCTGATGATCTCATGTTGCTTTTATTGGGTTTTGTGTTGGGTTACTCCCTCCGAGCCAAATAAGCATTCACGTAGCTTTTTACACATTTTTTAAGAAAATATTAAATTAAAAATAATAATAATATCCCCTTCGTCTTAATTTGCGTGTCTTACTTTCATTTTCAATATGTTCAAAAAAGAGTGTTCTTTTTTGGTCTATCTCAAAAAGAGTGCCTTATATATATATATATATATACATATATAGTAAGATGAGATTCAAACACCATACATGACAATTTAAAAATCACAAAATTCAAAGAACATTTTAGTACATAACACAAATCTTTAATTTAAAACCACGAAATTCAAATGTCTTTCTACATTTCTTAAATTCCGTATCTAGTCAAACTAAATCACTTAAGTTAGGATGGAGAGAGTAGGTATTTTGACTAAACCACCCTTAATTAAATACTACCTAATTAATACTCCATCCGGTTCGAAATCCACTTAGCCTTTATTTTTCGGTTCAAAAAGAGTGTCCACTTATCAAATCAAGAAATAATTAACTTTATTTTTTCAGATTTGCTCTTATCAAGTGTTAAGTGGCCAAATTCCAATGTCTATTTAATTAGAGATAGTATAGTCAAATTATCTATTTTTGCCTAAGAATTACTCCCTCCGTACACTTAGCCATTTGCATACCCCTTAAGAAAATACTAATTTCTACACAAAAAGAGGTAATTTGACTAAACTGATCCTAATTTAATAAAATATTGATATTTGATCACATAACGCTTTATAGGGACAAATTTGGAAAAATAAAGTTAATTCTTTATTGATTTTATAAGTGGATACTCCTTTTTAGAGTCAATTTCTCAAATGGTCATTGAACTTGTAGAAAAATCTCACAAAAGTAACTTTTAAATTTTTTTGGTCAATAAGGTCATCAAACTATGTCATTATTTCCAATTAAGTAAACCATACTATTTTTAGACATAGGACCCCTTAACCTATGTTTTTCAAATTCATTTGAATATTTCTACTTTATTTCTAGAATATGAAAAATATTAATTCAAACAAAAGTTTCAGAATATTGCAGAATTGTGTCTAAGTAACCAATAAAATGATACGGTTGAATGATACTAGAACTGAGCACGGTACTTAACTATAGATTTTTTAACTGACTGTAAATACTTTCCCTTGATATATAAAATTTAAATTATCAAAAATAATATTAACTATTTTTATATTCTTGGAGATGAACTTGTAATATTGTAATTTTATTTAAGTTTTATAAATAAGTAGATTACAATTAATATAAAAATGTTTTATACGGCTAATTGTGAACAAAAAATGTTTTATTATTTTGATCGTAATATATTAAGTTTTAGAAAGCATACATACAACTAATTGTAAAAACTGTTTTTATTTTTACATAGTAGTTATCCAATAAAAAAAAATCCTTGATAAAATTTATTCAAATATACTACCAATAAAGCAAGTTTATTCTAATTCTTTCAAACTAATAATAATAACACACATCATGCATCTACATAGCGTCTCATGTCTCTCAATTATGTCCAAGCACTTCCATTAAGTGAAATGTTTAACTTCTGGACTTGAGCAATATAAAAAAATCAAAATAATTCTAAATAAGCTGATATAACAAAGAAAGCCTTATAGCATACTTAAATGGTTATATTGTTTTATTCCTATAACTTGAAATATTACATTGAATATTTCTATTTTGTTATTAAAATATGAAAAATATTAATTTAAACAAGAATATTAAAGTATTGAAAAATTGTGCCTAGGTAACATATTTTATAATTTATATATGGATTAAAGGGTCTTACATCTAAAATGGAATGGTTTACTTCATTGTAAATAATGACATAATTTGATGATCTTATTGTCTATAAAATTGCAAAAGTTACTTTTGTAGTTTTGTTTGATTTCTTTACAAGTTCAATGACCATTTAAGGAATTGACTTCTCTTTTTTACTCAAGAAAAAAAGGTAAGTGACATTTTTTTTTTATCTGAAGGGAGTAGTATTTTCAAAAAAATTGTAAATTGTTAAGTGAACATTCTTTTTAACGAGAAGGGCTATAATCTTTTGGTTACAAAGAATTTACTAATAGGTGTAAATTTTAAAAGAAAATAAATTAATCGGAGTAGACACTTGTTAAGAACCCGAGGGAGTATCATTTATGAGTTTCTCCTGTTCGCTTCCTTCAAGTTCTAAATTCTCATTTTCCGGAAGTTTCAAATCATCCTATTGGATTATAATATGACTTTTCATGATGCAGGAAATTCTTTAATATGAATTGAGTTGAAGAAATTGCAGCCTTGAAGTTGAATTGAATCGATAATGGAACAAGGTACGGGTTCTAATGCTAATCCTTTAAGTGTTGATAAGACTAGGGTTTTGGATGTGAAGCCTTTGAGATGTCTTTCCCCTGTATTTCCATCCCAAAGTGAAATGTCATCTCTTTCAACTCCACAACCCTCACCCTTTGTTTGTGTTCCTCCCACTGGTCCTTTCCCAAGTGGGGTTTCTCCAATTTTCCCCTTTGTAGCTCCAAATGAAACTAGTCAACAAACTCCAAGTGGGGTTCCTTTAAATAGTGGGAGGTCAACGAGGCCTGGCAGAAGTGCTGGAGCAGATGGCTTAGCGGTAGAAGATGATGGTGTGCATGTTAATGATGTAGGGGACTCCAGTACTGGAAAGAAAAAGGGAAGACCGAAAAAGCCTAAGAGGTCTCAGCAGGCTGCTGAGTTCCCTCGTGTGGAAGTGGATGTCGAACCTCTGTTAAACCAGCTGCTCACGTCGTTTAAGCTTGTTGAGTTGGATCAAGTAAAGAAAGCTGATGGTGACAAGGAGGTAGTCGCGAGGATACTATTGGTTTTTGACTTGTTCAGAAGAAGGATGGCCCAAATTGACGAGTCCAGGGATACAAGGCCAGACTTAAAAGCTTCTAATATGCTGAGGACGAAGGGAATTCGTACAAACCAAACAAAGAGGATTGGAAATGTACCTGGGGTTGAAGTTGGTGACATCTTCTTCTTCAGGATGGAACTGTGCATAGTGGGCTTGCATGCACCAACTATGTCTGGGATAGATTATGTGAGTCCCAAACTAACAAGGGATGAAGAACCTCTTGCAGTCAGCATAGTGTCTGCGGGAGGATATCATGATGATGGAGGTGACGGAGACTTGTTAGTTTACACTGGCCAGGGTGGAGTCCAGAGAAAGGATGGGAAAATGTTTGATCAGAAACTTGAGGGGGGCAATCTTGCTTTGGAAAAGAGTGTGCATCGTGCCAATGAGGTAAGAGTAATTAGGGGTGTTAAGGATGTCGCAAATCCAACTGGTAAGATCTATATTTATGACGGACTTTATAAGGTTCAGGAATCATGGACAGAGAAAAGCAAGTCGGAGTGCAATGTCTTCAAGTACAAACTTGTGAGAGTACCTGGGCAGCCTGAAGCATTCAAAGTATGGAAGTCAATTCAGCAATGGAAGGATGGTGTGGCGTCACGTGTTGGAGTCATCTTACCAGACTTGACATCTGGTGCGGAGAGACAACCAGTTTGTCTTGTTAATGATGTAGATGACGAGAAAGGACCTGCCTATTTCACATATATTCCTACTCTAAAGTATTCAAAACCTTTCATAATGCCTAGACCCTCTCCGAGTTGTCACTGCCTTGATGGGTGCCAATCTGGTGACTCTAATTGCCCTTGTATTCAGAGGAATGAAGGCTTTCTGCCTTATAGTTCACTTGGAGTTCTTATGAGTTACAAAACCTTGATACGTGAGTGTTTTTCAGCCTGTTCATGCCCTCCTGACTGCCGAAATCGAATATCTCAAGGGGGTCCTAAAGTTCGTTTGGAAGTTTTTAAAACAAAAAATAGAGGTTGGGGGCTCAGGTCTTTGGATCCTATACGTGGAGGTGGTTTTATTTGTGAATATGCTGGAGAAGTCATTGACGTTGGTAATGACAGTGATGACAATTACACTTTTGATGCGACCCGTATATATGAACCACTGGAAGCTGTACACGATTATAATGACGAGTCTCGAAAAGTCCCTTTTCCCCTTATAATAAGTGCCAAAAATGGTGGAAATATTGCTCGTTTTATGAACCATAGTTGTTCACCTAATGTTTACTGGAAGCTTGTTGTACGAGAAAGTAACAACGAGGCATACTTTCATATTGCCTTTTTTGCCATTAGACACATTCCTCCCATGCAAGAATTAACCTATGATTATGGTATTAACAAAGCAGATCGTAGGAGAAAGCAGTGCTTATGTGGCTCGTTGAACTGTAGAAGGTATTTTCACTAGTCTTCAAGGTCTGATAACAGGAGTTTCCTAGTCACAAATCCACCAGATCAGGTTATGTTTCCTCTCTCAAAAGTTAAAATTCTCATTGTAAGTGTAACTGCTCATTTTTTTCTTTATAACCCATGAGTAGTGATGATCATGTGAATGTTGTAAAATAAATTGGTGAATATTTAAAGTCATGTTAATGTAGTTTAAGTAAATTGGTGAATATTTTGTGGTCATGTGAACATTTTAAGTAAATTGGTGAATATTTTTGAAGAAGCCGGCTTTTTTTGAAAAAAAAAAAAATCTTCGATTATTGTGACTTACACCTGTTTAGTTTGTAAAACTGATCTTCGAGTCGACTTGTTTTCCTTTTATGTTGGTTGTTAGGCCTGTTATGTAAATTTTGTGAAGGGCCTTATGTTGTGTTGCACTAATCTTCTGCTTTGTGGTGTCAATACAAAATGACACAAGTGCACATGTGTTCGTCTGTGAAGGATTTGACTCAGTCTGGATAATTAAGAAGGAAGGAAGGGGAGGGAGGGAAGGATACCGTGAAATCAAGAAAAGACGAGTTGAATATCGTTGGTTTGCGATCGTTGGTGCCGACAACTGGATTTTAATCTGAATACCGCCTTAGAACATATAAGAAAAGAGGCAGAAGCTAGGGTAGTGGCACAATCCCTATTTTTTTTCCTTATTTTGAAAAAAATAGTATTAAATTTTTTAAGCTGTTATTTGATATAATGGCTGAGCACAATCTTCAATAAGTGCATGATCTTATTTAGAACACATATTAGTTTGAGTACAAAAACAGTTTATTTTTGCAAAAAACAATTTTTTTTTTTGTTTCTTTCTAGTAATAACTTTTAAACAAGCCCAAGAATAATTAAAAAAGTTGGCTTACTTGGCAGATTCTTATATCTTATACTCCCTCTGTCCCAATTTATGTGGCACTTTTCGTTTCCCGAGATTCAAACTGCATGAATTTTGACCAACATTTTAATATGTATTTTTTCACCAAATTGATATGAGAAAAGTTGCAAATTATGGTACTTTTCATGTGTTTTTCAAATATATAAATTTTAATCTTAAAATATTATGTTAATCTAATCCTATTTAGCTTTAAAGTTTAGTCAAATTGACTCCCGAAAAGCGAAAAGTGCCACATAAATTGGGACGGAGGGAGTAATAAATAAGTTGGCTACCTTGGGTGACTTTTAATAACTTAAATAAATAAGGTTTATTGAACACTACTAGATTAACTTAAAATAGTAGATCTAGTGATTGTCAATTGAAAGAAATATACTTTTCAATAACTTTAATCAAATGTCATATGTATCTTATTTACGATTTATTTGCACTACCCCGCTCCCTTAGTCATAGTTATATCCCTATGGTGAATCCTAAAGTTTTAGAAATGATGACTCCGACCCTACTTGTGGGATTACATTAGGTATGTTGCTGTTTGTTTGTTGTTTGACTCCGACCTCGAGATCTCTCCTTGTATCAGGTACTCACACCTTTATACATTTAAGATAGTCCCATGTGTTTCCTTCCCTGTTCATTTTTTTTTTTGGTTGAAGTAAGTGGATTCAATAGAAGGCATCAAGAAAATGCTAAGAGTACATGATACGGCATTTAAGCTGACAAAAAATTCCAGCTGGCTTCTATACATAACTGACTAATCCAGTTCTAAAGAGCCAATGAAATATAAAAATTGATCAACATTGTTAACAGGGTGCATTCTAGACCAACAGTACAAAATAGTAATACACCTAGCTTTTTAGAAGCCTAATGAAGTTGAGCTTCCATCAAAACATTTGTTGTTTCTCTGTCCAAATAACACCAAAATATACAAGCAGGAAGCATTGCCCAGATTTTCTTAATGTCTTTATCAACTCTTCATAAACTCCTCCAGCTCTCATAAGCATCCTTCACCGTGTAGGAGTGACCCATTTGAGACCAAACATACACATGAACATACTCTAAACATCCATAGTCACTTGGCTGTGCAATAGAAAATGCCATGTACTTTCAGCTTCCAGTTGGCACATGTATCTAGAGGTGGCAAATGGGTGGGTTGGGCTGAGTTTGGGAGGGTCAAAATGGCCTGAGTTAATAAATGGGCGCGTTCGGGACCCACCCAAAAGTTACTTGGGCTGAAATGGGCTAAAATGCGGGTCAAACAATCCACCCAACTCTTACTAAGTTTTAATTACTTTATTTTTTTTCTATAAAGTATTAATTTTCTTTATTATAGCTATGTATAACATATCAAATAAAAAAATGTATTTTTGAAAATATTTTGATAAGATTTCTCATGGATCAATTTGGGCTAAATATCAGCCCAAATTTTGATGGGTAGAAATGGGTTGGGCTGAAATGGGCGGAGCTAATAAATGGGCGGTCAATAACCAGCCCAAGCTTAGACGGGTTGTGCGGGTTATGATTTTTTATTTTATTTTATTAAGCACCGGGTGTCTGGGTCTCTTTGAGCCCTGACTAATCCCGGGGGTGCACAGGCCCTCGGCAAGGAGTTTCCCGCAAGTGCACCACGGATAATTCAGGGTTTTACCCCAGTCCGATGGCCCTCAGAAATTGTTTGCACCCAGTGGGTTTCGAACTTGAGACCTTGAAAGGGAGCACCCCAAGGCTCAAGCCAATTACCACTAGGCCAACCCCTGAGGGTTCATGGGCTAATTTTGCCACCTCTACATGTAGCATCTGTTGGGTAATTAGAAGTTCCTCTTAATTAGGTTATCTTGAGTAAGGCATCCCTTTTATAACACTGTCCAAGTGAAAGACAAGACTTTAGGAGGTAGTTTAGTTTTCCTGATGAGTTTCCAAGGCTAGTTATCTATCATAGAGTTGCTTGAACAGCTCTGTTGGTATCCCTCCTTGACTGTGTAGTTACCTCCACCATATTTTCCCATCTAAGCTTATCGTCAGTCTTGAGAGTTTGCTTTGCTGTAATCTAGGTAAGAGGTCTATCAACTGATTTATCTCCGAGTCATGCATGTCCCTCCTTAATTTCAAGTGCCAAATATCCCCTCCTCCGTTTGCTGCAACGGTAGAAAAGGGATCTTGAGCTATAAGAAATAGGCTTGGGTAGTCTTCCTCTAGAGAGGAATTTCCTATCCATTTATCCTTCCAAAACCTGATGTGTGCACCATTATCTACTGCAAAGTGGATGTTTTATGAGAAAGTGCTCCATAATTTACTAATGCACTTCCACACACCAGTCCCATAGGGAGTATTTGAAATTTTTGAGCACCAGTGATTTCACTCCCCATGCTTGGCTTTGATAACCTCTTTCCAGAACCCTGCGACCTCCAATATCTCCACAGCCGCGTCATCATCATGCTATTGTTGTGAACAGAAAGGTCCTTGATGCCCAGTACCCCATGAAATTTTGGTTGGGTTACCTTTTTCCACTTCATCAAATGAAATTTATGTCCCTGTCGCCTTCACAACCTTGGCTGGGATAGGAAAAAGAGCCATATAGGAGGTTGGAATGCTATGCAACACACTATTAAGAAGTGTTGATCTGCCACTTAATGAGAGATATTCCATTTGCCATGTTGCAAGTCTCTTCTCAAATTTTTCTATGATGTCATTCAAGATTTCAGTGGATCTGAATTTTGCTCCCAGTGGTAAGCCAAGATAAGTAGTAGGGAATGAACCAATGTTGCAGCCGATAATGTCAGCTAGCTCCTCCATTATGTTTTCACCTCTCTTTTTTCGATCAATTGAAATTCCTTGATCTGACCAATTCTTAACAAATTTTACATTTTCAAAGAGAGGTTGAGGAACCTGACGATGTCAAGTGTTCCTCTGCTTTTGATCAAAATCAAGTTCCATTTGCTAGAGATTCAACCAAGGGCTTAGAGATGTTAATTTGTCACCCTTAGTGTCCTTAGAATGGACCATTTTCACTGCAACTTATTGATTTATCCGTTCAAGTTTTTAATGAGGAAGGTTAGACTCGTGGTAGAGATGGCATGATTTACAAAATAGGTTATTCTGTTCGGGTTTGCATCCACTCTTATCATAGGTTCGAAGAAGAATCCAGGGACCCTCAAAAAACAAAGAAAGAAACAGGACAAAGGAAAAGTCACTGATGCTTGGTTTAGCTGTGAGAAGTCAACGACATGACAACTTTAACCTTTATGTCTATCGTGACCTGCACAATTATGGAAGTATTAATTTGCTTGAGCAAGCAAAATCTGAAAGTTAAAGGCAATAATGACGTCATATGTGTCTCTATATTTTGCTATGTGATCAAAGTGGTTTTTTCTCTTTAAATGTATATTATATCCCCACTCGTGGGATCACACTGTTGTTGTAGAAACATTTTGGTGGAATGTCCACCTTCTCTCTCTTTAAATTTTCATTCTTTTTCCCCAAGGAAGGGGGATGAGGATGGGTTTGAGGAGTTCACTTATAAACACGATACTTCCATATTTTGGATGTTTTTCATTTGTGTTTTTGTATAAACAATTTCCTTCCATCCTTCTGCCTGATCGTTTTTGCTGAAGGTTTCCTATTCCTTAACATCAGCTAATTATCCTGAACTTTTAGGTACCTTGATATCTTAAAGCCGAAAGTTAAGTGTACAGTTACAGTAGCCGGGTTAGAAACTATAGTCTCTAGTAAAATGTTCTTATTGAAAAGATGGACAGTTACTGTGATTGGTTGTTTTTGGAATTTCCTAAATGAAACGGTCATTACTGCTCTGGCTGTTTCAGTTCTAGGTGTGTTTAGAGATAGATTACAGGGGGTGGAATTGAGGTTAGTGAGAAGTGTTAGTCTATATAGTAGAAGTTTGGAGTCATTCTAATTGGAATTTTTTTCTCGGGATAAGGTATTTTATTCACAAAAGAGTGCTATGAAAGTATTGTGAACTGTGTGTCATGTTTAGCTGTCAGGAGCTTCAGGGTTTTTCTTTCCTTTTCTTTTTTCAGTAAATAGTAAACTTACACCATACATTCAAAAAGCTAATACAAGAAAATAAAGTCAAGACTGGTTGCTTGTCCTTCAGAGCGTTCCCTTTTCCTCTCCTTCCATGAACTCCGCATAATCTACAGGGTGTTGCATCCTGAACTCTTCAGCCTTCTTCTGCACTGGAGTCATACCCAAAATAGATAAGAAAGCAGTCCAGCACAATCGTGGCATGTCCAGGGGACACAAAAATATATTCAAACTCTCTCTTTGCTACTTTGCGTTAAAGACTTAAAGTAATAGGTGATATTTTTATTCTTCAGCTACTTCATGCAAAGAGCATTTGTTATGCCATGCTTTTCCTCTACCTTATCGGGAAAAAAAAGAAACAAAGCCACGTTTTCCTCAGGGCTTTGGTTGGTAAGAGCACAATGTATGACAGGTTAGATGCACGTCACAAGTTCGAATCAAGCTGTGGACTGATCATTAGGTTCTGAATCGAGTTATTGGAGGAGTTGAAGTGTTTCTCAAGTTCTATTTTGATTAGATGATATTTTCCTTTAACATGGATGCTCATTAAAGTAAATTGCAACACTTGATAAAATCTTAGAGCCCGTTTGGATTGGCTTATAAGTGGTCAAACCAGCTTATAAGCTGTTTTTTAGTCAAACTAGCTTATAAGCCACTTTTTTTAAGCTAAGCCAAACGGGCTCTTAGTCCTGCTGTTACTCAGACAAGCACAAGGGTACTTCACTAATTTTGGCAGGAGAAGGAAAGGAGACACATATCCGGTGACATATCTATCATGTTTATGTTAGTATTCCACTGATCCCGAGTTCCTATACCATAGTTAGTTATCTGATACTCACCATCTAGATTTGTGGTGTGTGTGTTGCAGGTGTGATTTATATGCTTTTAGAGAGTTGGAACTTTAGCACTGACATCAGTCTAGAATTATTAAACTAGTTTGCTTGTTATCTCCCTAGATATTGTGGTTCTTTGTATCATTTATTTCATTGCCCTATGACACAAATCTAAGTGGCAAAGCATTAGTTTGTTGGATTTCTTTGCCATATTAGTATTTGGTGATAAGGCCTAAGGGGAAGATGGCTATAACTCTAGAAGGCAGCAGCTATACATCAGTTAGGAACAGATTACTTTACCTTGTATTCCTCCATTTTGCAACTTTTGTCGCATATTGTATCCTTTGAGCCGAGGGTCTTCGGAAACAGCATGTCTATCCCACAAAGGTAGGGGTAAGGCCTGCGTACATCTTACCTTTCCCAGACTCCACTTTGTGGGATTACACTGGGTATGTTGTTTTTGTGTCTCATTGTAGCCTATCCACAGTGGTTTTGGAAGTAGACACCTTATGAATCAACTGTATTCTCATCATTTTTTTTTGAGACTGGTAACATGTATATTTATATATATATATATATTAAACCTGCACCATGACAGTGCAGCCATACAAAATTAAAAAAAACACCCCACCATGCTGCAGACTACTGCTTCACAAGGAACCTATCATATCAACTAGTGATTCAGCCTCTTCTACATAGTTTTCTTTATACCAAAAGTGAAACAAAATGACACAATTCATCTTAATTTTCTGCACAGAATTACATTTGTCTTCAAAAACTCTATTGTTCCTCTCCTTCCAAATTATCCACCAAATAACTGCTGGGATAAGTTTCCACCAACTCTTTTGTCTTACTGCTCCCCCATTATAGTTCCAGCACTTCAATAACTCACAGCTGTTCGCCGGCATAGTCCAACTTAGTCCTACCATGTTCAGGAAAAATTGCCACAATTGTATAGTGAAAGGACAATGTATAAATAAATGTGAGTTACTTTCTCTGGCTGCATCACACAGAACACATCTAGTACATAGATGAAAACCCCTTCTCCTTAAGTTTTCCTGGGTGAGACATGCTTCTCTTGCTACCAGCCAAGAGAAACATGAAACCTTATACGGTGCCTTAGTCTTCCAAATGGATTTCCATGGCCACTGATCAGATTGTGTATATTGCCTGAGCTGATAATTGTATGCTGATTTGACAGTAAAAACACCATTATTGCCATGTTTCCAGTACAAAGAATCCTCAGATTCTTTAAAACCTTGAAATTGTTCCAAGGTCTTGAATAATTCCACAGCTCTTTCCAATTCCCAGTCATGTAGTAATCTTCTGAAAGTAATATTCCATCCATGTACTCCTTTAGCTGATTCAAGTTTTACCTCCGGTAGAGTAACAATATTATAGAACTCAGGAAACAAATCTTTTAAGGATCCATGCCCAAGCCAGTTGTCATGCCACAAGAGAATTTTCCTTCCATTGCCCACTTTTATACTGATATTTTCGGCCAGAGATGGCCACAATGATCTAATAGCTTTCCAAACACCCACTCCAAAGGGACTATTAACTGACTTAGAGCACCACTCTTCTTCCTGGCCATATTTATCATGCACAAACCTCCTCCATAATGCATTGACCTCCATGTTATATCTCCACAACCACTTCATAAGTAAGCTTTGATTATGGATTTTGAGATCCCTAATGCCAAGTCCTCCATCCTTCTTACTGGTGATGAGGCAGTCCCATTTAACCAAATGGATTGCTTTCCTTTCTTTGTTGCCTTGCCAAATGAATTTTCTCCTCAATGAGTCTATTCTTTTCAGAACATTAGATGGGATAGGAAACAGAGACATGACATATGTGGAGAGGGCATCCAGTACACTGTTGACTAAAATGACTCTGCCGCCCAATGATAAATACTGCCCCTTCCAACTAGCAAGCCTCTTTTCACACCTTTCCAAAACACCATTCCAAATTTCCAGAGCTTTACTTTTTGCACCCAAGGAGAGTCCTAGGTAAATGGTGGGTAAGGCTCCCACCTCACACCCTAGAATTTCTGCTAGCAGTTGAATATTTTCCACTTTATTGACTGGAAACAACATACTCTTATTCCAGTTAACATGTAGCCCTGATACTGCTTCAAAAATCACCAAAATAGACCTCAAATATTCCACCTGGTTGATATCTGCATCACAAAAAACCAGTGAATCATCTGCATATAGTAAATGTGTGATCTCAGTGCCATTGTTCCCCCCAACTGCAGCTCTGAACCCCTTCACAAAACTCCTTTCCTTTGCTACTTGAAACATCTGATTTACACCCTCCATGGCAATGAGAAAGAGGAGAGGTGAAAGAGGGTCACCCTGCCTCAAACCTCTTTCTGAGGCAAAAAAGCCTTCTGGTGAACCATTCACCAAAACTGAAAATTTTACTGTCTTTATGCAGAAAGAAATCCATTTAATCCACTTCACCCCAAAACCCATGTCTTTTAGAACTTTAAGTAGATAGTTCCAATTAACATGGTCATATGCCTTCTCAATATCAAGTTTGCATAATATGCCTGCTTTCTGTCCTTTAAGTCTAGAATCAACGCATTCATTTGCTAACAAAGCTGCATCCATAATTTGTCTACCTCTTATGAAAGCCATTTGGTGTCCATTTACCAACTTGTTGATCACTCTCTTAAGCCTCTCTGTGAGCAACTTAGAGATGATTTTATACACACTCCCAATCAGGCTAATGGGTCTGAAGTCTTTTAGTCTCTTGGCACCATTCTTCTTGGGGATTAATGCAATATAAGTTGCATTAAAGCTCTTTTCAAAGAATTCACTTCTATGGAAATTCCTAACAGTGTTCATCAGATCCTCTTTCACAATCTCCCAGCAGCAATGAAAAAATCCCATAGAAAAGCCATCTGGACCTGGAGCCTTGTCAACTGTATTCTCATCATTTGGGTGTGGTTTGAATTTTTATGTGTTTCTCATTTCCTATTTCTTTTGCTTCCTTCATTTCTCTTCTTCCTCTCAATAAATCTTTTTGTGTTCTTCCTGCACTCATAAAACAAACTATGGTGGACAAAATGCTAAGCATGCTGGTTTTCCCCCATTTCAGATGGTCAAAAGTTGAAAATATGGACAAAGGCGCTGAGCAGCTACCCTTGAATGGACGGCTTCAAACTGTAGATTTATCGCATCACTGGGAGACAAGCCCTTGGTATTTGTAGTTGTATCTTATCAGCTTACTAAAGCTTTTGTTACTGTTTGTAGCTTTGATGCATTAAACTTTAGGATTGTAATTTCTAATCAGCTTGGTGAGGCATAGGTCTAGCTAATCATAATTTTTGTATTTCTCATCGGCCAGTAGTATTGAACTATTCCCTGTTATTTTGTTGTATCTGCTTGTTTTTCAATCCCTCCTCTTTTACTTTGTTTGGAATGAAAGGGGAAAGGAGAATATCTTATCACTTCCATTTTGGTCTCTAGCTTGTTGTGGCTGTTAGACTGTTGGGACTATAAAGCTAGCTTACTATAAGTAGTACATTCTTCATTTTAAAGGAAAAAGAAGGGGGTGTATATATTCTTGATTGCTTTGAGCAGCAAGCCTCTCTCTTTCACATATCACAATGATATGGCAGGTGCTCTAAGCCCATAGCTAATGCTAATTTTTGTATTATGCTTTAATGGACAATTTGCACTTAACCTTTCACATTTTCTATTCAGATCTGGTTCCTAATTGTTTCCCCTTTCTAAGTGTTGCTTGTGCTGCGCACGGGCCCAATAATATAGATGAAGTCTTTTAGGCTAATAATGGAGTTTAAGTTCTAGGAGCAGTAGCACCCAACTTAAGTTGAAGTTATAGGAACACCACCACCTCTAGCAGACAAACAACAGCGAAAGATTCCCCTTCCACAACTTCCATATTGAACTATTTAAGTTTGTTTTATATAAAGTTGGAGGTAAAAGCTGAAAGAAGTCTAGGTTTACAACAAGAATTCCATTTTCAGACAAAAGAACACCAGCACACAACTGCGCTTCTATGATTCCTCCTTTCAAAGTCAGTTCCTCATTCTACAGTCCATGTAACTAGTCCTCGGACAAAATCCTCCAGGTCTAGTTCTGACATCTCCAAATCCTTGTCATGCATTTGCGGTGGACAAATACTCCTGTTTAGCCTCAAACCAAGCTAACTTTTCAAGCAATTGATCTCTTTCCTTTTCAATTGTTTCATTTCTGGCTTGAGCATCAGAGAAAACTTTCCTAGTTGCCAACAGTTCATTCTCTGAGAATTTCAGTTGAGTCTATCCTGAAGTAAAAAGAAAGTTGCAACCGTAATAGTCTATCCTGAACTATTATCTAGATTGATAAACTACTGCTAGAAAGTGATTTTATTTCATATTCAGCAGAGAAGAATGGTCCCTTAATCACTCATCTATGTTTTGTAGATGACACCATTCTATTCTCATCAGATGATCCAATTTTTCTTAAATTGATGGACGTATTAAAGTAATATGAATCGAGAGTCAATAAGAAAAAATATGAATTTTATGTCTCCTGAAAGTATGATGTTAAAAATATTAATGATTTTCCCAATCTTCATTTCCCAGTTTGGTATCTAGGGGCACCTATATACTTGGGAAGGAAAAAAGTAGCTCACTTTAGTAACATGGTTGCTAAAGTTTCTGATAGAATGCAAGGGGGGTAAGGGAAACAATCTCCTCTCCGTTTTATATCCTCCCAAAACTGTTATATATCAAATTGAGAGGATCATATTCAATTTATTTTGGGTGAAGATGGAGGATAAAAACAAGTTTCAGTGAAAAATCCTAGACAGACCTATGCTGTGGAACCCATGAAGAAGGGGCTAGGTTTAGGTCTACACATGATAATACTTGTAGAGCCTTTTTGAACTACAGTATGGGGGAATTTTAAAAGAAGAAATTGCACGAATTGTCCTTTAAATGGGCTGGTCCTTAATTTTAGCTCTCACTAGGCATAAATTCTTCAGTCATGCAGGGCATAACTTGTAGGATATTATGATGCGAAAATATAAATTTATGTCCCGTGAAACAGTTATTTGTTATGAGGGACAAAAATTAAAGACCAGCACAAAATAGGGCCATAAGGGTCGATGCCCATTTTAAAACTCATAAAAGTTTGCGAAAGAAATTTCTAAAAGAAAAGTACTACAAAAGGAAGCATCCAGTAATTAGAAAGTGGTCATATTTCATAATTGAAAAGAAACTAATGATATCAAGGATGTTGCAGAAAAAATTGTCCTATGGAAGATTGGTAAATGCATGCTGTCTTTTTGGTGGGATAACTAGACTGGTAGACTAAAGATATTAAAGAATAGGTGTTTCCAAATTTGAAAAACTCACCTGTTTTGCAAGTATGTCATTCAACAAGTGTATAAGTATATGATTTACCTTAGCCATGGCATGCATTTTGCACATCATTTGAGAAGGCAAAGCAGGTCATTAGCAGTCAGTTGGTGAGGTGGAATAACTCGAGGAACATTGGTTAAAATTAAACATTGATGATCGTTCATCGTAGTCAAGGTAATTCAGGACACTCTGGAGGAAGGGTTGCCCTTGAGAATAGTCTGAGGTATTGTATCCTAGATTATGCTAAGTACTATGGCCCTAGAAGTAACAATAGGACCGAGGCCAAAGCTTTGTTACCGGGAATAAAAATTGTGCATTAATAGTAGCTACTCTAATGTGATAGTTGAATCTAATTCCTAATTGATAGCAGACATGATTAACAAAAAATGAAGGTTCCTTGGCATATTAACCATATCATTAATCAAATTATTCATCTCTCAAGCGATGGTAATTGTTGTTTTGTCCATACATACCTAGAGGGTAATATGATTGCTGATGATATAGCCAACTTGGAGACAGAGGGAGAGTTTTTTTTTTTTTTTTTTTCAATCAATTGCCATTGGTAAAGCTAACACACCCATGGTGGGTGGCAGGGAGAGGTCAAGTTTGAAGGCTATTATGAAACTTGATCAACAGAAAATAACTATTTTATAATTAATGATGCTAACCTTAGTTAGCGATGATGTTACTTCACACAACACTGTTTATAGCATCTTTTTGTGAAGCTCAATGTATACAAAATGTAATGGAGGTATCCTCCCAAGTTAGACAGTTTTTTTTTTTTTTTTCTTTTTTTTTCCCAGGTGTACACAAGAATATTTTGGAAGCTAAGGGCTCATGAACACTGAATCTGTTGGCATTATTTTTACAACTAAAGGATTTTGCCAAAGGAATTTTCAGTTTACAATTAAAGAAAATGCAATGCAGAGCACCCCAGCAAGAACAGCAGAAGTAACGACTATCCTCTTAGGCATCCTGCCATGATCAGATCTAAGTAACATTGCCTCATAAATAGGCAAGCAATTCACAGCTGCAAATCCAGCAATGAATAGTTGGACGAAGAACTCATCTAAACTTTCCATCCTAAATATAATTGTCGCGATTCCTCTGAGAAATGCTATCAGATTGATGATTGATATCGTTGCTAATGGCACAAACATAGGTGAAGGAATCCCAAACGTGAAGACGCTTTGATCATACATTTTTCTTTCATCCTGGCCTGCTACTTTGCTTGTAACGTTGAATCCTTTCGTCGTGATGCCTAATTTCTTCGTTAGGAACTCAATTGAGGCGAAGAGATAAGGTGACAATGCCTTCACGTACCACATTCTTTGGTCGTTCCAATACCTTTTTATAGTGCCTTCGAACAACCTAAACTGTATAAAATCGTGTGCATAGGCTCCAAAGAACAGGAACACATACAAGAAGAACCATGGATCAAAAACCTGTCAGAAGTTCCAGAAGGAGTTATAAACTCAATTGTCCTATATTTCTACGCTAGCGGAATGAAATGAACATATAGAGGAAAGGATAGCCCGTTTGGCCAAGCTTCTGGGGAAGCTAAAAGTGCCTGTGTTTAAGAAGTGTTTATTTTAAAAAGTTAAAGGTGTTTGACCAAGCTTTTAGAGAAAAAGAAATGCAACTTCGGCCAAACTTAATTACCGAAGTAGCCTAAATATACAAAACCTATATACTGATATATATATATATTATACGTATAATTAAGTATATTATATGTATATTTAAATATAAATATATAAAACCTTTACATTTGTTGGCCTTTTTGTAAACTAATGACCAAAGGTCTTGGGCTGCAATTTCCAAAATAAATACTTTTGAATAGTAGCAGAAGTTGTTTTTTCAGAACATAAAAGAAATAACTTTGCCCTAGAAGCACTTCTGGAACCTTAGCCAAACACAAATTATTGTTTTAATATTGGCAAAAGTATTTTTCAAATTAGTTAGCCAAACACAAACTGCTACTCTCCAAAAATATTTTTCAAAAAGCACTTTGACAAAAAACACTTTTTAAACTAAACAGATGTCGGAAGCTTGGCCAAATAGGCTAAGGTTTCAGATTATGTACCTTGGGAAAGATGGAGATATTGTTGAGCAGACTCAGTTGTGGAACGCAGGCATACAGAGTGACCGGTATGCACCAAATTGGCCATAAAACATAGTGTATGTAGCAATTAGACCTTAAAATTCCCAGAGCTTTGGTTCCGAATGTTAATGGGCTGTATTTACAGGATAACACTTCAAGGTGTCCAAAAGACCATCTTTTAACCTGGCTTAGTACTTCATTTAGATTTATTGGTACTTCACCTAAAAATGCAGGCCTTTCAGTATTGCAAAATATGGAATCCCAGCCTTCACATTGCATCATATAACCTGTGAATATGTCTTCTACAAGTGTTCCATACTTGATCCCCATCTGAAAATTCGAGATGTGTGATTGTCAATGCTAAGAAAAGAAAAGAAATTTTGTACTGGAATATTCATCATTGTTCATTAACTAAACTTTCTGGCTTAATCTCAAGTCTAATTCACACTCCAACAAACATATCTAGGATCACTATACTTCCAACCCCACTTCTTATATGGTCACTCACCTTAATAAAATTACTTAGTATAGTCATTTATCATTTTTTGGTCCCAATAAAGTCACTCAAGTTTATACATTCATCTTACAAAGTAACAATTGCTTGAAAGCCCCTTTAAAAATGAGAAAAAAAGGTCCAAACTAGTCCCTTAAGTTTGAGTTTTGAATTGACATAGCTCTTAATCTATTGCAAGTTGAATGGCCATACAAGGAATTTACTCGAACAAACCTATAAGCATTGAATGGCCCCGAATCTAATTTATCCCATATTAGACACACTTACCTTCTAAACTGAAAAGTGACACATCCTCTTCAATGACAAATATCATAAATTATTCCAAATGCAAGTTTGAAGAACATATTCATTGAACTTTATTTAGGGAAAAATTTACTTTTTGGGCCGCCCTAGAAAATGATAACCGACAAATGTATATAATTTGTATATTAAGTATCAATATACATCTAATATACATATTGTATACATACTACATACATAGTCGGTGTATATATTTTGTATATTTTGACTAGCACTCGTAATAAATTTCGGCTGACAGGCCAAAAAAAAAGTTTTTTGATTTAGAATGTTTAACCTCATACCTTGGTACCCCAATCGGTGTTGTACTCATAATTGCAGCTAGCAACTTGACGAGCCTGCTCTATGACTGACACAGAGGAGATACACATATTGCGAATATGGCTATCTTCAGAGTGTCCTAGTGAAGTAACTGATGATGGGCTACCAAAAAGAGCTCGGCGGTTGAAAAAACAATTAGTTCCACAGTTATCCGGGCCACCCAGCCCATCTAAGCCCGCAGGTGAAATTCGAAATGTACGTACATTATCACCCCCATATATATCGTCCTCGTTGAGCCCATGATAACGTTGAGGGAACTGAACGTACCCTAATTTACACTTAATTGACGGATCACAAAAGTAACAAAGGACGCGTTGAGGCGTTTGGGGATCATTTGAGTACATGTCACAATCAAGGGTCAAAATTAATGGTGCATTTGTCATCGCTTCCGAGACTCTGAGCTGCATGATAGAACAAAAAGGAAATCAAGCTAGTACTCAGTTTATTTTGAATCTTGAGAAGCGAAACAAAATAACATTTAAGATATCAAGTGGGGCGGCGAATCAAGATATTTTCTATAACAAATAAATTAGGTGAGCATCAATCATCACAATACTACAAATTGGGTTTTGTATCTTACCAAAGCATTAAGTGCCCCAGCCTTGAAATGATGAAGTGAGGTTGTGCTTTTCTCTCTTGATACATAAATGAGATTTGGAATTGAGTAACCTTTGATATCTTTATCTTTGTCACTTTCCAATAATACCTGCTCAAAAGAGTAGAAATATCAAAAACCGGTCCACCTTGCTGGTTCCAGCATGTTCATTTGATAGTAAGGTCCACCCTCTAGACGTACATTGTTAAGAGAAAATGAAGATAAATGTTAATTAGCATGTAATAATTCTTACCATGAATCAAACAATTTAATCTTAGTTCTCGGTTGGCCATAAATTTTATTTATAGTTTCAATTTCAACTTTAAATATATTATTTGAAAATTAATGTTTGTTTTATGATTTAGTTCATCATTTCAACTAATTTAAAGAATATTTCAAGTAAAAAATGATCTTGTAGACAAAATAAGTCCATGAATCTCATAAACCCCAAGAGGTATCTAATTCAGAGTCCGGAGCCAAAATGCCAAAAAAAAAACATTTTGAACCAAAATACCCCAACAAAAAAAAAAAATGTTACCAAACTACCTTTAGCGCAATAATTTACTGCGCTAAAGCAGTTAACGGGGACGACTCCGTTAACTACTATAGCGCAGTAATTTACTGCGCTATAGTGTCCCTCTTTTTTTTTTTTTTTTTCGGGCCTTTTGGTTAACCCTTCTTCCATTACACTTTTTAACGTACTTTGACCACAGATTAATCATGCTTGGGGACCCCGAAACTTCAATATTTTATATAGAACCCTACTTATTTTTGTGCAATTAATAAGGTAGGATCAATACATCAAGGATACACAAAAGTTCGGATGACCGTTTTAGTGGTTGAAAAGTGCTCGAATGCCATTTTCGTTTGAAGGCTCGGTGTCATTAGCTTGAAGTTCTTTACGAATACTTAAACTTGTTCATTAATAATTAATTAAAAGTTAGTCAAAATGGCAGCATTCATACAAAAAAAAAAAAAACTTAATTAAATTACATCATTCATAATCCTGAGCAGATGAAAATACTTAACATACTAATATTCTTCAAAATAACAACATAATCATAAATTAAACTTAAAACTAAAATTACAACATTCTTAATCATCATCAGAGTACAAGTCCTCAATATCACCCTCAGAAAAATATTGGCGGTTTCTTAAGACACATCTCTTTTCAGTAGCAGTTAGTTCTCTACCGGTTGATGATGCTTGTTCTTCGGCCAACTTTAGCATTTAAAATCTACATCGTCTTGCCAGCATTCTGTTGTTTTCTTTTCTAATCCTTTGCACGGCAAGCTCGCAAGTTTCTGGACCTACTTGAGGCATGGTTAAGGAGTACCTTGTTGGGATTGGAGCATTGAGATTTTCCAAGTCACGAACAAGACGTTCTGATTCGGCAAGCCGATGTGACCATTCTCGGCGTAAACCGCAATAATATTCCCGCGGATCTGAATATTTCATACTGCAGAAATCATCATTACGCTCTATAAGAAGGTGGGGATTTAGCTCATCTAGTTTGAAATCACTGGTATCGCTCGAAAAACTGCTATGATTTGAACTCTCATCATCACTGCTATTTGGTTCTTTTGGAAGGAGTAAAGACCAAGTTGAGTTTCTACTACTCGACATTGAATATGGTGTAGTCTAATAACAAAAGAAAGGGCTACTTATATAGTTGCAAACCCCCAAGTACCCTCGGGGGGGGGGGGGGGGGGGGGGGGGGGGGGGAGGGGGAGGGTCTTTATGACCCTACCTACTTACCTTATTGTAAGAAAAATATTAATCTTCATCGGACATTTCACAGTCCGAATCCCACTTGGATCTAAATCTTGTGCTACCATGTATACCATATTCTACCCTATGGTAACGTATTTGCATCCGATTGTTCTCTTCGCGAAAACGATTAAGAGCCAAATTAAACTCTTGTGGAGTTCCGCGAGGCATTGACATAGCACTTTTTTTGGGCGTTTAAGCCTTACTGACGCTAACTTGTGCTCCAGTGCTGCAGCCTCCCTAACACGTCAATCCCACTCATCTCTCATTTTATTATTGTATTCTCGATTGAATCTATCGTTAGGGTTATTTGAGTAATGAAAATCATCATCATCTAGTTCCCAGGTCCTACCCATTGCTTCAAATATGTTTGCTGGAGTGAACGATATAACACGACTAATATCTCAAAATTGGTCAAAAAATGACATAGTAACTCAATTTTGTGTGGAATGTTATGTGGTTGGTAACAACTATTCGTCAAATTACGTTATATAAAGTTTGATTCGAATCATGACGTTTTTTTGTTTGACAGTTGAGGTGAAGATATGCTGCAGGGGTATAGCGCAGTAAAATAGTGCGTTATACTAGGGGTATAGCGCAGTACAATAGTGCGTTATACTAGTATAACACATTAAATTACTGCGTTATACTGTCATAACGCGGTATTCTGACATAACGCAGTTATTTCATGCGTTATGCAACACTCCATTCTTAATTTGATTTGACGTAACACTGCAAGACACTGTAATTGCATGCATGCGTTGGTTCTATATTCAAACTTTAAATCCTATTAATACCGAGTTTGTATAAGGCAAAAAAAGCAAAAAATTCGAAGTTTCATCTAGTTTTTGCATTTTGTATTCCTCCTAAATTATTCAAAATATGGCAGATGTTCCAAGAATTAGAGTTTCTTTATTCTGGGACGGACAAATTATATTCGAGGAAAATAATTTGCGCTATGATTCTTCCCCAAAACTCCATGTTAAGTTTCCACTTAACTTAAAATTCTCAAAACTACTCCAAGCCTTGTATAATAGACTACAAGTTAGTAGAAGTGATTTTGATCTAAATATAATTGGAAAATATCCAATGTCATTTACGCCGCAAGGTGTAACTAGTTATGGACAGTGGTACATTCAAGACGATGATTCTTTGACTGATTATTTGAAGGCGCCTTATGATTATTGGCAATGCATAACTTTAAACGTCCTTGAAATGTATATAGAGAAGGTCCCCATTAATCGACTTGAATTCATGGCTAAGGCTCCTCGGGAAGCCCGAAATAGACCTCGTCGGGAAGCCCCGTCTATAATTCAGGCCGAAGTCACTCAAGCGGAACCTACTTATCAACACAATTACCCTAACATGAGTACCTATGAAAGCATTTTGACTAGCCAAATGCCTCTGGATAGTTTAAGTCAGCAATTTGACGGGCAGTGGTAAATATTCATTTTTTTACAATATTAAGTGGCACTTGAATGCTACTAATGATGTCGATTATATTATTTAGAGGTTATACACCTGATATGGATCATATCGGACGGTCTCCTCAATCGGGATAGATGAATCAGGTTGGAACATCCTCAGTCTATCTAACAACTCAAAGCGATGGTCCTTCCTCAAGTTTCGGTGCAGTTGATTACTATCGGTACGTCTATTTTTTTTAACATCAATAGTGTTATTTGATGTGTAGTAGTTAAAACACCCTAATTTCTTATGTAGGGAGAATGTGGTGGTTGCACCAAATTATAGGCAAAGGCCTGCTATGGATGGTCCGGATTATCCGAATTATATAGTGACATCATCCAGCGATAGTGAGGAAATACCTAATGCGGAGGAAAGTGACGATGAGCAAGGTGACGATGCGATTGAGGTTGGAACTAATCCTCAACATCAAGTAGAACTGTTGCAAGACATGATGAACAGTCCGGCAAACGAGGAGGAACTGAATTCACAGCAACCATTTGAATAACAAAAGTCGACTCTGGTTCAGCCGCAAAGCCAATTTCAACAGCAAGAGTCGACCCTGATTCAGTGGCATTCCGATGAGATCCCCTATCTTGATCATCTTCAAGATCGCCCAAATGCCTTTGTCTTTACTAGGGATGATGATCATATTCGGCGAAGTTTGTGGAAATAGCCAGTGGATCTTTTAAAACAAAAGGCTCATATTGAAAAAGGGATGATTTTCAGCTCGAAAAAATCATTGCAAAGGGCTGTTAAGATTTATTGCATCCAGGGGATGAGGGAGTTTAAAGTTGACGATTCCACACGAAAACTTTGGCGATTGGTCTGCAAGCGAAAATATCAAGGCTGCGAATGGATGCTCCGTGGTAAGGAAGCTGCTGAAAAGGTGTGGACTATTTCAAAGTTCTACACAAAGCACACTTGTGATATGGGTGACCTCCCAGATGATCATTACAATCTAGATACTAATTTGATTGCGCGTGTATTAGTTGGCGACATTAGAGAAAACCCAAGGTATCCCCTTCACCTAAGTTTATTTTATTTTTGGTGTTAATATAATGTTCCTCGTTGTTATATGCTGATATTTCAACTTTTTTAGGTTCCCTATTAAAGTTGTATTAGAGCCGTCCTGAAAGTATATATCAAAACTGTTACTAGGAGGAAGGCGTATCTTGGGCGTAGGCGTGCACATGAGATAGTCTTCGGCAATTGGGAGGGCTCTTCCAAGACGTTACCGAGATACATGGCGGCTCTACAACACTTCAATCATGGTACTGTTGTTGAATGGAAGGTCAAATCGAAGCCTGGTGTGCCCGGTAATATTTTTGATTTTGTGTTTTGGGCCTTCAAACCATGCATTGATGGTTTTGCTCATTGTTGGCCTGTAATATCAATAGATGGAACACATGTGTACGGGAAGTATGACATAAAACTGCTAATAGCAGTTGGAATGGATGCAAATGGAGCTATATTCCCTCTAGCTTTTGCAATTGCAACTAATGAGAGCATTAGTACGTGGGGTATGTTTTTGGACTACTTAAGGCAACACGTTATTAAGGATCGCATGGGAATATGTGTGATATCAGATAGACATGCTGACATATTGCACAATATGTTCAATTTGCAGGGGTGGCAGCCACCTTTTGCCTACCATCGTTATTGTTTAAGGCATTTGAAGGCAAACTTCCAAAAGGCATATCGAATCCCAGCACTTTGCAATTGGATGTGGGCGGCTGCAACAGAGCATCAAGAGAAGAAGTTTAACCTGCAGATGGACATTATTAGGCGGGCGAATGAGGAAGCCTTCCACTGGTTGAATGCAATTGATAAAGACAAATGGACATTACACCAGGATGAAGGTAGGCGATGGGGTATGCTGACAACAAACAGCTCTGAGTCATTCAATGGCTTGTTGAAATCTGCACGGGGGCTACCCGTCACCGCAATGGTGAGAATGACATTTAAGCAGGTTGTGGAGCGGTTCGTCAGTAGATCAAAAGAGGCCAAAGCACATGCAACAATAGGTCTAAGATGGATGCCAAAACCGTCAAAACTGTTTGAGTACCACAAATATAAGGCTCAGAAACATGACCGGATGTAGTACAACTCTGCAGAGCGCATATTTGAACTCACAACAAGTGTGCACCAAGGTAAAGGAGGTAACATCCACACAATTCGTGAGATTCCAAGAACATGCACATGCGGCAAGTGGCAATCATATCACATGCCTTCAAGTGTTTTATCGCAATGGGAAAGAATGCCTCCCCATACATGGCTGAGGAATATACAGTTGAAAATTATGCAAGAACGTATGCTGGAAGGTTCTACCCACTTGGTAGTGAGAGTTATTGGCCACCGAATCCATTTTCAATGGTTGCAAATAAAGCATTTATCCGTAAATTCAGAAAGAATGCATACTCGCGTATTCATAATGAAATGGATGTTCCACCGGGGAGATACACTCGAAACTGCTCATTTTGCAATTATGTTAGTCATGATAAGCGCAAGTTTCCCTTACGGCATGGTGGTCAAACTACATCTCGCGGTGGAAGTACCTCGTGGTGGAGGAACTTTCGTGGTGGAAGTACCTCTAGTGGTGGTGGCACATCTCGCGGTGGTGGCACATCTCGCGGTGGTGGCGGAAGATCAACTCAAGGGCATTAATTAATGAATGTTTTTTAAGTTTTTTTTCTTACTTTGATGATTGTATTTTAAAAAGTTTGGGTTTCTTATTAATGAAAAAGTTTAAGTATTTTCATCTACTCAAGGTTATGAATGATGCAATTTAATTAAGTTTTTTTTTGTATGAATGCTGCCATTTTGACTAACTTTTAATTAATTATTAATGAACAAGTTTAAGTATTCATAAAAAACTTCAAGCTAATGTCACCGAGCCTTCAAATGAAAATGGCGTTCGAGCACTTTTCAACCACTAAAACGGCCATCCGAACTTTTGTGTATCCTTGATGTATTGATCCTACCTTATTAATCGCACAAAAATAAGTAGGGTTCTATATAAAATATTGAAGTTTCGGGGTCCCGAAGCATGATTAATCTATGGTCAAAATACGTTAAAAAGTGTAATGGAAGAAGAGTTAACCAAAAGGGCAAAAAAAAGGAGGGACACTATAGCGCAGTAAATTACTGCGCTATAGTAGTTAACGGAGCCGTCCCCGTTAACTGCTTTAGCACAGTAAATTACTGCGCTAAAGGTAGTTTGATAACATTTTTTTTGTTGGGGTATTTTAGTTCAAAATGTGTTTTTTTGGACATTTTGGTTCCGGACTCTCTAATTCATTGCCCATAAAATTATATTGGATTGTAAACTATGTACGAAATTGATTAGTTTCCTAAGCACAAAAAAGCACCTTGTATGGGTGGTTGAGTACCACGTGATTGAAAAGAAGTGTTTAATTTATGCACATCAACAGGTGCCGCATAATCTGACAAAATAATGCATAATATAGTCAACTTTTTGAGCAATTATGTTACTTAAAAAATAATGGCGTTTTATTCTTGTAGTTGATATGGACTGGTAATCCACAAAAGATGGTAAAAATATCAATATTTCTAATTATCCAAAAGGAATATTGGGGAATGATACACGCGAACAAAAAAAGAGAAAAATAAAACAAGAATTAGCTAATGAGAAAAACCTGGATTATAGCGGGATGATCATTGGGAGTGAATCCTTTGGTCCATTTGCTAAAAGCTGCACGTTGTTGTGGATCGGTAATACACTCTTCAACAACCTCACCTCTTTCAACAACATTCTCTATCCTCATCTTCATATCCTCGTACAAGCTCTATATAATGACATAATAAGTTAGAAACTACGTTATATCATATACTTACATATGCATATTAGTTTTTATTATTAATAAACTTAGTAGGGGTGTTCGGAGTACTGACTCGATTTTTGCTTACAAGGAAATCAAACCAGACGGTTTTTAAAATTTTAAAATCTAAGAAACCATTATAGTATAAATTTTTTTGGTTTCAATTTTGTCCATTTGGTTCGCTTTTTGCGGTTACTTTTATTTTACCACATAATTGAAATAAATGATCCAATTGGTTATGTTTGTATTATCAAATTTACTAGAACCAAGATCCGAAAGCAAGCAAATGTGTATTTGTTGGCTATGACTCTTATAGGAAAGGGTAGGAAGTGCATCGATCCATAGACAAATAAGTTTATTTTTTACTTCTAGAAATGTGGTACTTGATGAAGTGTCATTTTTATTTTTCACTCAAATTTTTTTGTTGAGCTGAGCTGATCTCATATTTTGATGATTAACAAACATTACACAGGAACCAAGTTCTTAACATGTCTCCTAGAGGAACTGGTGATGATGTTAACAAGGTTGCTGAAATATTACGCAGACATTGAAAGAACCATGTTTGTAGCACACGACTGATGATCAGTGGTTACGAAGCTAATAGCCTGTTTGGTCAAGCTTATTTTTCCCCCAAAAGTACTTATTTTTTCAATAACTGCTTATTTTAAAAAACTGAGGTGTTTGACCAATCTTTTGAGATAAAATAAGTGCTTTTGGGGAGTAGCAGAAGCTAAAAAAAAAATAACTTTTGCTCAAAAGCATTTTTTTGAAAAGTACTTACAAGAAAAATACAATTAGAAGCACTTTTTAAAAGCTTGACCAAACACCAACTGCTACTCAAAAGTACTTTTTAAATTAATTGGTCAAACACAAATTGCTTTTAGCCAAAAGTACTTTTGAAAAAAAGTTATTTTGAAAAAAAGTTATTTTTATAAGCTTAACCAAACAAGCTATAATTCCAAGTGCAAAAATTAAGAATTTCTTAAGGAATTGAGTTTATGAAATAAACGTGTCGATCAAGGATGTGTGATCAAACATGGAAATACTGCTTGGGAGTTGTTGATAGTAAAGTTTGCACTAAAAGGAGAGAGTAAAAAGTTAGTGAAACTTTTTGCTTTGAATTAGCCATTATTGTTTTTACTTTTCTTTTTAAAAAAAAACCAAGTCAAAGTAACTATATAGGTTGTTACAATATTTTCTTTTGGACTGCCGTAACTTTGTTTTACTATTTTTAAATAATTTTGTTTTACTGTTAGTAATTAGTTAGTTCGAAATATATTCCGCAGAGATATTCCAAGCTAGGTTAGTTAGTTAAAGATATACTATACAGAGATATTCGAAGTTAGTTTATGATTATCTTTTTACTGTTTTTTCCCTATAAATGCCAAGCTAAATATAGCTAAATAATATGCATTGCAGTATATTTTTCTCTCAGTATTTTTTCCTCTGTTATTTCCTACGTTTCTTTGTTAAAAACCAGCAATTGGTATTAGAGCCATTTTCTTGATGGACCTGTGAGAGATGGATTCTGAAAATAGCTTTTCTCAAATAGCTCCTCCTGTCTTTGATGGTGAGAATTACCATCTCTAGGAAGCAAGAATGGAGACTTATCTTGAGGCTTTAGATCTTTGGGATGCCGTGGAAGAGGATTATGATGTTCTTCCGCTGCCAAATAATCCCACCGTGACCCAGATCAAAAGCCAAAAAGAACAGAAAATCAAAAAATCAAAGGCGAAAGCAACTTTGTTTGCTGGTGTATCTACAACAATTTTCACGAGAGTTATGGCTCTCAAAACAGCAAAAGAAATTTGGGATTATCCGAAGGAAGAATACACAGGAGATGAAAGAATACGAGGCATGAAGGTGTTTAATTTAATAAGGGAATTTGAATTGCAAAAGATGAAGGAATCTGAGATCGTCAAAGAGTACTCTCAGACATGCTTCTTGGCATTGTTAACAAGGTAAGGTTGCTTGACACTAAGTAGGCGTTTGGCCATGAAAATCAATTTTTTTTCACTTGATTTGAAATTTTGAAGTTGGAGTTGTGTTTGGTTATAGTTTTTGCAAAGAATATTTGGTTGTTTGAATGTATTGAAAGTGAAAAAAGTGAATAATTCTCATGGTGAACTTCAAGTTATATTTAGAATTTTCATGGCCAAACGTTGATTTCCAAATAAATTGAATTAATTTTTCGAAAAAAAAAAGTGAAAAATTATCACGGCCAAACGGGTCCTAAATATAAAGATTCAAGAATTGTTGAAAATAATTCTTGTTACAGTGCCTGAAAGATATGAAGTATACACAACTACCTTGGAAAACACAAAAGTTCTGTCCAAAATTACCTTGGCAGATTGCTAAATACATTGCAGGCACAAGAGTGAAGGAGGCTTATGAGGCAAGATGGTATGGCTGAAGGAACCTTGATAGCCAACCACAAAACTCAAAGTAAAGGTAATAATTAAAATAAAAATCACCCACCTTGTCAGCACTGTGGCAAAAAAGGCCATCCTCCATTTAAATATTGGAAGAGGTCAAGATGCACAGTGCAAGATCTGCAATCAACTTAGTCATGAAGCAGTGATTTGAAAAAACAAATCCCCAAAATATGAAGTAGATGCCCAAGTCGCCAATGAAAAAGAAGAAGACCACTTGTTTGTGACAACATATTTTTCAACCAAGAATCTGATTTTTGGATGATTGATAGTGGTTGTACAAACCACATGACATATGAAAAACATCTTTTTAAAGAGTTTATTATGTCTATGGAAAACAAGAAAGTCAGAATCGGGAATGGTGACTATGTTCTTGCAAAAGGGAAAGGGACTGTTGCAACTTAAAAAGGTTCAGGTACAAAAATAATTTCAGATGTTCTTATGTGCCTGATATTGATTAAAATTTGTTAAGTGTTGGCCAGCTGGTGGAAAAAGGATTTAAATTGTTATTCGAAGAAAAGTACTGTCGAATATTTAATTTGATGCCACTAGGCATGAGATTTTACGAGTTAAAATGAGAGGTAAAAACTTCTCATTTAATCCAACAGAAGATAAACACATGCCAGAATTTGTTGATAATCAAGAGCTGCAACTTGGAAATATGGATCAAGCAAACTGCAAGACCAAAGATGACTTGGCAGATTTGTTCACGAAGTCAATTCCAGCCAAGTCTAGAATTTGCAGTTTCAAAACCAAGGAGGAGTGTTAGAATATTTGTCTTTGGACTGCAATAACTTTGTTTTACTGCTTTTAAATAAATTTGCTTCACTATTAGTAATTAGTTAGTTAGAAATATATTCTGCAGAGATATTCTAGGTTAGATTAGTTAGTTAAAGATATACTCTGTAGAGTTATTCTAGGCTAGTTTATGATTATCTTTTTACTGTTTTTTCTTATAAATGCAAAGCTAAACATAGCTAAATAATATAATTCTGTTTGACTGCATTGCAGTATATTTTTCTCTGTTATTTCCTACATTTCTTTTTTAAAAAACCAACATAGGTGAGGTATGTTCACCTCAAATAGTTCAGGGCTTTTTTATAGTAATAAATTTTAGAAATAACTAATGGTGGACTGGTGGAGTAAATTATCGAGGTAATTTTGGAGAATAAACTCTATAAGATAAAGAGTTATGACAGCTATAGTTAGTACTATGTTTTTTTCCTGTATATCCCAAAGCTTTTTATTAAAAATATAGTTGCCACATTTTTCATTTAAATGAAGCTCCCTCTCTGGTTCTGTCTTTATTTATTACTAGATAGAATACAATAATTTTAGTAATTTCTGCTAACTTAGTTTCTTCTATATAAATATACTTAGTTTCTTCTATATAAGTTACCTATAGTGTATGATCAAAATATACGTGAGATAGAATTCTCATGCCGTGCTCTCTTTCTACGTACAGATTTAGGATTTAGATTGCAACATAAGGTGGTTGCTCAGTTGTAATATGTATGGCAATTATATTGCAATCGACCATTCGTTTTAGTCTTTCGCTTCGTTACCCAATGGATTTGTAAGTTTCCCGTTTATATTTTAAGCACAATTTATTTTGTATAGATTTATGTGTTCCTTCAATATCGTGCTAGTGTCGTTTGGTGAAAATCATTTGATAATGATGTGGGCGTTTTCCCCTTTCACTTTCCTTGGCACGTAAAAACACCGTATAATCGAAGAGAATCTTATGCCATTTTCAATGGTGACCTCTGATAGTTTGACTTGTCTGATTACGTTTGACATCTTAATACTTAAGAGATTTAGGAATCTGCCCACCAAAGGTGGAGGGAGGAAAAATTATTCCAAGTTCACCAATCCGAGTCTGAGAGATTCAGAGATTTAAAAACTTAAGCATATGATACTGAGAGAAGGTAAAAATTTTAATAGTAATAAAGTGAAAAATGAGACAGGCGACAATATCTACAAATATGGAGTCGGAGTAAAATTGTAATTAAGCTAACGTTTTCTTTAATTAGAAAATAGTCGGACCTGCCGTTGTCGGGTAGCTGGTCCCAACCACATGCCACCCTCGTCATAGGCTCGTCTTCTTTTAAAATTATGTTTAGGTTGAAGTGATTAAAACGCTCCTAAACTTGACACGGATTATCACTTCGTCTCCGAACTATGTCTAGTACTAAAAACACTCCAACACTTGAATAAATGAATTTAAAAACGCACCCGAGCTGCCACATGGGATAGCAAGTGGTCTCAGCCTTTTTTATGCGTGTGAAAGGGTATAAAAATTGCCACATAAGCAGCTCAACTGTAAAAAAACTATTTTTTTATTTTTTATTTTTACATATCCCTATCATTTTTTACGCATCCCTTTATTTTTAATTCTCCCTAGCCCAACTGCTAAAAAGACCATTTCTTCCCTATTTATGTGTTCCTCCATTAAATTACACCTCAAGTTCGAACTCAAAATTAATTCTTGAGTGTGTTTTGCGATTACCTGCCTAATCATTACTCAGTATCTAATATATTATATAATGTAATATGAAGTACGACTAAACGAATAGCTGGCTCTTAGACTTCATTCATCATCAAAACTCAATCTGATTTGTCAAATCCAGTTATTACTAAAATCAAAATTATGGGAGATCGAAAGAAAAAGAAAATCAAGAATTGACATTTCACTTGTTACCAAAATCATTAGTATGTGCAAATTTATGATTCGTATGAGGTCTTTAAAGATAATGGGTTATCTGCCCAACCATGCCAGAGGAAGAAGATAATAGATGGGACGACTATTTGTTAATTTTTTTAGAGATTAGTTTGTCATTGTTCTTTTTCTTTTCACTGTTGTAGAAAAATAATAAGATGAGACTATGGTGATTTAATGGATGTCTTTATATGGGGTTTGAAGAAGAATGGTGGAAGAAGAAAAAATGGGGAAAGAAAGAAAGGAAGCATTTAAAAAAATTAAAAAAATAAAATAAAAAATGCGAACACTATGATGATCTGGGTATGAAATTTTCAGAACCAACAGAAGCGATCTTTACACCCCACTTTATCGAGTTTTCTAGACTAAACCCTAACAATTCCATGGAAATTTTGAGAGAGAGAGAGAGGGATACTTTAGTCTGTAAGTCTTTTTCCTTTTTTTTTTTTTTTGCTTTTAATTAGTCTACGTGAATCATACATCAACTAAAAAGTCCAACTAGACGGCGAGTGCATACACGTTGCTAAGGTCCATGAGCTCAGGGGCGTTTTTAAATTTATTTATCCAAGTGTAGGGGTGTTTTTAATACTAAGCATAGTTCGGGGAGGAAAGTAAAAATCATCGTCAAGTTTAAGGCCGTTTTAACCACTTCAACCTTATTTTTATTCTCTGTCACATCACATAAAATCTAAGAGAAAAAAACGTTTGTAAAATTTATGCTCCAAAATAAATATTGTCTGTTTTAATTTATGTAAAAGTGTTTAGCTGAATAAGAAATTAAAGAAATAAAAGTTTTTTTTAAAAAAATTTGTCATTTAAGATAAAATATAGATATTTATGTGGTTAAAAATTATTTTATTTAAAATAAATAATTATTTTAACGTTAAGTTGTTACTAAATATAAAAAAACGCCGTTATTTTTTGAACTGACTAAGGGGTCGAGTATCACATAAATTAAAACGAAAGATATAATAAATATTTGTATATCTATAAATTATCTCATTAGTCATAGTTAAGTGATTTTTTACTATTTTAATTTTTTAACCGCTAAAACTAAATTACCACTAATAATTTCGATAAACATTGGGAATAGTTATTTAAAGTCAGAAAAATTAAATTATATTCCGAGTCGAGCCGGTCCAGAGCAGACTAGTGCTTGTCATGTTTAGTAGTATAGTTCCAGTATGAACAAATAATTAAGCACATATAAAAGTAATTAAATTAATCAGAGTGCTTTTAATTACCTCAATAATCTGAAATTGAGAATTTGTACTCTGGTTTCGCCGAAAATATTCTTCAGGACACCTTTGCTCAATCTTATTTTCCTTACAATAAGGTAACCAATTCTTTGCAAATTTAACGGCTTCCGTAAGAGCAAATAGATTGAGCTTCGATCCTCCATCATCCGATACATAAACCGAAAGTTTATCCATCGGATAATCATAAGCTAATACAGATAAAGCTGTGTTAACAGTAGTTAATGGTGGTTCCTTAAACGGATCAGCCGTACATATAAATATGTCAATTGCTGGAAAATCATTTTTGTTGACTAATTTCTCGAGATTTTCGGGGAACTGTTGACGAGAGATTGGGTTTATGAAGAATGATTGTGATGTGACCCACATGAATGCGAGGATAACATCAGAAATTAACATGAAAATTGACGGAAATGATAGAGTTAATGTGACTGTGTGGTGGTAGAACAAGGCTATAATGGCAAATGCGTATATAGAAGCAAATGCACGGTTGAATAATTTGCGTCCGTGCATTATTTTCACGGAGCTAAGAGAAGATTCTTCCATTTTGTGAGAAGAAAATAATCTTCAAGCTATAATTAGAAGAGAAGAAAGGAAGAGCTGAAAAGACAGTATCCCGTAATGGGGTGGCTAATTGGATTTGCGGTCAATGAAATTAGCAGACAGCCATATTATATAGATGGAGGAGGGCTCAAGTGAATGGCTATTTTCTGCTTAAAGCAATACACCTATTTTAAGTAAAATTATTCCCCCTTTATTCGAATTTATGTAATAAAGTTTGATTAGATGCGGAGTTTAACAAAAAAAATGAAGTCTTTTGAAATTTATGGACTAAAATAAGTCATATATATTTGTGCGGTTGTAAATCATTTCATTAGGGGTAAAATTAGAAGTTTTAAGTTAAATTATTTTTAAATATATATCGTTCTTTTTGGGACAGACTAAAAAAAATGTATCACATAAATTGAGATAGAGGGAGTACCTGACAAGTACGACAACAATTTTTAAATTTCAAAATGACATTATGTGATTATGACTATTAATAAGTTGGAAAGTGATGTATGTGAAGCGTAAGGGGTCGTTTGGTAATTTGGAGTTATGAAAGCATTACTAATACATGGATCAGTTATGATGAAATTTATGTTTTATTTTATGCAGAAATTAGTTATTTCACTTTCTATCCTGCATAAAATAATACATAGATTTCATCATAACTTATACATATATGTATTAGTCATGCGGGTTTCTAAATTGCAAATCAAACACTGTATTAAGTTTATACATGAATAACTTACCTCCTAACCCGCTATCAAACATGATATTATTTATGCTGAATTTACGGAAAGGTTTTTTGGCCACAATGGCCCAAATGGGATAAATTCATATGACTATTTAGATCAAATTTAATAATTTATGTTTACTTAATGTCATTTCTATCATTTTTTCTCAAAGTTTATCTTAATTTAAAATTGTATAATAGAGGTTATAGTGGTTTTTACATAAGTGTGACCAAATTTGGGTCAAATTGGTGTGACAATTTAGCAACTCCCTAGAATTTAATACCTGCATAACCAGGGGCGGATCTATAGTGGCGGGTGTGGGTTCTCGGGAACCCACATCCGCTAATGCAGGTCCTATTATTATATTGAAAATTATAATCAAATATAACAATTATCAGTTTAGAACCCACAGCTATATAGCCGATGGTTCACTGGCAAAGAAGGGAGACCTGCTGTACCCGGGATCGATTCCCATTGTAAAAGGTAACCCCACCCTTTTTGTTTTATTCCTTTTCGAGAAAACACGTTTCTTCCTTTTTCTTTTCAAATTTCCAGAACATCTTTCTTCTTCTTTCTTTTTCACACGTTTTTTTTTTCCAATTTCCAGGACATCTTTCTTCTTCTTTCTTTTTCAAAACACCTTTCTTCTTCTTTCTTTTTCAAAAAAAAAACAAAAAAAAACAAATTACAAAGTCAACTAAAAAAATATCTAACCAATAAATTATTACTTTTATCCAAATCCCAATATTTCAAATCAAATATTAAACCAAAACAAATGAGAAACAAGAAAGCTAGGGTTAAAAAATTAAAGTTTATTTCTCCAATCTCCAATCTCCATACCAAAGTCCAGAACCAAAGTGAGGCAATCATATTTCATCTTCAATAGCAACAAAGGCATAATACCAGTTCAGGTATTTCTTTCTCCAATTCTCCATACCTTTCTTATTTTACTAATTATTATTGCCATCTTTTTGTTCTAGCTATCTTCTTTTACTAAAAATTTAGCCTATTTATCATTGAATCAAGTGTATCTGAGTGTTGCTTCATACCAGAAGTCCATAAATAGAGTTTAAATCATAGAGAGCATTTGATAAACTCTATTCAGGGGTATTTGAGTGTTCTACCTAATTTGTGAAATTCCTAATGTTATATTTTCTTGAAAAGCTCATATTTGATGCTAGAATGTGATTTGAATTAAATTAATATTTTGTATTTAAACAGGTTGAAATTGTGAAGTGAGAATCGATATGATCATAAAATTTTTCAAGCCTCAAACCACTTCAAATTCTCCTGCGCTAAGCTCTCCTCCATGTCCAGCTATTCACAACGTCGATGATGTCAATCCTTCTAGACCATCAGGTAAAGACAAGATGTTGGATTTGGGTCCTCTTGAATATGATCCTGCTAAAATAAAACAAATTTCAGATTATTCTCCTAATCTACGTGATAGAGTGAAGAGATATTACATTAACAAGGGTCTGTGTAAACCTTGTGATCTTTTTGTTTTTCCATTAACATATTTTGGTGACAACCCGCGTTCTTTTCAGTCTGATTGTTTTGACACTTCGTATTCGGGATGGTTAGAATACAGCATTGAAAAAGATGCAGCTTTTTGTTCAAAAATGAGACGGGAGGACATGGAAAACAAGTAGGTGATCCTTTCACAGTGGATGGTTTCAGAAGTTGGAATAAAGGTTTAGAAAGACTTAATAAGCATGTGGGTGAAGTGAATAGTGTTCATTATCGATGTTTCAAGATGATGTTAGATTTAGATAATCAAGCACAATCTATTCTAACTTGTTTTGACAAGGAAAAGGAGGAAACTAAAAGCAAATATCGGGTTTGCTTGAATGCTTCGATTGATGTTGCAAGGTTTCTTTTAAAAGAAGGAATGCTTTTTCGAGGCCATGATGAAAGTGAAACTTCCGCAAGAAGAGGAAACTTTTTACATCTCTTAAAGTGGTATGCGGATAAGAATGAAGATGTGAAACAAATTGTGTTAGAAAATGCTCCACAAAATGACATCATGATTTGTCCAAGTATCCAAAAAGACATTGTGAGTTCTTGTGCAAAAGAAACAGTGAAAGAAATTGTTGAAGACTTAAATGGGGATTACTTTGGGATATTAGTTGATGAGTCTAAGGATGTCTCTCATAAAGAACACATGGCTCTTATTCTGCGGTATGTCAACAAAGAGGGTAAACTAATTGAGCGATTCCTTAGTGTTGTTCATGTTAAAGATACATCTGCACGATCGTTGAAAGACGCGATATATTCTTTACTTTTAGAACATAATTTGAGTTCATCTCAAATTCGGGGACAGGGTTATGATGGAGCTAGTAACATGCAGGGAGAAATCAATGGTCTTAAAACTTTGATTATGAAAGATTCTCCTTCGGCATATTGCACACATTGCTTTGCTCATCAATTACAATTGACTCTTGTAGCTGTTGCAAAGAAGCATCATGAGGTAGATCAATTTTTTGATATTCTTGCTAATGTTTTAAATGTTATTGGAGGTTCTTTTAAGCGTAGGGAGATGCTTAGAGATGATCAAGCAGAAAAATTAAAGGAGATACTAGTGCTCGGTGAAGTTCATACAGGAAGTGGATTGAATCAAGAACTTGGACTTCAAAGGGTAGGGGATACACGTTGGAGTTCTCATTTTAAGACAGTGCGTAACTTTATTAGTTTATTCTCCTCAATTATTCTTGTACTTGGAGTTCTTGCTAAGGAGGGTTCAAATTATCAAGAGAGATCACTAGCAAAAAGTTTAGTAGATGACATAAGATCTTATGATTTTGTGTATACATTGCATTTGATGTTGAAAGTGTTGGCAATTACACATGATTTGAATATGGCCTTGCAAGGGGCTGGCTAAATGCTAATTGGATTTGTGGTCGACAAAACCAGTAGATAGGCAATATATATAAAGGGCTCAAGTTTTCTGCGTATAGTAATACACCTATTTTAAGTAAAATTCCTGATGCGTACTATAGCAAACTTGGACTATTAATTTGGAAAGTGATGATACGTGAACGTAACTAATCCCCTCCAGTACTATTATGTCCATTATTATTTCTCAATGGTGTGACTTAGGTCTATCAATAATACACTTAATTGAATGTCGAGTTATTTATAGGAATTGGATAATGTTAGTGTATACGGTAAAAACCGGATATATACGAAGACCGATGAGACCGGGAGCCGAGGATATGATCAAATGAGCACGAGTATGATCGGTCTTTCCTTCAGACTGGGGGGATCCACCGGATGTGGCTGATCCGAGATAAGAGAAGTAAATCTGTTGGTCCGATGTATCCGGACCAAACTCTGCGTTGCCGTTAGTCCGTTTTCTCCAAAGTCAAGTTCTCGTGGCCGTTAGTCCGGTTGCTCTATGTCCGAATTGATCGTGGCCGTTGGTCCGGTTAACCAGTTGCAAAATCTCCACGCGTCAAGACCGTTCTGTCATTTTGTACTGACGACCGTACGGGTGTTAGATCGTACGGTCCTACCTTATCTTTTTAGGGTTTCTTCATTCTAAAAAGGCTTTGTGTTGTATGTAAGGCCCATGAGGCAAAACTATAAATATAGGACATTTCCATACTTTTAGGGGTTGTTTTATTGAGATCAAGAACATTGTAATAGAATATATATATTGAAACTCCCTCTCTCTCTCTTTGGGTCCGGATCAGTGGTGTTTTGATCATGCCTATTCATTCAACATTAGTTAACTTAATCATCAATATCTACATATTTACTCAAAGTGTTAACACATATATTCGCATATACATATTATTGCATACTGTTCCATATGCATTCCACATCACCCAAAATAGATTAAAGTTTGTCCACATATCCTATACCTCACCTATAAATTCAATTGATTACCTAAATTCGGGGTAAACGGTTTGGCGCCCACCGTGGGGCTTGGATAATGGTGGTTTTTTAATTTTTGCTTCTACCTCCTACCCGTTTGGTTAAGAAATCGTCTGCTAATTCTGATAAAACGAACCAAATGGCGAGCAACGGACAGTCTGGTCATGTTAACAACAACGAGATTGTGGCCAAAACGAGAACAGTGGGTTACCGAACCTACCATCAGATCCAATCGACCTGAACTCTGTTGATTCGAGGGAAGGCCTCAACCGGCAGAACACCGTGAACCAGGAGAGTGTCACCCTACTGGCCACTGATCCCTTGAATACTCATAACTCAATTACTTTATCCCGGGCCCAAGGCCGGAAAGCGCCGGATACTCTGGATGAGATTAACTTATGTCTAATTTTTGAAATGTTGCAGGAACAGGGAACCGCAATAGCCGAACAGGGAATTGCAATAGCTTAGCTGCAAAGAAAAAATGATAAGACAGCCCCGGAAAGGTCAAAAGGCATCACCGAACCACGAAGGGATGAAGCACGGTGTCACGACCCAACCGGAGGCCCATACAGGTACCCGGTGCTACCCCACCCGGGCACCTCTTATCATACATTCCCATTTACATCTTGGTGAGCCACATAACTTAATTATACTTTCTATCCATCATTCATGCTATACTCATTGGGCAACAATACATTTATATCATCATTAGCAACTATGCCCATATCAATGTACATAAGCCGATGGGGCTAACAAAATGATATCCAAAATATAAGCCGACAATACCAAATACACCTAACCATATATACATGTCTACGAGCCTCTAAGAAGAGTATGTCACATCATATAGGCGGGACAGGACCCCACCATGCCTATAAGTATGTACATAAAAGAATAGATACCAAAAGCTGTAACTCCGAATGAAGTGGAGCTCTGCTACGTAGTCTCTGAGTAATAGAGCTATGGATCAAGCCTATCTCCCTGGTCACCTGCGGGCATGATGCAGTGTCCACAAAAAAAAGGACGTCAGTACGAATAATGTACTGATTATGTAAAGCATAATCAACATCATTATAGAAGCATAATAGACAACATAAAAAAATAGCATAAGATGGGAGGCAGTAGAACTATCGACATAAACACTTACTTGCTTTTCATAGGGACCTTCCATTTTCTAATGCGTGTTTGTGTACACACACATGTACATATCCGTGCATCCGTATCCGTATTTATATACATTTTCATATCCATGTTCATATTCGTAATCATATTCATATTCATATTCATATTCGTATTCATAGCATACCCGACCCTGAGGGTTCGGTGTTTTACATACCCGGCCATGGCAAGGCTCGGTGATTATACATACCTGGCCTTACCAAGGCTCAGGGTTATCCGTACCCAAATACAGTGGTGCGCGAGCGATACATATCATACCCGGCCATATAAACTCGGTGTTACATAATAGTCACACATAGACACATATACATAGGAGCTCATAAACATCTTTGACATCATTACTATCGTCGTTTTATTACATCTATCCTTAGAGGATCACTCATCGTATAAGGGATTTAGTAGAGTCATAAACATAACAACAATCATGAGCTTTGGTAGCTTTAAAGATAGAATCATTTGGAGTCATCATTGGCTCATGAAAGAATAGATATATGGCCAAGGAAACATGCCTTATTGAAAGAAGGGTTAGCCTTACATATCTTTTCGTTCAACTATTCTATCGCTTGGACGTTCTCCTTCAATGCCCACGTTTCTACCTTCATTAGAGTTTATACTAACATTAGACAATCGATAGCTTAGCATACTTGACTAGAGCTAGAGAAAAATTGGGCAGCATCTCCTTTATTTATACAACTTCCCCCCATATCATATATCAACTCCCAAACATCTATAATAACATTCACAACGTCATAGCAATAGTCTTCATTCACCTACATTATCCATATTCCTCAATTCACTTCAAATCATCCATATTCATGGTCATAGTACAATATTACATTCACTCATATGCAATGTCTATCCCATGATATAAATGTCATTTATAACATAATCATACTCATAACATATCAAGAATCACGACTCAATCCAAGTTACTACTCAAAATTGATACTATTCTCAAATTCATGACCCATTTCCTATCTCAATTTTACAATCCAAGTCTTTCAACATCTCAATACCTTAAACAACAGGGAAAGACCATAAAACTTACCTTATATGGCGTAGGATTGGACTTTGGGTGGAAACACTTCACTTAGGAAAAACCCTAGTTCCACTCCCACTTGGATTTCTTGTCTTGGGTGAACTTTAATAAGTTTCTTACACTTGATTATCTTGGTTTGATGAAGTTGATAATTAATATCTCTTGAATTCTTGTGGGAGAGGTGTGGAGAAATGTTCTAGAGAGTTTTTGAGAGAAGGGGAGTGAAGATGAAATGAAATGAAATGAACTTGGTCCCTTTATTAATAACTCCCAATCTGTCCCGTCTTGTTTCTACGGCCCAACATACTGGCCGTATAAATTATACTGACCGTATATTTGGCCGTACTTTTGGTCCAGTGAAGGCTGCCAATTTGGGCTGACCAGTATATTTTATACGGCCAGTATGTTGGGCCGTGTAATGCCCAGATTTTCCGAACTCGCTCTCGTCGACTCGTTTGATCTCCAATCCTTGTGGAACCTTCCTAACACATGTTTAACACCTCATTATCAATCTATGGGATGTTATAAATCTTCTCTAAAACATCATTAAGTCATCATTAACTCATTACTCGTAAATCCTTTCTGATACCTAACATATGCCTTGCCTTTCTTGGCAAACTTTCTTCTATTACCTCGAATGTCTTTGAAATCTCAATTAGGGTCATCAAATGCTATTTCTTACTTATTGAAACATCGTATACTTCGTGCCCTTCGTTAGCCTATTCACTGTGCATCAACGGAGAATGTTTCGAGGTGTAACATTCTCCCCCCTTAAGAACATTCGTCCTCGAATGTTAGGTTCTCGGGGATTCTATAAAAATTTCGCCAGAGTTTCCCCTGTAATATGGCACTACCATCCTGTCACAACAGCCCAAAATAACAATGCCTCATAGGGCCACAACATAATAACAATAGAGTTTGGCCACATACGACCCAAATGCATAAAAAGAAAACATGCATACCTTATGATCTATATGTCTCATCTTGGACCTCTTCCGGGGGTTGAAATAAGCGCGGGTACTTGGATTTCATATTTTCTTCGGCTTCCCAAGTCATTACTTCTCGGTTATTGTTTCTCCACAAAACCTTAACTGAGGCCGATTCTTTGTTTCTAAGCCTCCGTACTTGCCTATCTAATATGGCAATGGGTACTTCTTCATAAGTCAACTTTGCTTTCACTTGAACATTATCTACCGGCACGATCCTAGTAGGATCTCCGACACACTTACGGAGCATTGAGACATGGAAAACTGGGTGAATTGACTCCAAATCAGGGGGTAGATCTAATTCATAAGCCACTTTACCTACCTTGCACACAATCTCATAAGGCCCAATGTACCGGGGACTAAGCTTCCCCTTTTTGCCAAATCTCGTGTCGCTCTTCATTGGCGACACTTTTAGGAATACCCAATCTTTCACTTGGAACTCTAAGTCCCTTCGACGATTATCTGCATAGGACTTATGATGATTTTGGGCTTCTAATATCCGATCTTGTATAAGCTTGACCTTCTCTATGGCTTGCTGGACCAAGTCTGGCCCTATCAATTTAGTCTCTCCTACTTCAAACCACCCAATTGGGGATCTACACTTTCACCCGTATAAAGCCTCATACGGTACTATTTGGATGCTAGAATGATAACTTATTATAAGAAAATTCGATAAGGGGTAAGTGATAATCCCAATTACCTCCAAAATCCAACATACATGCCCGTAGCATATCCTCGAGAGTCTGAATGGTACGCTCAGCTTGTCCATCAGTCTGCGGGTGAAATGCCGTGCTAAGACTCACCCGAGTCCCCAAACCCTCTTGGAAGGATTTCCAAAAATTAGCTGTAAACTGAGTTCCTCTATCAGAGATAATAGATACTGGAACACCGTGAAGTCGCACTATCTCTTTAACATAAAACTTTGCATAATCTTCTGCCACTTATGTAGTCCTGACTGGTAAAGAATGAGCTGACTTCGTGAGTCTATCCACAATCACCCATATATAATCATACTTACATTGAGAACGGGGTAAGCTTGTAATGAAGTCCATGTTAATTACTTCCCACTTCCACGTTGGAATTTCTATATCTTGCAACAATCCGCCCGACTTTTGGTGCTCGATCTTCACCTGTTGACAGTTGGAACATTGAGCTACAAATTCCGCTATATCTTTCTTCATTCCATTCCACCAATATAGATTTAAGATCATGATACATTTTTGTTATTCCGGGGTGGACAGAATAACGGGAGCAATGGGTTTCTCTCAATATTTGGTGGCGTAATCCTGCCACATCAGGAACACATTTTCTGCCTCGGCATCGGAGAACTCCATCTCCTAAGATCTCAAATGATGACTTCTCCTTCTGAGGAAGTGTATTTCTGTAATGAATTAGAATGGGATCTTCATATTGTCGCTCCTTCACTTCCACTACTAGCGACGAGACTGCTGAATTCTGAATGCTAGCTCCCACGCTACCTGAGTCCACCACTCGAACTCCTAGGCTTGCTAACTGCAGGAGCTCACAAGCCATTTCTCTTTTCTCTGGCCGAACATCACACAAAATTCCCATAGATCTACGGCTAAGAGCATCAACCACAACATTTGCCTTTCCGGGGTGATATAGGATATCAACATCATAATCTTTTAGCAATTCCAACCATCGTCGTTGCCGCAAATTCAACTCCTTCTGCTTAAAGATATACTGAAGGCTTTTATGATCTGTATAAATATCCACATGGAAACCATACAAATAATGTCTCCACATCTTTAATGCATGAATCACTGCAGCCAATTCAAGGTCATGGGTTGGATAAGTTTTCTCATGTTTCCATAATTGCCTTGAAGCATACGCAATCACCTTACCATGCTGCATCAATACACAGCCTAGCCTAATGCCTGAAACATCATAGTAAACAACATAACCTTCCAATCCCTCTAGAAGTGTCAGGACTGGGGCAGAAGTTAATCTATCCTTTAGCTCTTGGAAACTACGTTCACAAACATCTGTCCATTGGAACTTTGCCGATTTCTGGGTCAGCTTTGTGAGTGGTGCAGAAATTGAAGAAAAACCTTCTACAAATCTCCTATAATAACCTGCTAAGCCCAGAAAGCTATGAACTTCCGTAGGAGTTGTGGGCCTTGGCCAAGTCTTCACGGACTTAATCTTTTGGCTATCTACCCGAATGCCTTCAGCTGAAACAATATGCCCCAAAAATGTCATTGAGTTCAACCAAAACTCACACTTGGAAAATTTGGCGAATAACTCTCGAGTTTGAAGAACTCTAAGGACAGTACGCAAATGATCCGCATGTTCTGCCTCGGACCTAGAATACACCAAGATATCGTCGATGAACACAATCACAAATAAATCTAAGAAGGGCCTGAACACATTGTTCATCAAATCCATAATTACTGCCGGTGCATTAGTTAGCCCAAATGACATTACCCGGAACTCAAAATGGTCATATCTTGTTTTGAAGGCTGTCTTAGGGATATGTTCCTCCCTAACTCTCACTTGATGATACCCGGATCTCAAATCTATCTTTGAAAATCATTTGGCGCCTTGTAATTGATCAAATAAGTCATCAATCCTTGAAAGAGGATATTTATTCTTAATCGTCACCTTATTCAGTTGCCGATAGTCAATGCACATTCGCAAGGAGCCATCTTTCTTTCGTACAAACAACACGGGTGCTCCCCACGAGGAAGAACTAGGCCTAATAAAGCCTTTCTCAAGCAAGTCCTTCAATTGCTCCTTCAATTCTTTCAACTCTGCGGGAGCCATTCTATAAGGTGGAATAGATATAGGCTTGGTGTCTGGCAACACATCAATAGCAAAATCAATCTCTCTTTCGGGAGGAAGGCTCGAAAGTTCATCTGGAAATACATCCGGAAACTCATTCACTACGGGGATTGATTGAAGAGTTGGCGGTTAAGCTTCTACATCTTGAACCCGAACTAAATGATAAATGCAACCTTTTTTGATCATTTTCCTTGCCTTAAGATAGGAAATAAACCTACCTTTTGGTGACGCAGTACTCCATTTCCATTCTAAAATTGGTTCTCCCGGAAACTGGAAATGAACCATTTTCATTCTACAATCAACATTGGCATAGCAAGAAGCCAACCAATCCATACCCATGATGACTGTTACGCCGTATTTTGAACGGGTCCAATATAATTTACAACTTCACGGATCTTCTAACTGGTTTTAAAAGGGTTAGAGTCGCCACCTAATTTTTAAGGAAAAATAGGAAACCTATATGTATTTATGTGTCTACTCCATTTTTAGTCCACGAAACCTATAAGATTCTGGAGAAGGGTTTTATTTACCCCGAGGGGAAGGTATTAAGCATTCCTCAGAGCCTGCCCAAAGACAGTCCTTAGACTTAGTTTAACTGAACACTAGAGGGGGATTATCTATCTGTTTATCATTATTATTACTTGTTTTCAAAATGTTATGACTTCATGAAAAGCTACACTAGGTGATAATATCCTAAGTATATACAGTGTATAAAAATGTATTTATATCAAGTATTCATAAAGAATGTATAGTAAAAAAGAATATATAAAAGAGTATAAAGAGAATGTACCTCGTAAGTATAAAAGTATATCTGTTAGTACAAAGAGTGTATATATATGTTAGTGTAAAGAATGTGTAACTATATTAAGAATATAAAAAAAATGTAAGACTATGTAAAAATAAATATATCAAGGATATAAAGAATGTGCGTCTATGTATATTAAAAGAATGTATGTTTATTAAACATATAAAGAACATATTTCAAGTGTAAAAGAGTGTACGTAAAACCTAAAATGTATAAAGAATTGTATAACTAGGTATATTAGTGCATAAAGAATGTAAAAATAATTTACGAATATTCATTGGTGTAAAGATTTTATATAACGAAATTATTCAGAAAAGTGAAATTTATTTGACTTGTTTCTATCGTTTAGTTAAAAAGAGTTTTTGTTTAATGAATATCCTATCAAAAGAATCAGGAACAAAATAATTGTAAAACGTATTGGTAAAAATTAAGTATAAGAAATTGTGGATAAAAAATGAGTGAAAATGTGTAATGCGTTTAAAGAATAAAAGATTTGTAAATGGACGACTTAATATTTACCTAGCATCAAAATGTGGATTTAACTTAACTAAAATATATATTAGTTTACACGAAACAATATAAAATGTAAATTGTATTAAAAGTGTATAAAGAATACAAAATAAAGAATGAACTAGTATTTTTGCCTACACGTCAGAAGTGTGAATTTAATTAAGGAAACATTTATACCAAGTCAATTTAATCTATTTATGAAAGTATTGACGGCCTAAGTCTTGCCTAAAGCGAATGACAAATTTTAAGTTAAACGATCAAGGCGACAAGTAAATAAATATATCAACCCGTTTTCCAAATGTAAAGTTTCCACTATACTACAAGTTTATGTTTTGTACAATTTTAAATAACGCGCGAAAGTAAATACAAACAAGGATTCGATGAAGTCTTCGGGTTCCTTCCGAGTGTCGTCTTCGGGATGTGTCTCCGGGTACCTGTGTAAACACCTAGTAAAAGTGTTAATAAGAGAATAAATAACTAAAAGTGTTAATAAGAGAATAAATAACTATCGAATTAATTAAAGAAATAATGAATAAACTTAAAATAAAAACCCGTCTTTTGTACATGGGAGGCCTTGGAAATCGACGGAAATTTCTTCATCAGCCATTTGGGTTTAGTATTCGCCCAATGAGTTTAAAGGGTAAAAAGGGTAAAAATGTCATTGGCCGCGGGAGTATTTTACGGGCACAAAACCAACATTATTGAGCAAAAGGTAATGTAAAATAGTCAAATATCGACAGTAACAACAGGCAGTAGCCAAAGAAGCGAGTTTCGCCCGCGAAAATGAAGCTCATCGCTGGAGAATAAAAAAAATAAGTGCAAAACCAGTCCAAAAACAAAAAAAAAAACAGTATCAAACATTAGTCATTTAAACGCTGGCCGGAGAACTCAAACAGTCACCGAAAAATTCAACTTTGGCCAGATCTGAAACGGGACAAAAAGGATTGCCTGGAAACGCAAATAAATAGCCCAACAAACAAACACAATTATACGTATACGAAAAATGTACAAAACACGAAACAAACGGGAGTCGTCGGAGATGGTGGTGGAGCTCGGAATGGGGAAGGGGTGTTTGGTTTGTGGTTTTGATGGAGAGAAAGTAAGATGAAGTGGTGGGAGGCGGCGTCACTGCCAGTGGTGGTGGTGTTTCGTTCGTGGCGGTGGTGTTCATCGGAGCTCCGACGGTGGTGAGGGTTGTGACGTGATAACAGAAGGGATAAGAGGGGAGAGAGAGAGAGAAGTGCGGGCGTTTGGCTGGTGGTTTCGTGGTGGGTTTCTGCCGGAGCTCCGACGTTGGGAGTTCGTCGGGGTTGGCTTGGACGAAGCTGGCAGTGGAGAGAGGTGTGGCGGAGGGAGTAGAGGGTTGTGTGGTCGGCGTTCGCCAGAGCTCAGAGCTCCAGCGTGGAGGGGCTGGCGGCGGTTTCGTGGGGGGAGGGTGAAGGGAAGAGAAAATGTTTAAGGTTTAAAGAAAAAAATCTGAAATGTGAAAGTGTTGTATAAAAAAATGAGTTCATGAAAAAAAATAACCCTTTCGATTCCTTTATAATACAAACTAACCCCTTCTATTGTCCAAAAAATATAAATCCATACCCCTTTGTCCCCTCAATGCTCATTTTAATCTTTGAGTTATTGTCCAATGGGGATTTCACCCTTTTAACCAATGTATAAAAATTTATTAATTAATGGATCAAGAACCCAACCCATCACCTCAAATGTCAACTTTTAAAAAGGTGACGAGACCTTGACTTGATCGAATTTTTGCTCAGCGTTTAAAAATTAATTGCTCCAATTTTCTCTGCACTGACGGACTGTACTAAAATATAGTTAACTAATACATGTATAAATAATAATGTAAGTATAAAATATAAATAATAATAATGTAAGTATAAAATATAAAAATGTACTGCTATAAAATAAAGAGACAATTATTATTGCACAAAATGGTAATATTACGCCGTACATGTGCAAAAATAATGATTCTTAAAGATGACAATAAATTGATAAAATTCCTAAAATAAGGATAATCATCAATAAATTGTCAAAAAATTTAAAAATGTGTAAAAAGCTATTTCGTGCTCTTTTAACGATCAGGGCTCCCCGAAACGTTAATTTTAAGCACGTCGAGCCAAAATTAGGTGTCAACAATGACATCAAAATCCACCATTTTTAACTCATGTAAATCAACCATAGTACGATGGTCACAAATCACAACTATGCAATTTCTATATACTCGGCTAGCTATTACCGATTCCCCAACCGGCCGACTGGCGTATGTGAACCTGTCCCCATAGGGCGTATAGATGATGAAGATCCGGCTATCGACCCTGAAAGCTAGGTCCTACCTCTACTGCCAACCGAGGGCCAATCCCGCATAATATGGCCTGGCCGACCACATGTATAGCAAACCTCTGAACCTAATCAGCACTGGCCCCAATGTAGCTTTCCACACTGGGAGCATCGTGGCACGGGTGGCCTCGCCTGACCCGAATCACCCCTGAACTGAGAACCTGAAAAACTCTGACTCGGCCCGGAATGAGTAGATCGATCAAATCTCGGGCCTGTAAACCGTGGAGGCGCACTAGTCATAGAATGGACTGAATGCCTAGAAAACTATTGTTTGTGCCCGTCTCTAAACTCACTCATCGGACCCGAAGATCTAGCCCTCTTGTTATACCCCCCATCATGCTCACGCTCACTTCTTTGTTGTTGTTGGCTTTCCTCTAAATTTTGGGCATAGGCTTGAATGCGTGAAATATCCATGTTGTCTTGAAGGGACACAGTCAAGCACCTATCCATCAAATGTGGCCCTAGGCCTCTCACAAATCGGTGCACTCGGTCACCCATATCCGCTACCATGGCCAAAGCATACCTAGCCAAAGAATTGAAGCGGAGACTATACTCTAAAGCATTCATACTTCCTTGCCTCAAATTCAAGAACTTATCGGCTCTAGCTCGCCAAACCTCTGGAGGCAGGTAATGTCAGAGGAAGGCATCTACAAATTCTTACCATACCGGGGGAGGTGCATTGGCTCCCCGTGAAGCCATCCAAACTGTGTACCAATGAACCGCAATATCCCTCAATCTATAGGACACGAACTACACCGATTCAACATCTGAAGCATGCATTAACCGAAGTGTCCTCAACATTCCATCAATAAAATTCTGAGGGTCCTTATCCGGCTTTGACTCGAAGAACTTTGGAAGGTTCAGGCTAATAAAATCACGGGCCCTTGCACTAACAGCCCTGTCACCTTGCCCTGTACCCTGCCACTGAGTCTGAGCGGTAACCAACTGAGTGAGTAAATGAATGACCTCTTTTACATCTTGGCCCGAAGCATCCGGTGGAGGAGCTGGGGCTGAGGCTCCCTCGTGCTCTTCAGGAATAGGCACTGAATGAGAGGACTGAGATTGAGCCGCATGCTGGGACTCACTTTCCTCTACAACCGTTGGCGGTGCTCTTTCAGCCCGCTTTCCTACCACTGTCTTGCCCTTTTGGGCTGCCGTAGCCTTTTTCTACACAGGCATCTCTGAAATACACAACACACAGTTAAGGAAAAGGGAAATCCTTATATTATGGCTCTATCGCACGATCTTATGAAGAAAGAAGGTCATTCATTCCTAAAATGCCCGCAGCCTCTTGTTTATAAGTGTAGCGCACAACACACCCATAACCAAGACTCTACTGGACACGGCTCGTAGACACACCCTAGGACAGAGCTGCTCTGATACCACTTTTGTCACGACCCAACCGAAGGGCCATGACGGGTACCCGGTGCTACCCCACCCGAGCACCTCTTATCATACATTCCCATTTACATCTAGGTGAGCCACATAACTTAATCATACTTTCTATCCATCATTCATGCTATACTCATTGGGAAACAATACATTTATTACATCTTTAGCAACTATGCCCATATCAATGTACATAAGCCGATGGGGCTAACAAAAGGATATCCAAAATATAAGCCTACAAGGCCAAATACACCTAACCATATACACATGTCTACGAGCCTCTAAGAAGAGTATGTCACATCATGTAGGCGGGACAGGACCCCGCCATGCCCATAAGTATGTACACAAAAGAATAGATACTAAAAGCTGTAACTCCAAATGAAGTGGAGCTCTGCTACGTAGTCTCTGAGTAATAGAGCTTTGGATCAAGCCTGTCTCCCTGGCCACCTGCGGGCATGACACAGCGTCCGCAAAAAAAAGGACGTCAGTACGAATAATTTACTGAGTATGTAAAGCATAAACAACATCATTATAGAAGCATAATTGACAACATAAGAAAATGGCATAAGATGGGAGGCAGTAGAACTATCGACATAAACACTTACTTTCTTTTCATAGGGACCTTCCATTTTCTAATGTGTGTTTGTGTACACACACATGTACATATCTGTAAATCCATATCCGTATTTTTATACGTTTTCATATCCATGTTCATATTCGTAATCGTATTCATAACATACCCGACCCTGAGGGTTCGGTGTTTTACATACCCGGCCATGGCAAGGCTCGGTGATTATACATACCTGGCCTTACCAAGGCTCAGGGTTATCCGTACCCAAATACAGTGGTGCGCGCACGATACATATCATACCCAGCCATATAAGCTCGGTGTTACATAATAGTCACACATAGACACATATACATAGGAGCTCATAAACATCTTTGACATCATTACTATCGTCGTTTTATTACCATCTATCCTTAGAGGATCACTCATCGTATAAGGGTTTAGTAGAGTCATAAATATAACAAGAATCATGAGCTTTAGTAGCTTTAAAGATAGAATCATTTGGAGTCATCATTGGCTCATGAAAGAATAGATATATGGCCAAGGAAACATGCCTTATTGAAAGAAGGGTTAGCCTTACATACCTTTTCATTCAACTATTCTATCGCTTGGACGTTCTCCTTCAATGCCCACGTTTCTACCTTCATTAGAGTTTATACTAACATTTGACAATCGATAGCTTAGCATACTTGACTAGAGCTAGAGAAAAATAGGGCAGCATCTCCTTTATTTATACAACTTCCCCCCATATCATATATCAACTCCCAAACATCTATAATAACATTCACAACGTCATAGCAATAGTCTTCATTCACCTACATTATCCATATTCCTCAATTCACTTCAAATCATCCATATCCATGGTCATAGCACAATATTACATTCACTCATATACAATGTCTATCCCATGTTCTAAATGTCATTTATAACATAATCATACCAATAACATATCAAGAATCACGACTCAATCCAAGTTACTACTCAAAATTGATACTGTTCTCACATTCATGACCCATTTCCTATATCCATTTTACAATCCAAGTCTTTCAACCTCTCAATACCTTAAAAAACAAGGAAAGACCATAAAACTTACCTTAGATGGTGTAGGAATGGAATTTGGGTGGAAACACTTCACTTGGGAAAAACCTTAGTTCCCCTCCCATTTGGATTTCTTGTCTTGGGTGAACTTTAATGAGTTTCTTACACTTGATTCTCTTGGTTTGATGAAGTTGATCATTAATATCTCTTGAATTCTTATGGGAGAGGTGTAGAGAAATGTTCTAGAGAGTTTTTGAGAGAAGGGGGGTGAAGATGAAATGAACTTGGTCCCTTTATTAATAACTCCTAATCTGTCCCGTCTTGTTTCTATGGACCAACATACGGTCCGTATAAATTATACTGACCGTATATTTGGCCATACTTTTGGTCCAGTGAAGGCTGCCAATCTGGGCTGAATATACGGCCTAACATATGGCCAATATATTTTATACGGCCAGTATGTTGGGCCGTGTAATGCCCAGCTTTTCCGAACTCGCTCTCGTCGACTCGTTTAATCTCCAATCCTTATGGAACCTCCTAGCACTTGTTTAACACCTCATTATCAATCTAAGGGACGTTATAACTCTTCTCCAAAACATCATTAAGTCATCATTAATGTCACGACCCAATCGATGAGCCGCGAAAAGTACCCGACCATTGCTGGTCAAGCACTCCTGTGCCTGTACTTACTTCTCACTGTATGTCCTAGACCCATATACAATCTGAAATTGTGCCATACGGTCTCCCAAATAATCAACATAAAAGACACTGTAGCGGGAACTCACGGCCAACGCATACATATAATCCTAAACACTGATGATAACAACGCGAGCCGATTTGGCCACCGCACATATACATACTATACAACAAAATAAGTGCTGACGGGGCTGCATAACAACATGACTACATATTACTGTCTACAGACCACTATAGAATACAAAATTTAGAAATGATAGGACAAGACCCTGTCGAAATGTTATATCCCGTATTTTTGAACCTCGGAGTATCTGCTGGGGTGGGGCCCACACACTGAGATTTTTTTTGAAACATCTGAAAAGTCATATGAATCACATATGTAAAGTTAAACACAACTCATGAAGTACCCTTGGACCAAATCAAAGTGGAAACCCTCCAAACGAATATTTTTAAGAAAACGTTTTCGGGTGACCTGACTTTGGGGGGAAAAAACTGTATTATAAGTTTGGAATTTCGAAAATACCTTGAAATAGAAGTTGTAGATAATTGAATTAGCTTTCCATCCATAGGTCGTGGGTTCCCAGGTGACGTCGGTACAAGGAGTTATGAACGTTTTAAGGTCGAAAGGTCAGTGGGCTAGGCCCAACTCGGGACCAACCGAGTTGGCCCAAAAAAAAAAAAAAAATATTTAGGCCTAATGTTTAAGGGGTGGCCGGCCAAGTGAGGCCCAACCCATGGCTTTAATGAATATTTCCATGTGCTAATTAATTATAAAGGGATCACTATCCCTTAGAAGGTTCAAGAGACTTAGAAGAGAAAGAAGAGCAAAACAAGAGCAAAAAAAAGAAGGCATTTCGGGTTTGAGGTGCAAAAATTCACCACCAAAAATCTTGCTCCTAAAATTTTTCTTTTGTGGTTTTCCTACTAAGTTAAGGTTCCTTTGTAACTTGGTATAGTTGGATTGGAGTGGGGAGCATTAGAATCACCAAAGTGATCACATCTCCAAGTGAAGAAGACTTGAAGAAAAGGTAAGAATTTCTACCTTTTTATTGTGTTATGAAGTTTTGATTGTGTTGTAGTATATAGAAATGTGTTGATTGTATGAAAAAATGGAAGTTTGCAAAGTGGGTGTGTGTTGTAGGTGTGTAGCCGTGGGTATGCACAATTGTATAGCCACAATGTGTTGAATTTATGTTATATTCTAGTTGTGATTGTGATGAAATGCATATGGGAATTGAAAGTTGGATGAATTTAGTTGATATTGGAAAACAATAGGCATATGGCCGTAGGGTGTATATGGTTTGGGATAGAAAGGAATTGAGTTGTTTAGTGTGTTAAAGTGTTGTTGTGATGTTTGTAATGTAAATGAAGTTAGAATGATATAAGTTTGTATTGAATTGGAATGTAGAAACTTATGTCGTTTTAGTATGATTTTCCGACATTAAGGAAATGAAGTTGTTTGGTTGCTAATAGTGATGATCATTGATGAATTTGGAAGTTGGAAACTTGTTATGAAGTTGTATGCCAAAGATTTGATGTTTTGCATAGGTTATGACTTTGGCGGAAAGTTGTATATTATGTATATCGAGTGTATATCTTGAGGAAAACGATATGAAATGTTTCTAGAACTAAATGGTGATGATCATGATTGTTATTGAATGTGAAATTATTGATCTTAGTTGAAAGTTGGGTTGAATTGAAGATTATGTCAACTTGTGAGAAAAATGACTAGTTGAAGGATATTTATGTTTTTAATGTTCATTGTTGATATTGATGTTGTCGTTTGGGTTGTTGTTGATGATTTCTAGCCGAGTTGAATTCTCGGGGTGCTATATGTATAGGGGAAGTGCTGCCGAAATTTCGGTAGCCAAATATGCATTAAGTTGAAACTTTGGTATTCATAGCTTACAATTGGTAAACTTGACCAATTGCAGTTTTTCGACGAAACGGGAAGTGAGTTTGGAAAGGCTTAAGGAGCGTGAAAGGTATGTAAAGCAACCCAATTCTTCCCTTGGCATGCCCCTAGTGTGTTAGGGTCGGATCCGGGCCTCGAAGGACCTCTTGGCCCTCGGAATCCGCAAGACAAAATTTCAGTTTTTCCTTCAGTAGAATTGAACCATTTTGATACGCTTTTTCTGAAATTATGCAATTGTGCTCTAAGTTACTCAGAAAGTCATAGAATGTCTGTATAACCTTCGTAGATGATATTATATGTTTAGAGGGCACAATTTGAGCCCGCCACCTTATTTGTTCTGAGGCGGGCCCACTATTTACGGTTTTGCCCCTAATGTGTTAAAGCTTCCTTTTTAAGCGATTTTTGAAAGAAATGTTTTAATTACCCTACTAATCGCTTAACGAATATTATTTTAAATATTCTGTTAAATATTATAAATTATTTTGACACTCGGAATGACTTCGGGAAAGTTATACTTCTGTAATTTATTATGATATCCGAAATACATTTATTATGATTCCGTCCGACCCCATTGGATTTGTTTGTCTTTGATACGCTTCATCGAGTCTTTGAAAACATTTATTATATTTTTAAATTGCATTAGTCTCTCACTACTCCATTCGTGGATGTCCCAATGTTTCCCACACTGAACCCGGGCCAGGATATGTTGTCAAGCGTAATTCTCTGCATTGTTCGCCGCGTCCCGATGTGAGGGGGCAGGTATACGCGTACATGGGTATGTGGAGTATGATGTGCCATGTCCGCCTATTCTGTTCTGATCTGTTATGGCCATTTTGATATGACATTATATGATACGGGGCCACGCCCCTTTTTCTGATTCCTCTGTATAGTGGCACCAGCGTCGGGAGGGTGGCCACATTCTGTCTGCCGAGTCTCGTGGAAGGGACCGGATATGATATGATATGATATGACATATGTTTCTGTACGCATTCTGTCTGTTTTGGAAATATGCATTTGACACTCTGGATTCTGTACTCATTTTCTGTAACCATTATGATTTGACTTCTGTGATTCCGCTTTACATATTCAGTACATATTTCGTACTGAACCCCTTTCTTCGGGGGCTGCGTTTTCATGCCGCGCAGGTACTGACGACAGGTTCGCTGATCCACACGTTTAGGATCCTATTTCTGCTATTTGGGGCGCTCTCTTCTACAGAGCCCATCTTTTGGTACAGTCTGTCACTGCTATCTGGATATGTACTTTGTTCTGGGTATGACGGGGCCCTGTCCCGTCTTATGATTATGATATGTTCTGTAGAGGTCTGTGGATACATCTGTGTGGGTTCTGTACACATGTTTGGGATACTTTGTTCTATGATGGCCTTATCGGCCTATGTGTGCCAAGTCTGCTTTTTCTGATAAATTCTGTAGCATCCACTAATATTATTATATTATTATTCTGATAATATGCTAATTTGGCTATCGGGTACGTATAGGTGCCCAGCTAGGGCACTGGTCGCGGCCCACGGGGTTGGGTCGTGACAAAAGTGGTATCAGAGCAGTTCGTCCTCGGAATGTCCACAGACCGTGTCTAGTAGAGTCTTGTTTATCGGTGTGTTGTGCACCACGCCTATAAACAGGAGGCTACAGGGCATTTAGGATACTACCCTTCTTTCTGTCTTAGATCGTGCGATAGAGCTGTGTTATCAGGATGACCCCTCCCTAACGAGTGGCTATATTTGCAGATATGCCTCCAAAAAAGGCAACCGTGGCCCAAAAGGCCAAGTCAGCAGCCTTGGGAGAGACTAGCCGGGTCCAGAGGATTACCAGGGCCCAGGCACATATTGCTCCGGGGACTTTGCCCCAGACAGAGGGTTCGTCTACACCGCCACTCGTGGAGGAGATTGGGGCGGCCGCAGCCGCAGATCGGGGGGCGGCTCCACCGCCAGCTCCCGCAGTTCCAGTACCTGAGCCTCCAGCTCCACGGCCAGGCACTGAGGATCAGTCTATGAGGGAGGCAGTCCAGTTGCTGACGAGACTTGTGGCAGGGCAGGTTCAGGGGCATGGACTGGGAGGTGACCGGGCAGTCAGGCGTGATAGTTCGAGAGCCCGTGAGTTTTTGACTTGTAACCCTCCAGAGTTCTTTGGGACAAAGCCCGAGGAGGATCCTGAGGAGTTTATCAGGAAGATGCGACGCACTCTAGATTTGATTAATGCTTCCGAGACAGAGTCAGTCGCGTTAGCTTCGTACCGGTTATATGATGTGGCGGAAAACTGGTACGAGTCATGGGGGCTATCCAGGGGGGACGGCGCTCCTCCAGCAGCTTGGGGCGATTTTTCTCAGGCATTTCTTGGACATTTTCTGCCCCCAGAGTTGCGACGAGCTAGATCTGATAGATTCTTATTATTGAGGCAGAAGGGCCGCAGTATCCGGGACTATAGTTTGGAGTTTGATTCCTTGGCCCGATATGCACCTACTGTGGTGGCTACTATGGCGGACCGGATGCACAGATATATTATGGGGCTGGATCGGTATTTTGTTGATAGCTGCTTAGTATTGGCTGCTCAGCCCGGTATGGACATTGCCCGTATCCAGGCCCATGCCCAGGGTATGGAGGATCGGGGCAGAGGGGGACACCAGCCTGACAGGGGCCAGGATCGGAGACAGCCCAAGAGGGCCAGGTCATCTGGAGATTTTCGGGGCAGACAGCCCCAACAGCCGCAGCAGCCTAGCAGATTTTCATCTCAGCCGGCGCAGAGCGCGCCTCCCCAGCCTACAGGTCGCAGATTCGATAGCCCAGGGTATTCAGGAGCAGGCCAGAGCTCCAGGGCTTCAGGTTCGCGGACAGATAGGGGTTCTGGTCAGATGAGGCCACCCAGGGTTCAGTGTTCTTTTTGCGGCAGATACCATACGGGAGAGTGCTACAGAGCCACCGGTGCATGCTTTTCTTGTGGCCGTCAGGGCCATTCTGTGAGAGATTGCCCGTATAAGGGTAGTTCGGGTGGTGCAGCGCAGCCTACCGGATCAGCCGCTGGGTCTTCATCGTCGTCAGTGGCTATGCGCCCTACGGGGCAGGGTTTTCCAGCACCAGCAGGTCGCGGCAGAGGCCGTGGTGGAGCTTCTGGTATTAGCGGTCCTTCGAACCACATTTATGCTTTGGCCAGCCGCCAGGATCAGGAGGCATCTCCTAATGTCGTCACAGGTACTTTATTGGTCTTCTCTCGGTCTGTGTATGCATTAATTGATCCAGGTTCGACTTTATCATATATTTCACCCCTTGTTGCTGGAAAAATTGGTATTATGTCTGAACCTATAGAGCCATTTGAGGTAGCCACACCGATAGGGGACTTTATTGTAGCGAAACAGGTTTATAAAGACTGTTCTGTGATTGTATGTGGCCGTGATACTAAGGCAGATCTGGTAGAGTTAGATATGACTGAATTTGATGTTATTATGGGTATGGACTGGCTAGCTTCCTGTTATGCTAATGTTGACTGCCAGAATAAGGTGGTTCGCTTCCAGTTTCCCGGGGAGCCAGTTTTAGATTGGGCTGGAAATACAGCATTGCCGAAAGGTAAGTTTATTTCATACCTTAAGGCAAAGAAAATGATTAGAAAGGGTTATATCTATCATCTGGTTCGGGTGCAAGACTTGGACGCCGAGACGCCGACACTTCAGTCAGTCCCCGTGATTAATGAGTTTTCAGATGTTTTCCCCGACGAGCTTCCAGGTCTTCCTCCAGAGTGGGAGATAGACTTCTCTATTGACTTACTCCCAGACACTCAGCCTATCTCTATTCCTCCGTATAGAATGGCGCCTGCAGAGTTAAAGGAGTTGAAGGAGCAGCTGAAAGATTTGCTGGATAAGGGCTTCATCAGACCCAGTACTTCGCCTTGGGGAGCCCCGGTATTATTTGTGCGTAAGAAGGACAGGTCGCTGCGTATGTGTATTGATTATCGGCAGCTGAATAAGGTAACTATAAAGAATAAATACCCCCTCCCCAGGATTGATGATTTGTTTGATCAGCTGCAGGGCGCTAAGTGTTTTTCGAAGATAGATCTTCGATCCGGCTACCACCAGGTTCGAGTACGAGAGGCCGATATCCCTAAGACAGCTTTCCGGACTCGATATGGGCATTACGAGTTCAGGGTTATGTCTTTTGGGCTGACAAATGCTCCCGCAGTATTCATGGATTTGATGAACCGGGTATTCAGGCCATTCTTGGATATGTTCGTAATTGTATTCATTGATGATATCCTGGTTTATTCTCGGTCTGAGGCGGAGCACGCAGATCATCTGAGATCGGTATTAGGGGTACTCCGACATCAGAAATTATATGCCAAATTTTCTAAGTGTGAATTCTGGCTGTCTTCAGTGGCTTTCTTGGGGCATGTTATTGCAGCTGATGGTGTCCGTGTGGACACACAGAAGATCGAGGCCATGAAGAATTGGCCCGGACCTACGACGCCCACAGAGGTACGCAGTTTCCTGGGATTGGCAGGTTATTACAGGAGATTTGTGGAGAAGTTTGCTTCGATTTCAGCGCCTTTGACAAGGCTGACTCAGAAGGGAGCTACGTTCCAGTAGTCTGACGCTTGTGAACGGAGCTTCCAGTTGCTGAAGGAAAAGCTGACTACAGCCCCAGTTCTGACTCTTCCAGAGGGACCGGACGGGTATGTTATTTATTGTGACGCTTCTGGTATGGGGTTAGGCTGTGTATTGATGCAGCACGGCAGAGTTATAGCGTATGCTTCCCGGCAGCTCAAAAAGCATGAGAAGAATTATCCTACCCATGATCTGGAGCTCGCAGCGGTGATTCATGCTCTGAAGATATGGAGACACTATTTATATGGCGTTCATGTGGATATCTATACTGATCATAAGAGTCTCCAGTATATTTTCAGACAGAGAGAGCTTAATTTGCGGCAGCGGAGGTGGCTGGAGCTTCTGAAAGATTATGATGTAGTATCATCCGGGCAAGGCTAATGTTGTTGCAGACGCGCTCAGTCGGAAGTCTATGGGCAGTTTAGCCGATTTACAGCCAGACAGGAGAGAGATAGCCCGTGATGTTCAGCAGTTGGCTAGTCTCGGGGTTCGTCTGGCCGATTCTGGAGATACCCAGATTTCTGTTCGAGGGGTTTCTGAGTCATCCATCAGGGACGATATTAAGCGGCATCAGTTCGAGGATCCTGTCTTAGCTCGGTACAGGGACACAGCCTATGATAAGGAGAGGACTTCGTTCGAGTTTTCACCGGACGGCACTATGTTATACAGAGGCAGGTTGTGTGTACCTGATATTGCAGGCCTTCGGCAGCAGGTCATGAGCGAGGCACATTATGCTCGCTACTCGGTCCATCCTGGCTCTACGAAGATGTACCATGATCTCCGATGCTTATACTGGTGGGACGGTATGAAGCAGGATGTTGCAGAGTTCGTCGCCCAGTGCCCTAATTGTCAGCAGGTCAAGATTGAGCATCAGAAGCCGGGTGGACTGTTGCAGGAGATGGAAATCCCGACTTGGAAGTGGGAGGTTATTAATATGGACTTCATTACAGGTTTGCCTCGCACTCCACGGAAGTATGATTCCATCTGGGTCGTCGTTGATAGGCTGACGAAATCAGCCCATTTTCTTCCCGTCATGACTACCTATTCCGCCGAGGATTATGCCAGGCTCTATATTAAGGAGATTGTGAAGCTTCACGGAGTTTCTATATCTATTATTTCTGACAGAGGCGCCCAGTTTACGGCGCATTTCTGGAGATCTTTTCAGGAGGGACTAGGGACTCAGGTGAGTTTGAGCACCGCATTTCATCCTCAGAGCGACGGGCAGGCCGAGCGCACTATACAGACGCTGGGGGATATGTTGCGGGCCTGCGTTATTGATTTAAGAGGCAGCTGGGATGATCACCTGCCGTTGATTGAGTTTGCATATAATAACAGTTACCATTCCAGCATCCAGATGGCTCCGTATGAGGCTTTATATGGCAGGAAGTGCAGATCGCCGATCGGCTGGTTTGATATTGGCGAGACAGAGTTGATTGGCCCAGATATGGTCCAGCAGGCCGTGAACAAGGTGAAACTTATTCGAGAGCGACTGTTGGCAGCCCAGAGTCGACAGAAATCATACGCGGATAAACGGCGTCGACCGTTGGAGTTTCAGGTAGGCGATTGGGTATTTCTGAAGGTATCGCCTATGAAAGGCGTGATGCGGTTCGGCAGAAAGGGTAAGCTCAGTCCGCGTTATATTGGGCCTTATCAGATTGTTCGGAAAGCTGGAAATGTCTCCTATGAGCTAGATTTGCCATTTGATTTGGAAGCGGTACATCCGGTATTTCACGTCTCTATGCTTCGTAAATGCGTCGGTGACCCTTCCAGAATATTTCCTGCTGATGATATTCAGGTGACGGAGCAACTATCGTACGAGGAGCAGCCCGTATCTATTTTGGATCGTCAGGTAAGGAGGCTTCGGAATAAAGATGTAGCCTCTGTTAAGGTACTGTGGCGGAACGATAATAGGGAGGAAATGACATGGGAGGCCGAAGAGGAAATGAAGAAGAAATATCCTCATTTGTTCCCTATGCCCACAGGTAATCTAAAATCCTTGCTTAATTATATTCAATAATGAATGTGTAACATATGTGCTGACCATAAAAAGAAACTCCCCCGAAGCATTTTCAGACCCTATAAGATTAATTTAACATTCGAGGACGAATGTTCTAAAGGGGGGGAGGATGTTATATCCCGTATTTTTGAACCTCGGAGTATCTGCTGGGGTGGGGCCCACACACCGAGATTTTTTTTGGAACATCTGAAAAGTCATATGAATCACATATGTAAAGTTAAACACAACTCATGAAGTACCCTTGGACCAAATCAAAGTGGAAACCCTCCAAACGAATATTTTTAAGAAAACGTTTTCGGGTGACCTGACTTTGGGGGGCAAAAACTGTATTATAAGTTTGGAATTTCGAAAATACCTTGAAATAGAAGTTGTAGATAATTGAATTAGCTTTCCATCCATAGGTCGTGGGTTCCCAGGTGACGTCGGTACAAGGAGTTATGAACGTTTTAAGGTCGAAAGGTCAGTGGGCTAGGCCCAACTCGGGATCAACCGAGTTGGCCCAAAAAAAATAAAATAAAAATTTAGGCCCAATGTTTAAGGGGTGGCCGGCCAAGTGAGGCCCAACCCATGGCTTTAATGAATATTTCCATGTGCTAATTAATTATAAAGGGATCACTATCCCTTAGAAGGTTCAAGAGACTTAGAAGAGAAAGAAGAGCAAAACAAGAGCAAAAAAAAGAAGGCATTTCGGGTTTGAGGTGCAAAAATTCACCACCAAAAATCTTGCTCCTAAAATTTTTCTTTTGTGGTTTTCCTACTAAGTTAAGGTTCCTTTGTAACTTGGTATAGTTGGATTGGAGTGGGGAGCATTAGAATCACCAAAGTGATCACATCTCCAAGTGAAGAAGACTTGAAGAAAAGGTAAGAATTTCTACCTTTTTATTGTGTTATGAAGTTTTGATTGTGTTGTAGTATATAGAAATGTGTTGATTGTATGGAAAAATGGAAGTTTGCAAAGTGGGTGTGTGTTGTAGGTGTGTAGCCGTGGGTATGCACAATTGTATAGCCACAATGTGTTGAATTTATGTTATATTCTAGTTGTGATTGTGATGAAATGCATATGGGAATTGAAAGTTGGATGAATTTAGTTGATATTGGAAAAAAATAGGCATATGGCCGTAGGGTGTATATGGTTTGGGATAGAAAGGAATTGAGTTGTTTAGTGTGTTAAAGTGTTGTTGTGATGTTTGTAATGTAAATGAAGTTAGAATGATATAAGTTTGTATTGAATTGGAATGTAGAAACTTATGTCGTTTTAGTATGATTTTCCGACATTAAGGAAATGAAGTTGTTTGGTTGCTAATAGTGATGATCATTGATGAATTTGGAAGTTGGAAACTTGTTATGAAGTTGTATGCCAAAGATTTGATGTTTTGCATAAGTTATGACTTTGGCGGAAAGTTGTATATTATGTATATCGAGTGTATATCTTGAGGAAAACGATATGAAATGTTTCTAGAACTATATGGTGATGATCATGATTGTTGTTGAATGTGAAATTATTGATCTTAGTTGAAAGTTGGGTTGAATTGAAGATTATGTCAACTTGTGAGAAAAATGACTAGTTGAAGGATATTTATGTTTTTAATGTTCATTGTTGATATTGATGTTGTCGTTTGGGTTGTTGTTGATGATTTCTAGCCGAGTTGAATTCTCGGGGTGCTATATGTATAGGGGAAGTGCTGCCGAAATTTCGGTAGCCAAATATGCATTAAGTTGAAACTTTGGTATTCATAGCTTACAATTGGTAAACTTGACCAATTGCAGTTTTTCGACGAAACGGGAAGTGAGTTTGGAAAGGCTTAAGGAGCGTGAAAGTTATGTAAAGCAACCCCAATTCTTCCCTTGGCATGCCCCTAGTGTGTTAGGGTCGGATCCGGGCCTCGAAGGACCTCTTGGCCCTCGGAATCCGCAAGACAAAATTTCAGTTTTTCCTTCAGTAGAATTGAACCATTTTGATACGCTTTTTCTGAAATTATGCAATTGTGCTCTAAGTTACTCAGAAAGTCATAGAATGTCTGTATAACCTTCGTAGATGATATTATATGTTTAGAGGGCACAATTTGAGCCCGCCACCTTATTTGTTCTGAGGCGGGCCCACTATTTACGGTTTTGCCCCTAATGTGTTAAAGCTTCCTTTTTAAGCGATTTTTGAAAGAAATGTTTTAATTACCCTACTAATCGCTTAACGAATATTATTTTAAATATTCTGTTAAATATTATAAATTATTTTGACACTCAGAATGACTTCGGGAAAGTTATACTTCTGTAATTTATTATGATATCCGAAATACATTTATTATGATTCCGTCCGACCCCATTGGATTTGTTTGTCTTTGATACGCTTCATCGAGTCTTTGAAAACATTTATTATATTTTTAAATTGCATTAGTCTCTCACTACTCCATTCGTGGATGTCCCAATGTTTCCCACACTGAGCCCGGGCCAGGATATGTTGTCAAGCGTAATTCTCTGCATTGTTCGCCGCGTCCCGATGTGAGGGGGCAGGTATACGCGTACATGGGTCTGTGGAGTATGATGTGCCATGTCCGCCTATTCTGTTCTGATCTGTTATGGACATTTTGATATGACATTATATGATACGGGGCCACGCCCCTTTTTCTGATTCCTCTGTATAGTGGCACCAGCGTCGGGAGGGTGGCCACATTCTGTCTGCCGAGTCTCGTGGCAGGGACCGGATATGATATGATATGATATGACATATGTTTCTGTACGCATTCTGTCTGTTTTGGAAATATGCATTTGACACTCTGGATTCTGTACTCATTTTCTGTAACCATTACGATTTGACTTCTGTGATTCCGCTTTACATATTCAGTACATATTTCGTACTGACCCCCTTTCTTCGGGGGCTGCGTTTTCATGCCGCGCAGGTACTGACGACAGGTTCGCTGATCCACACGTTTAGGATCCTATTTCTGCTATTTGGGGCGCTCTCTTCTACAGAGCCCATCTTTTGGTACAGTCTGTCACTGCTATCTGGATATGTACTTTGTTCTGGGTATGACGGGGCCCTGTCCCGTCTTATGATTATGATATGTTCTGTAGAGGTCTGTGGATACATCTGTGTGGGTTCTGTACACATGTTTGGGATACTTTGTTCAATGATGGCCTTATCGGCCTATGTGTGCCAAGTCTGCTTTTTCTGATAAATTCTGTAGCATCCACTAATATTATTATATTATTATTCTGATAATATGCTAATTTGGCTATCGGGTACGTATAGGTGCCCAGCTAGAGCACTGGTCGCGGCCCACGGGGTTGGGTCGTGACAAAAGTGGTATCAGAGCAGTTCGTCCTCGGAATGTCCACAGACCGTGTCTAGTAGAGTCTTGTTTATCGGTGTGTTGTGCACCACGCCTATAAACAGGAGGCTACAGGGCATTTAGGATACTACCCTTCTTTCTGTCTTAGATCGTGCGATAGAGCTGTGTTATCAGGATGACCCCTCCCTAACGAGTGGCTATATTTGCAGATATGCCTCCAAAAAAGGCAACCGCGGCCCAAAAGGCCAAGTCAGCAGCCTTGGGAGAGACTAGCCGGGTCCAGAGGATTACCAGGGCCCAGGCACATATTGCTCCGGGGACTTTACCCCAGACAGAGGGTTCGTCTACACCGCCACTCGTGGAGGAGATTGGGGCGGCCGCAGCCGCAGATCGGGGGGCAGCTCCACCGCCAGATCCCGCAGTTCCAGTACCTGAGCCTCCAGCTCCACGGCCAGGCACTGAGGATCAGTCTATGAGGGAGGCAGTCCAGTTGATGACGAGACTTGTGGCAGGGCAGGTTCAGGGGCATGGACTGGGAGGTGACCGGGCAGTCAGGCGTGATAGTTCGAGAGCCCGTGAGTTTTTGACTTGTAACCCTCCAGAGTTCTTTGGGACAAAGCCCGAGGAGGATCCTGAGGAGTTTATCAGGAAGATGCGACGCACTCTAGATTTGATTAATGCTTCCGAGACAGAGTCAGTCGCGTTAGCTTCGTACCGGTTATATGATGTGGCGGCAAACTGGTACGGGTCATGGGGGCTATCCAGGGGGGACGGCGCTCCTCCAGCAGCTTGGGGCGATTTTTCTCAGGCATTTCTTGGACATTTTCTGCCCCCAGAGTTGCGACGAGCTAGATCTGATAGATTCTTATTATTGAGGCAGAAGGGCCGCAGTATCCGGGACTATAGTTTGGAGTTTGATTCCTTGGCCCGATATGCACCTACTGTGGTGGCTACTATGGCGGACCGGATGCACAGATATATTATGGGGCTGGATCGGTATTTTGTTGATAGCTGCTTAGTATTGGCTGCTCAGCCCGGTATGGACATTGCCCGTATCCAGGCCCATGCCCAGGGTATGGAGGATCGGGGCAGAGGGGGACACCAGCCTGACAGGGGCCAGGATCGGAGACAGCCCAAGAGGGCCAGGTCATCTGGAGATTTTCGGGGCAGACAGCCCCAACAGCCGCAGCAGCCTAGCAGATTTTCATCTCAGCCGGCGCAGAGCGCGCCTCCCCAGCCTACAGGTCGCAGATTCGATAGCCCATGGTATTCAGGAGCAGGCCAGAGCTCCAGGGCTTCAGGTTCGCGGACAAATAGGGGTTCTGGTCAGATGAGGCCACCCAGGGTTCAGTGTTCTTTTTGCGGCAGATACCATACGGGAGAGTGCTACAGAGCCACCGGTGCATGCTTTTCTTGTGGCCGTCAGGGCCATTCTGTGAGAGATTGCCCGTATAAGGGTAGTTCGGGTGGTGCAGCGCAGCCTACCGGATCAGCCGCTGGGTCTTCATCGTCGTCAGTGGCTATGCGCCCTACGGGGCAGGGTTTTCCAGCACCAGCAGGTCGCGGCAGAGGCCGTGGTGGAGCTTCTGGTATTAGCGGTCCTTCGAACCGCATTTATGCTTTGGCCAGCCGCCAGGATCAGGAGGCATCTCCTAATGTCGTCACAGGTACTTTATTGGTCTTCTCTCGGTCTGTGTATGCATTAATTGATCCAGGTTCGACTTTATCATATATTTCACCCCTTGTTGCTGGAAAAATTGGTATTATGTCTGAACCTATAGAGCCATTTGAGGTAGCCACACCGATAGGGGACTTTATTGTAGCGAAACAGGTTTATAAAGACTGTTCTGTGATTGTATGTGGCCGTGATACTAAGGCAGATCTGGTAGAGTTAGATATGACTGAATTTGATGTTATTATGGGTATGGACTGGCTAGCTTCCTGTTATGCTAATGTTGACTGCCAGAATAAGGTGGTTCGCTTCCAGTTTCCCGGGAGCCAGTTTTAGATTGGGCTGGAAATACAGCATTGCCGAAAGGTAAGTTTATTTCATACCTTAAGGCAAAGAAAATGATTAGAAAGGGTTATATCTATCATCTGGTTCGGGTGCAAGACTTGGACGCCGAGACGCCGACACTTCAGTCAGTCCCCGTGATTAATGAGTTTTCAGATGTTTTCCCCGACGAGCTTCCAGGTCTTCCTCCAGAGCGGGAGATAGACTTCTCTATTGACTTACTCCCAGACACTCAGCCTATCTCTATTCCTCCGTATAGAATGGCGCCTGCAGAGTTAAAGGAGTTGAAGGAGCAGCTGAAAGATTTGCTGGATAAGGGCTTCATCAGACCCAGTACTTCGCCTTGGGGAGCCCCGGTATTATTTGTGCGTAAGAAGGACGGGTCGCTGCGTATGTGTATTGATTATCGGCAGCTGAATAAGGTAACTATAAAGAATAAATACCCCCTCCCCAGGATTGATGATTTGTTTGATCAGCTGCAGGGCGCTAAGTGTTTTTCGAAGATAGATCTTCGATCCGGCTACCACCAGGTTCGAGTACGAGAGGCCGATATCCCTAAGACAGCTTTCCGGACTCGATATGGGCATTACGAGTTCAGGGTTATGTCTTTTGGGCTGACAAATGCTCCCGCAGTATTCATGGATTTGATGAACCGGGTATTCAGGCCATTCTTGGATATGTTCGTAATTGTATTCATTGATGATATCCTGGTTTATTCTCGGTCTGAGGCGGAGCACGCAGATCATCTGAGATCGGTATTAGGGGTACTCCGGCATCAGAAATTATATGCCAAATTTTCTAAGTGTGAATTCTGGCTGTCTTCAGTGGCTTTCTTGGGGCATGTTATTGCAGCTGATGGTGTCCGTGTGGACACACAGAAGATCGAGGCCATGAAGAATTGGCCCGGACCTACGACGCCCACAGAGGTACGCAGTTTCCTGGGATTGGCAGGTTATTACAGGAGATTTGTGGAGAAGTTTGCTTCGATTTCAGCGCCTTTGACAAGGCTGACTCAGAAGGGAGCTACGTTCCAGTAGTCTGACGCTTGTGAACGGAGCTTCCAGTTGCTGAAGGAAAAGCTGACTACAACCCCAGTTCTGACTCTTCCAGAGGGACCGGACGGATATGTTATTTATTGTGACGCTTCTGGTATGGGGTTAGGCTGTGTATTGATGCAGCACGGCAGAGTTATAGCGTATGCTTCCCGGCAGCTCAAAAAGCATGAGAAGAATTATCCTACCCACGATCTGGAGCTCGCAGCGGTGATTCATGCTCTGAAGATATGGAGACACTATTTATATGGCGTTCATGTGGATATCTATACTGATCATAAGAGTCTCCAGTATATTTTCAGACAGAGAGAGCTTAATTTGCGGCAGCGGAGGTGGCTGGAGCTTCTGAAAGATTATGATGTAGTATCATCCGGGCAAGGCTAATGTTGTTGCAGACGCGCTCAGTCGGAAGTCTATGGGCAGTTTAGCCGATTTACAGCCAGACAGGAGAGAGATAGCCCGTGATGTTCAGCAGTTGGCTAGTCTCGGGGTTCGTCTGGCCGATTCTGGAGATACCCAGATTTCTGTTCGAGGGGTTTCTGAGTCATCCATCAGGGACGATATTAAGCGGCATCAGTTCGAGGATCCTGTCTTAGCTCGGTACAGGGACACAGCCTATGATAAGGAGAGGACTTCGTTCGAGTTTTCACCGGACGACACTATGTTATACAGAGGCAGGTTGTGTGTACCTGATATTGCAGGCCTTCGGCAGCAGGTCATGAGCGAGGCACATTATGCTCGCTACTCGGTCCATCCTGGCTCTACGAAGATGTACCATGATCTCCGATGCTTATACTGGTGGGACGGTATGAAGCAGGATGTTGCAGAGTTCGTCGCCCAGTGCCCTAATTGTCAGCAGGTCAAGATTGAGCATCAGAAGCCGGGTGGACTGTTGCAGGAGATGGAAATCCCGACTTGGAAGTGGGAGGTTATTAATATGGACTTCATTACAGGTTTGCCTCGCACTCCACGGAAGTATGATTCCATCTGGGTCGTCGTTGATAGGCTGACGAAATCAGCCCATTTTCTTCCCGTCAGGACTACCTATTCCGCCGAGGATTATGCCAGGCTCTATATTAAGGAGATTGTGAAGCTTCACGGAGTTCCTATATCTATTATTTCTGACAGAGGCGCCCAGTTTACGGCGCATTTCTGGAGATCTTTTCAGGAGGGACTAGGGACTCAGGTGAGTTTGAGCACCGCATTTCATCCTCAGAGCGACGGGCAGGCCGAGCGCACTATACAGACGCTGGGGGATATGTTGCGGGCCTGCGTTATTGATTTAAGAGGCAGCTGGGATGATCACCTGCCGTTGATTGAGTTTGCATATAATAACAGTTACCATTCCAGCATCCAGATGGCTCCGTATGAGGCTTTATATGGCAGGAAGTGCAGATCGCCGATCGGCTGGTTTGATATTGGCGAGACAGAGTTGATTGGCCCAAATATGGTCCAGCAGGCCGTGAACAAGGTGAAACTTATTCGAGAGCGACTGTTGGCAGCCCAGAGTCGACAGAAATCATACGCGGATAAACGGCGTCGACCGTTGGAGTTTCAGGTAGGCGATTGGGTATTTCTGAAGGTATCGCCTATGAAAGGCGTGATGCGGTTCGGCAGAAAGGGTAAGCTCAGTCCGCGTTATATTGGGCCTTATCAGATTGTTCGGAAAGCTGGAAATGTCTCCTATGAGCTAGATTTGCCATTTGATTTGGAAGCGGTACATCCGGTATTTCACGTCTCTATGCTTCGTAAATGCGTCGGTGACCCTTCCAGAATATTTCCTGCTGATGATATTCAGGTGACGGAGCAACTATCGTACGAGGAGCAGCCCGTATCTATTTTGGATCGTCAGGTAAGGAGGCTTCGGAATAAAGATGTAGCCTCTGTTAAGGTACTGTGGCGGAACGATAATAGGGAGGAAATGACATGGGAGGCCGAAGAGGAAATGAAGAAGAAATATCCTCATTTGTTCCCTATGCCCACAGGTAATCTAAAATCCTTGCTTAATTATATTCAATAATGAATGTGTAACATATGTGCTGACCATAAAAAGAAACTCCCCCGAAGCATTTTCAGACCCTATAAGATTAATTTAACATTCGAGGACGAATGTTCTAAAGGGGGGGAGGATGTTATATCCCGTATTTTTGAACCTCGGAGTATCTGCTGGGGTGGGGCCCACACATCGAGATTTTTTTTGGAACATCTGAAAAGTCATATGAATCACATATGTAAAGTTAAACACAACTCATGAAGTACCCTTGGACCAAATCAAAGTGGAAACCCTCCAAACGAATATTTTTAAGAAAACGTTTTCGGGTGACCTGACTTTGGGGGGCAAAAACTGTATTATAAGTTTGGAATTTCGAAAATACCTTGAAATAGAAGTTGTAGATAATTGAATTAGCTTTCCATCCATAGGTCGTGGGTTCCCAGGTGACGTCGGTACAAGGAGTTATGAACGTTTTAAGGTCGAAAGGTCAGTGGGCTAGGCCCAACTCGGGATCAACCGAGTTGGCCCAAAAAAAATAAAATAAAAATTTAGGCCCAATGTTTAAGGGGTGGCCGGCCAAGTGAGGCCCAACCCATGGCTTTAATGAATATTTCCATGTGCTAATTAATTATAAAGGGATCACTATCCCTTAGAAGGTTCAAGAGACTTAGAAGAGAAAGAAGAGCAAAACAAGAGCAAAAAAAAGAAGGCATTTCGGGTTTGAGGTGCAAAAATTCACCACCAAAAATCTTGCTCCTAAAATTTTTCTTTTGTGGTTTTCCTACTAAGTTAAGGTTCCTTTGTAACTTGGTATAGTTGGATTGGAGTGGGGAGCATTAGAATCACCAAAGTGATCACATCTCCAAGTGAAGAAGACTTGAAGAAAAGGTAAGAATTTCTACCTTTTTATTGTGTTATGAAGTTTTGATTGTGTTGTAGTATATAGAAATGTGTTGATTGTATGGAAAAATGGAAGTTTGCAAAGTGGGTGTGTGTTGTAGGTGTGTAGCCGTGGGTATGCACAATTGTATAGCCACAATGTGTTGAATTTATGTTATATTCTAGTTGTGATTGTGATGAAATGCATATGGGAATTGAAAGTTGGATGAATTTAGTTGATATTGGAAAAAAATAGGCATATGGCCGTAGGGTGTATATGGTTTGGGATAGAAAGGAATTGAGTTGTTTAGTGTGTTAAAGTGTTGTTGTGATGTTTGTAATGTAAATGAAGTTAGAATGATATAAGTTTGTATTGAATTGGAATGTAGAAACTTATGTCGTTTTAGTATGATTTTCCGACATTAAGGAAATGAAGTTGTTTGGTTGCTAATAGTGATGATCATTGATGAATTTGGAAGTTGGAAACTTGTTATGAAGTTGTATGCCAAAGATTTGATGTTTTGCATAAGTTATGACTTTGGCGGAAAGTTGTATATTATGTATATCGAGTGTATATCTTGAGGAAAACGATATGAAATGTTTCTAGAACTATATGGTGATGATCATGATTGTTGTTGAATGTGAAATTATTGATCTTAGTTGAAAGTTGGGTTGAATTGAAGATTATGTCAACTTGTGAGAAAAATGACTAGTTGAAGGATATTTATGTTTTTAATGTTCATTGTTGATATTGATGTTGTCGTTTGGGTTGTTGTTGATGATTTCTAGCCGAGTTGAATTCTCGGGGTGCTATATGTATAGGAGAAGTGCTACCGAAATTTCGGTAGCCAAATATGCATTAAGTTGAAACTTTGGTATTCATAGCTTACAATTGGTAAACTTGACCAATTGCAGTTTTTCGACGAAACGGAAAGTAAGTTTGGAAAGGCTTAAGGAGCGTGAAAGGTATGTAAAGCAACCCCAATTCTTCCCTTGGCATGCCCCTAGTGTGTTAGGGTCGGATCCGGGCCTCGAAGGACCTCTTGGCCCTCGGAATCCGCAAGACAAAATTTCAGTTTTTCCTTCAGTAGAATTGAACCATTTTGATACGCTTTTTCTGAAATTATGCAATTGTGCTCTAAGTTACTCAGAAAGTCATAGAATGTCTGTATAACCTTCGTAGATGATATTATATGTTTAGAGGGCACAATTTGAGCCCGCCACCTTATTTGTTCTGAGGCGGGCCCACTATTTACGGTTTTGCCCCTAATGTGTTAAAGCTTCCTTTTTAAGCGATTTTTGAAAGAAATGTTTTAATTACCCTACTAATCGCTTAACGAATATTATTTTAAATATTCTGTTAAATATTATAAATTATTTTGACACTCGGAATGACTTCGGGAAAGTTATACTTCTGTAATTTATTATGATATCCGAAATACATTTATTATGATTCCGTCCGACCCCATTGGATTTGTTTGTCTTTGATACGCTTCATCGAGTCTTTGAAAACATTTATTATATTTTTAAATTGCATTAGTCTCTCACTACTCCATTCGTGGATGTCCCAATGTTTCCCACACTGAGCCCGGGCCAGGATATGTTGTCAAGCGTAATTCTCTGCATTGTTCGCCGCGTCCCGATGTGAGGGGGCAGGTATACGCGTACATGGGTCTGTGGAGTATGATGTGCCATGTCCGCCTATTCTGTTCTGATCTGTTATGGACATTTTGATATGACATTATATGATACGGGGCCACGCCCCTTTTTCTGATTCCTCTGTATAGTGGCACCAGCGTCGGGAGGGTGGCCACATTCTGTCTGCCGAGTCTCGTGGCAGGGACCGGATATGATATGATATGATATGACATATGTTTCTGTACGCATTCTGTCTGTTTTGGAAATATGCATTTGACACTCTGGATTCTGTACTCATTTTCTGTAACCATTACGATTTGACTTCTGTGATTCCGCTTTACATATTCAGTACATATTTCGTACTGACCCCCTTTCTTCGGGGGCTGCGTTTTCATGCCGCGCAGGTACTGACGACAGGTTCGCTGATCCACACGTTTAGGATCCTATTTCTGCTATTTGGGGCGCTCTCTTCTACAGAGCCCATCTTTTGGTACAGTCTGTCACTGCTATCTGGATATGTACTTTGTTCTGGGTATGACGGGGCCCTGTCCGTCTTATGATTATGATATGTTCTGTAGAGGTCTGTGGATACATCTGTGTGGGTTCTGTACACATGTTTGGGATACTTTGTTCAATGATGGCCTTATCGGCCTATGTGTGCCAAGTCTGCTTTTTCTGATAAATTCTGTAGCATCCACTAATATTATTATATTATTATTCTGATAATATGCTAATTTGGCTATCGGGTACGTATAGGTGCCCAGCTAGAGCACTGGTCGCGGCCCACGGGGTTGGGTCGTGACAAAAGTGGTATCAGAGCAGTTCGTCCTCGGAATGTCCACAGACCGTGTCTAGTAGAGTCTTGTTTATCGGTGTGTTGTGCACCACGCCTATAAACAGGAGGCTACAGGGCATTTAGGATACTACCCTTCTTTCTGTCTTAGATCGTGCGATAGAGCTGTGTTATCAGGATGACCCCTCCCTAACGAGTGGCTATATTTGCAGATATGCCTCCAAAAAAGGCAACCGCGGCCCAAAAGGCCAAGTCAGCAGCCTTGGGAGAGACTAGCCGGGTCCAGAGGATTACCAGGGCCCAGGCACATATTGCTCCGGGGACTTTACCCCAGACAGAGGGTTCGTCTACACCGCCACTCGTGGAGGAGATTGGGGCGGCCGCAGCCGCAGATCGGGGGGCAGCTCCACCGCCAGATCCCGCAGTTCCAGTACCTGAGCCTCCAGCTCCACGGCCAGGCACTGAGGATCAGTCTATGAGGGAGGCAGTCCAGTTGATGACGAGACTTGTGGCAGGGCAGGTTCAGGGGCATGGACTGGGAGGTGACCGGGCAGTCAGGCGTGATAGTTCGAGAGCCCGTGAGTTTTTGACTTGTAACCCTCCAGAGTTCTTTGGGACAAAGCCCGAGGAGGATCCTGAGGAGTTTATCAGGAAGATGCGACGCACTCTAGATTGATTAATGCTTCCGAGACAGAGTCAGTCGCGTTAGCTTCGTACCGGTTATATGATGTGGCGGCAAACTGGTACGGGTCATGGGGGCTATCCAGGGGGGACGGCGCTCCTCCAGCAGCTTGGGGCGATTTTTCTCAGGCATTTCTTGGACATTTTCTGCCCCCAGAGTTGCGACGAGCTAGATCTGATAGATTCTTATTATTGAGGCAGAAGGGCCGCAGTATCCGGGACTATAGTTTGGAGTTTGATTCCTTGGCCCGATATGCACCTACTGTGGTGGCTACTATGGCGGACCGGATGCACAGATATATTATGGGGCTGGATCGGTATTTTGTTGATAGCTGCTTAGTATTGGCTGCTCAGCCCGGTATGGACATTGCCCGTATCCAGGCCCATGCCCAGGGTATGGAGGATCGGGGCAGAGGGGGACACCAGCCTGACAGGGGCCAGGATCGGAGACAGCCCAAGAGGGCCAGGTCATCTGGAGATTTTCGGGGCAGACAGCCCCAACAGCCGCAGCAGCCTAGCAGATTTTCATCTCAGCCGGCGCAGAGCGCGCCTCCCCAGCCTACAGGTCGCAGATTCGATAGCCCATGGTATTCAGGAGCAGGCCAGAGCTCCAGGGCTTCAGGTTCGCGGACAAATAGGGGTTCTGGTCAGATGAGGCCACCCAGGGTTCAGTGTTCTTTTTGCGGCAGATACCATACGGGAGAGTGCTACAGAGCCACCGGTGCATGCTTTTCTTGTGGCCGTCAGGGCCATTCTGTGAGAGATTGCCCGTATAAGGGTAGTTCGGGTGGTGCAGCGCAGCCTACCGGATCAGCCGCTGGGTCTTCATCGTCGTCAGTGGCTATGCGCCCTACGGGGCAGGGTTTTCCAGCACCAGCAGGTCGCGGCAGAGGCCGTGGTGGAGCTTCTGGTATTAGCGGTCCTTCGAACCGCATATTTATGCTTTGGCCAGCCGCCAGGATCAGGAGGCATCTCCTAATGTCGTCACAGGTACTTTATTGGTCTTCTCTCGGTCTGTGTATGCATTAATTGATCCAGGTTCGACTTTATCATATATTTCACCCCTTGTTGCTGGAAAAATTGGTATTATGTCTGAACCTATAGAGCCATTTGAGGTAGCCACACCGATAGGGGACTTTATTGTAGCGAAACAGGTTTATAAAAGACTGTTCTGTGATTGTATGTGGCCGTGATACTAAGGCAGATCTGGTAGAGTTAGATATGACTGAATTTGATGTTATTATGGGTATGGACTGGCTAGCTTCCTGTTATGCTAATGTTGACTGCCAGAATAAGGTGGTTCGCTTCCAGTTTCCCGGGGAGCCAGTTTTAGATTGGGCTGGAAATACAGCATTGCCGAAAGGTAAGTTTATTTCATACCTTAAGGCAAAGAAAATGATTAGAAAGGGTTATATCTATCATCTGGTTCGGGTGCAAGACTGGACGCCGAGACGCCGACACTTCAGTCAGTCCCCGTGATTAATGAGTTTTTCAGATGTTTCCCCGACGAGCTTCCAGGTCTTCCTCCAGAGCGGGAGATAGACTTCTCTATTGACTTACTCCAGACACTCAGCCTATCTCTATTCCTCCGTATAGAATGGCGCCTGCAAGAGTTAAAGGAGTTGAAGGAGCAGCTGAAAGATTCGCTGGATAAGGGCTTCATCAGACCCAGTACTTCGCCTTGGGTGAGCCCCGGTATTATTTGTGCGTAAGAAGGACGGGTCGCTGCGTATGTGTATTGATTATCGGCAGCTGAATAAGGTAACTATAAAGAATAAATACCCCCTCCCAGGATGATGATTTGTTTGATCAGCTGCAGGGCGCTAAGTGTTTTTCGAAGATAGATCTTCGATCCGGCTACCACCAGGTTCGAGTACGAGAGGCCGATATCCCTAAGACAGCTTTCCGGACTCGATATGGGCATTACGAGTTCAGGGTTATGTCTTTTGGGCTGACAAATGCTCCCGCAGTATTCATGGATTTGATGAACCGGGTATTCAGGCCATTCTTGGATATGTCGTAATTGTATTCATTGATGATATCCTGGTTTATTCTCGGTCTGAGGCGGAGCACGCAGATCATCTGAGATCGGTATTAGGGGTTACTCCGGCATCAGAAATTATGTGCCAAATTTTCTAAGTGTGAATTCTGGCTGTCTTCAGTGGCTTTCTTGGGGCATGTTATTGCAGCTGATGGTGTCCGTGTGGACACACAGAAGATCGAGGCCATGAAGAATTGGCCCGGACCTACGACGCCCACAGAGGTACGCAGTTGTCCTGGGATTGGCAGGTTATTACAGGAGATTTGTGGAGAAGTTTGCTTCGATTTCAGCGCCTTTGACAAGGCTGACTCAGAAGGGAGCTACGTTCCAGTAGTCTGACGCTTGTGAACGGAGCTTCCAGTTGCTGAAGGAGAAGCTGACTACAGCCCCAGTTCTGACTCTTCCAGAGGGACCGGACGGGTATGTTATTTATTGTGACGCTTCTGGTATGGGGTTAGGCTGTGTATTGATGCAGCACGGCAGAGTTATAGCGTATGCTTCCCGGCAGCTCAAAAAGCATGAGAAGAATTATCCTACCCACGATCTGGAGCTCGCAGCGGTATTCATGCTCTGAAGATATGGAGACACTATTTATATGGCGTTCATGTGGATATCTATACTGATCATAAGAGTCTCCAGTATATTTTCAGACAGAGAGAGCTTAATTTGCGGCAGCGGAGGTGGCTGGAGCTTCTGAAAGATTATGACGTGGATATTCTGTATCATCCGGGCAAGGCTAATGTTGTTGCAGATGCGCTCAGTCGGAAGTCTATGGGCAGTTTGGCCGATTTACAGCCAGACAGGAGAGAGATAGCCCGTGATGTTCAGCAGTTGGCTAGTCTCGGGGTTCGTCTGGCCGATTCTGGAGATACCCAGATTTCTGTTCGAGGGGTTTCTGAGTCATCCATCAGGGACGATATTAAGCGGCATCAGTTCGAGGATCCTGTCTTAGCTCGGTACAGGGACACAGCCTATGATAAGGAGAGGACTCGTTCGAGTTTTCACCGGACGACACTATTTATACAGAGGCAGGTTGTGTGTACCTGATATTGCAGGCCTTCGGCAGCAGGTTGAGCGAGGCACATTATGCTCGCTACTCGGTCCATCCTGGGTCTACGAAGATGTACCATGATCTCCGATGCTTATACTGGTGGGACGGTATGAAGCGGATGTTGCAGAGTTCGTCGCCCAGTGCCCTAATTGTCAGCAGGTCAAGATTGAGCATCAGAAGCCGGGTGGACTGTTGCAGGAGATGGAAATCCCGACTTGGAAGTGGGAGGTTATTAATATGGACTTCATTACAGGTTTGCCTCGCACTCCACGGAAGTATGATTCCATCTGGGTCGTCGTTGATAGGCTGACGAAATCAGCCCATTTTCTTCCCGTCAGGACTACCTATTCCGCCGAGGATTATGCCAGGCTCTATATTAAGGAGATTGTGAAGCTTCACGGAGTTCCTATATCTATTATTTCTGACAGAGGCGCCCAGTTTACGGCGCATTTCTGGAGATCTTTTCAGGAGGGACTAGGGACTCAGGTGAGTCTGAGCACCGCATTTCATCCTCAGAGCGACGGGCAGGCCGAGCGCACTATACAGACGCTGGGGGATATGTTGCGGGCCTGCGTTATTGATTTCAGAGGCAGCTGGGATGATCACCTGCCGTTGATTGAGTTTGCATATAATAACAGTTACCATTCCAGCATCCAGATGGCTCCGTACGAGGCTTTATATGGCAGGAAGTGCAGATCGCCGATCGGCTGGTTTGATATTGGCGAGACAGAGTTGATTGGCCCAGATATGGTCCAGCAGGCCGTGGACAAGGTGAAACTTATTCGAGAGCGACTGTTGGCAGCCCAGAGTCGACAGAAATCATACGCGGATAAACGGCGTCGACCGTTGGAGTTTCAGGTAGGCGATTGGGTATTTCTGAAGGTATCGCCTATGAAAGGCGTGATGCGGTTCGGCAGAAAGGGTAAGCTCAGTCCGCGTTATATTGGGCCTTATCAGATTGTTCGGAAAGCTGGAAATGTCGCCTATGAGCTAGATTTGCCATCTGATTTGGAAGCGGTACATCCGGTATTTCATCTCTATGCTTCGTAAATGCGTCGGTGACCCTTCCAGAATATTTCCTGCTGATGATATTCAGGTGACGGAGCAACTATCGTACGAGGAGCAGCCCGTATCTATTTTGGATCGTCAGGTAAGGAGGCTTCGGAATAAAGATGTAGCCTCTGTTAAGGTACTGTGGCGGAACGATAATAGGGAGGAAATGACATGGGAGGCCGAAGAGGAAATGAAGAAGAAATATCCTCATTTGTTCCCTATGCCCACAGGTAATCTAAATCCTTGCTTAATTATATTCAATGAATGTGTAACATATGTGCTGACCATAAAAGAACTCCCCCAAGCATTTTCAGACCCTATAAGATTAATTTAACATTCGAGGACGAATGTTCTAAAGGGGGGGAGGATGTTATATCCCGTATTTTTGAACCTCGGAGTATCTGCTGGGGTGGGGCCCACACACCGAGATTTTTTTTGGAACATCTGAAAAGTCATATGAATCACATATGTAAAGTTAAACACAACTCATGAAGTACCCTTGGACCAAATCAAAGTGGAAACCCTCCAAACGAATATTTTTAAGAAAACGTTTTCGGGTGACCTGACTTTGGGGGGCAAAAACTGTATTATAAGTTTGGAATTTCGAAAATACCTTGAAATAGAAGTTGTAGATAATTGAATTAGCTTTCATCCATAGGTCGTGGGTTCCCAGGTGACGTCGGTACAAGGAGTTATGAACGTTTTAAGGTCGAAAGGTCAGTGGGCTAGGCCCAACTCGGGACCAACCGAGTTGGCCCAAAAAAAAAAAAAAAATTTAGGCCCAATGTTTAAGGGGTGGCCGGCCAAGTGAGGCCCAACCCATGGCTTTAATGAGTATTTCCATGTGCTAATTAATTATAAAGGGATCAATATCCCTTAGAAGGTTCAAGAGACTTAGAAGAGAAAGAAGAGCAAAACAAGAGCAAAAAAAGACCATTTCGGGTTTGAGGTGCAAAAATTCACCACCAAAAATCTTGCTCCTAAAATTTTTCTTTTGTGGTTTTCCTACTAAGTTAAGGTTCCTTTGTAACTTGGTATAGTTGGATTGGAGTGGGGAGCATTAGAATCACCAAAGTGATCACATCTCCAAGTGAAGAAGACTTGAAGAAAAGGTAAGAATTTCTACCTTTTTATTGTGTTATGAAGTTTTGATTGTGTTGTAGTATATAGAAATGTGTTGATTGTATGGAAAAATGGAAGTTTGCAAAGTGGGTGTGTGTTGTAGGTGTGTAGCCGTGGGTATGCACAATTGTATAGCCACAATGTGTTGAATTTATGTTATATTCTAGTTGTGATTGTGATGAAATGCATATGGGAATTGAAAGTTGGATGAATTTAGTTGATATTGGAAAAAATAGGCATATGGCCGTAGGGTGTATATGGTTTGGGATAGAAAGGAATTGAGTTGTTTAGTGTGTTAAAGTGTTGTTGTGATGTTTGTAATGTAAATGAAGTTAGAATGATATAAGTTTGTATTGAATTGGAATGTAGAAACTTATGTCGTTTTAGTATGATTTTCCGACATTAAGGAAATGAAGTTGTTTGGTTGCTAATAGTGATGATCATTGATGAATTTGGAAGTTGGAAACTTGTTATGAAGTTGTATGCCAAAGATTTGATGTTTTGCATAAGTTATGACTTTGGCGGAAAGTTGTATATTATGTATATCGAGTGTATATCTTGAGGAAAACGATATGAAATGTTTCTAGAACTATATGGTGATGATCATGATTGTTGTTGAATGTGAAATTATTGATCTTAGTTGAAAGTTGGGTTGAATTGAAGATTATGTCAACTTGTGAGAAAAATGACTAGTTGAAGGATATTTATGTTTTTAATGTTCATTGTTGATATTGATGTTGTCGTTTGGGTTGTTGTTGATGATTTCTAGCCGAGTTGAATTCTCGGGGTGCTATATGTATAGGGGAAGTGCTGCCGAAATTTCGGTAGCCAAATATGCATTAAGTTGAAACTTTGGTATTCATAGCTTACAATTGGTAAACTTGACCAATTG